>NC_089253.1:102080619-102395640 GCF_963930625.1 Muntiacus reevesi
ATCTTATGTGTTAATTTTTTTGTTGCACTGGGTCTTCGTAGCTGCGCATCCGCTTTCTCTAGTTACGGAGAGCAAGGGCTACTCTCTAGTTGCGGTGCACAGTCCTCTCATTGCAGTGGCTTCTCTTGTTGTGGAGCACGGGCTCTAGGCCTGTGGGCTTCAGTAGGTGTAGTACATGGGCTCAGTAGTCGGGGCACGCAGACTTCAATAGTTGTGGTGCATGGCTCCTTGGCATGTGGAATCTTCCTGGACCGGGGATCGAACCTGTGTCCCCTGCATTGGCAAGTGGATTCTTATCCACTTTACCACCAGGGAAGTCCTCATTGCATTTCTTAACCAATGCAAGGCTATGGCCAACTCGAAAAAAAGATACACATTTATTCATTCATACACATGTCTGTCTATCTCTTTATGTATAAAGTCTACCTACTATGATCTATTTATCTACCTATCTATAGATACCTACCTATCTATCTCTCTTGCTGCTACTGTAGAAACTTTTGATCTCTCCTCTTCCCAGCACCAGATTTAACTCAGGAGTCTATTTTTACTTAGTTTTTGCTATTTTCCCCCTTTACCTTTAAGAGGACATTGATTGACCTCATCGATGGGAATGTTCTCTAAGTGTTGCCAAGGAACATGAGTGTGTTTTTCTGCATCTGGCATCTCTGAGGGTGCCTAGTTTCCAAGGTGCCTGCTCTGCAGGCAGTGGGGTGTGAGTTCACCCCTGGTCCTCGGACCTCTGACTCTGCTGGTAGAGGGAAGATAGTGCCCAGGGATGGCTGGGCCTTTGGCGTCCCAGAGGGAGTCAGCCCATCCATCATTCTGGTTGAACTCTGGGAGAGGGTAGTTTCTAATGTCAAGAAAATAACTAACTGATTTCCATAAGTAAGGAGGTTACACATGGCTTTTTAGTTTCAAACTATTTTATTTAAATAAAATCTTCTCTTGGTGCATTTAAATTTTCCAGGAAAAAAAAAAAAAAAAAAAAAACACTGACAAATGCTATACAACGTGGACCATTTATATTCTTCTTGAAAAAGTGAGTGCCCTTTCTCTATATCTTCCCCTCCCGCCGCCCCCCAAGAAACCCAAAGCGAATCCATTGAGCAGTTGGGAGAAAGACCTCTTCTGATTGTTCAGAAGTCCTGGACCTGGGGGCTGGTTTAGGAGGCCTCTTCTTTGCCATCCCTTTTGTCCTCTGTTAGCCTATCCCCACCCCCACAAGGTGGCTCCAGTCCTAAGGGACCCCTGGCTGCCAGTGGTGGTTCTGGGACAGAGGGTGGGAAGGAGGAGTGAAGATAGAGAGGGATGGAGCCAGGGTGGTGCCTTGAGACAGAGAGGGGAATGGGAGAAGAAAACAGGGGAGAGGAGGATGACAATGAAGTGGGAGGGAAAGGCAGTGGACTCCAATAATTGCTTTTTGCTTCTTTGACACACACACTTATTCAGCAAAGCCTCTCACTCACTGGGCACTGTTCTGGGTACTCCAGTGAAGGCTGTTGAGGAGGCTGGATGGGAAAGAAGAGATGCCTCTTTCAAGCATTTGGCTTTCCAAACCTGGGTTATGGAAGCAACCGAGAAGTGTGTTTCTCAGTGTTCACACCTGGAGGTGGAGCAGATACATTCAGATAGGAGATGGTGGGGCACTGCACCTGGAGATAGAGGCCTTGTCGTGGGTGATGACGACGGACTGCTGTCTTAATTCAGACTAGCAGCTGGTTGCCATGACAACTATTGTACTTGTGTGGTTCCGTGATCCCAGCGATCGGCTCTCCTGGATTGTATCTGACACCAGTTTCAGCCATCAGCGTCTACGTCTCCCCCAAGTCCCCCATTTGAGGGGTTGCTAAGAGTTGGAGACAGAATAAGCAACTCAGCCTGCTGGGCAGTGGGAGGTGTGGGGAGATGAGAAGTCATTCTGGGAGGTAAAGGGGGTGGCCAGATGTTCCAGGACAAGGGGACAGAGCATCAGAGGGTGCTTCTTTCTCTGGTCATAGAGGTTTATGCCTGAGGGGTCTGAGTGCCTGGGGTATTTAGGCCCATTTAGGGCAAGAAGGGGGAACAGGGCCGGTTTTAAAATAAAAGCAGGCCTGCAATATGTTTAACAGGGTATTCTGTTAGAAGATCTTGGTGCTGCAGTTGCCAGCAGGCACCTTGCCTCCACAGGACTAGACCTGGACTTTGCCTGAAAGGCGGGTGACTACCAGCTGCCCCAAGTGAGCAGAGGATATTTTCCATGAAACAATGTTAGAGAATTTAGCTTTTGCTTCTATAAATATCATAGCTTAGCTATATTATTAATGAAATTGCAATTTCACCATCATTTAGAACAGCTTCAGTCAGAAAATATTTCAAGAGAGCTACCCTGCAGATGTGCAAATGAACTTTGAGAGCACAACCTGCTCCCATGTGGGAAATTATCCATTTTTGTGCTATGGTCACAGACAATCAACACACCACCCAGTTCACCCTGTGAGTGGATTAATTCAGCCTCCCAAACTCAGCCCAGAATGTGGGGAGATGCTCTGCCCAACTAACCATGGACCCAGCTTACATGTCATTATGGATCTCAGGGCAAATTGTCAACCCAAACCTTGGCCCTGCATGCATCCTCCTTATTCAGAATTCAATACCCAACTTCCACCTGTTGCAGCAATTAATGGGCTCACTTGGAAGAGAAGGTCACTTGGGGACTTGGTGAGGTATTACAAGTTTACCCTTAATAGCATCACATATCTGACAGCATACACAGACAGTTGTGAGTACCGACTGTGTGCAAAGCACTAGCCTGAGCTTCAAGATAAATATTAATAAATCTCTAAATAGCTTCGTCCTACTTTCATTTAAACTCTGTAACTTCTGCACCCCGTCTGCAACATGCCATGCCTCCATGATACCCTTATGTAATTGTTTCCAGTGTGCCCTCTGTGAGACTGTACCAGTGATTGTCTTAATTCCTTCCCTGCTGAAAACCTCTGGGTTCATAGGAGAGCCCTAGCTCAGGGGTAGCATCCCATTCCATCTGTGAAACATACATTGCGCAGGTACACACTGGCAGTCCACTGACATGGACGGCGTCAACCTGGCCATGAAGATGGCCAGAAGCCATTTGTTCTTGCTTGGAGAAGGAAGGCTTGCTGGGGGTAGCATCTCAAAGAGAAGTCTTGGATGCCATTAAACACCCATCAGTGGTGATGAGTTGTAAGATGATAGCTTTTGATTTTTCAACTTTTCCTCCCAGGTGAGAGGCCAGAAGCACAGGAACTTGGTGTGTCTGTATCAATATATGGGAATGGGGGTATACCAGATGGCTGGAATGTCCAGATAGGAAGATTTCCAGTAAAAGGTTATGTAGGGACAGGAACAGAAGAGCATTCATCTCTAACCTGAGTGGTGTATGGCATTGACAGCACATAGGCTTCTCTTGTTATATAATTGTGCATGTGGGCCTGGATCTGCCAGGCCTTCCTATGAGATGCTTTTCCAAGAGCAGACAATGAACTGCCTCATTTAGGGACTTGTGCAAAGTAGACATTCAGTGACCAGTTGATGAACAGAATATACTTGCCTGGGTACCTGTGGTGTTGTGCATGTGTGCATTTGGGAGATATGTAAAGAAGTATGAATAAATGTTCCTTGTGCTTTTGCATACGGAATGTGCCAGAGATGGGTGGAAGACATGCCTGAGTCTGCAGTAAAGAGCATTGCTATTGGACACATAGATGCTGAGAAAGCGCCCAAGACTTGTCCACGTGCTCCCTGGGAAGGCCTGCCCTGGGGGACACTCAGTCTGAGGGTTGCTCCTTGGTTGGGTAGTTCCTCTGTGAACATGAGCGCATCACTGCAGGGATTTCTGCTCCCCACGTTGGGTGTGGTTGGAAGGCAGCTGAGCTCCCAAGGCAGGACACCGCTGCCCTCTGCCTACCTAGACAGGCAGGGATGGCCTCTTTTCCATCTGGAGAAGCTTGGGCTGGGCAGAGATCCAGAGGTCTTCTTCAGCCACCTTCTTCTTTTTCTTCTTCTTCTTCCCCTTGGTTTGCTCTGGCTGTCGGCCACGTGCAGCTGGCCGGTTCCAGCAGCAGTGACAGCAGATGAAGAGGAAGGTGATGATCACCAGGAGGGGCAGCCCCAGGAGAATGCCTAGGCAGATGCTGTTGAAGAGGCCCTCCTGGTGTTTGGTGGAGATGATGTCCCAGATGGCGCTGAAGAACATGCTGATTTTCTCCATGGTGCCTGGCTAGACTGGGCCAGAGGAGCCCCTTAGCTCACCCACAGGGGCAGGATGTGAGAAGATGCAGGCTTGTCCACCTCGAACTTAGTCCTCTTCCAGCTCTGGGTTTGGATAGACCACAGATAGCACCTAAAGAGAGAACAGCAGATCATTTAAGAGAGACGAGGAGGGGACGGTCTATAATTTTTAATAACATCATTGATTTTAGGCTCAGGAAATGGGAGGAAATCAAAGAGTTCCAGAGTTCACTGAAATTGTATTGAGACTCAATAAGCAAGATAAATGCATGCATTTAGTCAGTTATGTATTAACTAATTCTCACTATGTACACACTATATGGGGCTTAGGATATGACAGTTAATAAGATGTCAGACCTGGGACGTAGGTAGTCCTCCATGATGGTTAGGTAAATCAGTGTGTGCATCCCACAGTGTTCTGGTTAGGGGATTGGCTCTCCGAACCCTCTACAGAAGTAGTTCTCCACCTTTCTTCATTTCAGCCTACCTGATAAATGATGAACACATACTCCCCACGGGACAGTTCCATATCTGACCTTCCATGAACACAACTTGTCATTTTTAACACTAATGAAAGCTGAAGCACAAGACAGAATGTTCAAGTCTTGCTGGCTGTCATGGGGGCCCTGGACCTCCCCAGGCTAAGAGGTCATCAGTCCCCATCCTGTTTCACTCCTGTTTTTCTCACAGTCCTTCATGCTTTCTTCCTGGCCCTGTGACTCCTCCCTCCTTACATTCCACTTTCAGACCTGGCAAGGACTCATCGTGCTGTGGGTGGGAAACCAGGTCTTTCTGTTTCTACCTTTCTCTCCCTCATTACCCTTGTCTCTTCTCCCTGTCCCCCAACCAAGTATTCCCAAGTCTCCTCCCCGGCCTGTTCCCTCTCTTTGCAGTGAAAAGAGTTTTGCAGGCTGATCGGTGATGGTGCCTGGAAACTGGGAGGGGGTCCCTGGCTGCCTCTCTGCTCCTATCCTGAGCCCAAGCTTGCGGCTGGACAGTTCTGCTTGCTTGTCCAGAGTGATCCCTCTTCCTATGGTACCTTCTCCAACTCGCCACATGTATCTCAGGCCTCAGTTCCCAAGTGTAAGATCTTAGAGGCGCCTTCAGTTCTGGAATCCACAGTTTCTTGGGTCTAAACAAGACTCAGAGGACAGGCATGAGTCAAAGGAATTTAAGAGACCTCTGGGCATTAAACATTGTCTAGGAGCCAAAGATCGAAAAGTCATTGATTTTCAGACTGGAGAGCTTAGAAATCATCCTGACCAGCTGTCTCATTTAAAGATGCAGAATCTGAGGCCCAGAGTGGTGAGGTGACCTGTCTGTGAGGTGGCACACTAGCACATGTGTGTTTCTCATCACACACAAAGCTGTGATGAACACCCAGACCTATGAGCAATGGGTCCAGCACTCTCCCAAGGCTACCGGGCAAGCAGAAAAACTAAGGATAGTAACGTTACTTTATATTTCACTCAATATTTTTCTAAGCCACCTTCATGTGAATTATATCTTTTAAGTGAGGAACATCACTTAAGTGGTGCATCGTGAGTGGAGGGACGCACTAGGGGGGACCTAGGTCCAGAGTCATTCTGAAATTCAGGCTTCATTGGGTTGTCCTGCACTGGAGCATAAGTGCGTGTGGTACACATCTGGGTGGTGTGTTACACACGCTGTCCCAGCAGTTGTGTTTGGAGGTCTAATTCCTTGGACAACATGCACTCTTGGTGTCCCAGATACCCAGTGCCCACGTGTCCATCCAAGCCCCACCCAGGATCTCCATCCTGGTCTGCAGGCATGTGGCCCCACCCCTTCATAACATCATTTATACAGTTTATGTAGTCATATATATTGGCACCTGCTTCTGTGCCATTGGGCCCAAGGAGCCTGACAGCATGCTATAAGGTGGCACTCTTGGGACTCCCCTGGTGGTCCAGTGGTTAAGAATCCATCTTGCAATGCAGGGGACATGAATTTAATCCCTGGTCTGGGAACCTTAAGATACCATATGCTGCAGGGCAACTAAACCCATGCACTCCGGAGTCCACGCACCACAACAAAAGATCCCACATGGTGCAATAAGACCTGATACAGCCGAGTAAATAAATACATATTAAATAATTATTTTTTAAAAGGTGGCACTTATTACATGCTGGGCACTGTTCTAAGTACCTTGCACCTGTTGACTCATTTGGACTTTATCACAAGCTTATGCAGTAGGTACAGTTATTCTTCCCATCCTACAGCCAAAGAGATGCAGGCCCAGGTCACACAGTGTGTGAGTAGCAGAGCTGGCCCTGAGGATTCTGGGAAGCTTGGCTCCAGATCCCCAAGGGCTGAGCCATTCATTGTGTTGCTCTGGGCCTCCAATTTCTTCATGTGGAATTAACCCATTTTTGGCAAGTAGCCCAGGGTTTATAGAATCCTCCGCCATCCCCAGATCAACTGAAACATTTATCCCGGTCTGCTGTAGAAAGAGACTACAAAGAGATTTATTTCCCATTGTCAGATAACTCACAGATGCATGAAGATACATACGATAAAAATCCAGTCCTGCCCAAGGGGAGGTTTATAGAAAGCATACTGGCATCTGAACTTAAACTCAACGTGCAACAAAGATGAGCACCCTGAGAAGTTATGTGTCCTCGCTGGAGGCTTTGCCTGAGCCCCTCCAGCGTCTGAAACATCACATGCCATGGATCTGCCCACACGCCAACAAGTGCCCAGGTTCTTTACAGAGGAAAACCACGCTCGGTCTCCCCAGACCCCTCAGTGGGGCCAGCCCCCCCACCTATTCCTCCTCACACTCCTCAGTCTCCTCTGGATTCTCCTCCTTTTGCCATAATCTTTGCTTTGACCTCAGCCTTGTATGGGCCTGTTTTTTTGGCCCAGAGGGATTTTTCTCTTCTGTCATAGGAAGACTTTGGGTGCCTTTCTCTAAGCTGATCCTTCCTGCACATACGGTTTTGAGAACCCAAGCCTCCTTGCACTGCATTTCTGTGATTCAAATTAGACAGCAGCAGACCACACTTACTGACAAGCTTTCCTGTGCTGGTCTCTGTGGGGAGCCTATGTGAATCAGGGCGCACTCTGGGTTCGGTCGGAGAGAGAAGGTCGTGGAGCTCCTGGAGAACAGTAGGACAGTATTCATGAAAGTAGAGCCACTTGCCCTTGAGAGACAAGTAGGCTCTTGACAGATGTGTGAAAAAGATGTCAAAGATCCCAGGCAGAGAAACTTCTAGAACATCAGTAGGAGACTAGGGGACCTTCTGATGAGCTTGGAACTCAGGGTGGGAGAGTGAAGGACTGTAGGCTGTGGCCAGGTTAGAGAGGACCTTCACAGGGCGTGTTTCTTTGTGGGGAGGGGCTCTATAACGGGCTTCCCAGGTGACGCCAGTGGTAAAGAATCCTCCTGCCAATTTTAGGAGATGCAAGAGATACCAGTTCGATCTCTGGGTTGGGAAGAACCCCTGGAGAAGGAAATGGCAACCCACTCCAGTATTCTTGCCTGGAGAATCCCATGGTCAGAGCCCTGGTGGGCTTCAGCCAGAATCCCAGCCCTGGTGGGCTATGGCCCTTGCAGTCACAAAGAGTCAGACATGACTGAGCACATAATAGGAAGATGTTGTGATCAGAGCTGCCCTTCAGGGAAAGGTAAGAGGGTCTGGAAAGCTCTGGAAGGTGTTTTAAGAGAGCACTTCAGCCATTTAGCAAACATTTATTGAGCACCTGATATGTACCACAAACTGTTTGGTATTGAGGATTCAGGAATGAATGACAAAGATATAGTTTTTGATATCATGGAGCCTCATACATTCCACGGGACTTACTATCATCAAGGGATCATGTCAATAGACAAGAAGCAGCAGCAGATTCGAGTTTAGGTTGCTTAGTTGGATGAAATAAAAGCATGCCTTTGAATTATGTCTTTATTTCAACATTCCAGGCCCTCCCACCCCTCCCAACTTTGGCTCAAACTCATCCATCCCATGGCACCTAAAATAACCATGTGAATAAACAGATTTCTTTTCAAGCAAAAGCGAAGTCAATAATCAGCTTCTGGATTCCTAAAGGTACTTATTTGAGTCTACTCTCCATATGGCCAAAGAGAATATTCATTAACACTTGGGAACCCTGTCTGGGGAACATTCGATTAAAAGGTATTTATATTTTTTAACCTAAGAATTCTCTTCTAGGCAACCCCCACCCCCCAGGTTACTTGCTGAACTCTGCTAATCTATAGCATTTCATTAGTATTTATGAGCTTTGCATTATTAGCATTTCCAGGAAACAATCAAATATCTCCTTGGTGGTATGAATTTAAAAAGTCAGAGCTTCTGTGGAATGCTTTTGCAAAAGGAGCCACACTTTGGCCTAGAAATGCCCTCTGGGAGACCCCATCCTTTTGTCAGCTCTCAAGTGTTGCTGACACTGAAAAATAATTCATCTCTTCTTGTAAAACCGACAATAGGTGCTAACCAAACTTGATTGTGGTTGTGGGGGTGGGTGTGAGGAGAGAGAAGAGGGGAGAAGTTCCTTTCAGTTTTCCTGAAACCAAGTAGTATTCATCTCTATATCCTCCTTAGTATTTAGCTGGGAGAGAGTCATTCATTCATTCTTCCCACAAGTTTCTGTCTGCCTGCATGTGAGGTATTGATGGAGAACAGAGATCCTGGAGCCAGAAGACCTGGGGGTTTGAGTCCTGGGTTAACTCTTGTGACCTTGGCCAGTTACCAAACACTAGCTACAAAATGCAGTTAATAAGCTTCCCTTGTAATGAGGTTGTGAAGATTAAGAGCTCAATGTGTTTAATGCATTTTGTAAACTGTACAACAGTATGAAACATAATCTACAAAGTAGTGAGTGAACTCCAGATAACAATGGACTAATTCTAGCCTTGAGATTTTTCTTCCCCGTCTCTCACCTCTAGCCCAATCTTCATGGCCAAAGAACCATGGACCTCTACTCCATTCAAATGAAAAGGGCGTCAGTGACTTCCCTGCTTAGGGCTGGTCAGCAGTTCTGTGGCTGTAATTCTAGACTCTGGCTTTCAGCAACAGGAATGGAGACGGGTCATTGAGGAACATCTGGTAGTGTCTGGAGGACTGTTGAGCTCATAAAATGAGGCCTGGGGAGAGCACCTAGTCCCCTGCAGGCCCCAGCCTCTCCTCAGACTTCGGAACCCCTGGAAATGTACAGGGATGGCTCCTGCCACAGGGATGACTGGTCCATCCCTGCCATCCAAGAGCTGCTCCAGAGTCATGTCCAAGGCTGGCCCACAGACTTCTGTTTCTTCTGGAACTCTCCAAGAAAGGGGCAGGGCATTCTCTTTTGCACCAGCCTCTTGTTATTTCTATTAGGTGAAATAATACATGTAAAGCTGGAGAATAGGGTCTGTTGGGTAGCAAATGCTTTCTAGAAATGTTAATGATAAGGATCATAATGGCATCCAACTAAAATCCCTGAGACCTTCTCCACAGTGCTTTCCATTGGCCTTCTTATAACAGGTAGGGTGAAGCAGGAGGGTCAGGTTTGTTTCAGAACCTTAAAAGATTCCCCTGCTGCAGCTGCAGACTCCTGAGTATGGGTTTGGTCCATCTCATCATTGTAACTTGGGGGCAAAGGGGCAGAGACCTTGCCTTGGGCCTTTCCCCGCGTGTTCCATTGAGCCCACACCTTGTGCTGCAGTGATCACTGTGTTTGCGTTATGTCCTCACCCGTGGATCCCAGGTGACAGCAGGATCTCAGGAGGGCAGCCCTAGTCTCCTCTCCGGTCTCTGACTCTGGCCACGATGGCTGGCTGAGAATCATCAAGGGGGTTAAAGATGCAAGCGCCCGAATTACACTCCTGGAGACTGATTCAGTAGGTCTAGGAAACGCCCAGAAATTTGTTTATAACAAACAACCCAAGTGTTTCTGGACAGTTATCAGATTCAAAAACTGCTGAATGAGCAGACTGAGCTGATGACCCTTTTCTATACTCTCAGGAGCTATATGCTGAATGAGAGAATGGATGGATCATGGGCAAGGAGAGGTGGGGAAGAGGTTCATCTTCATATGCAGCAGACCTGAGGCCTGCCCACAGCAGCCTCTTTGGGTGTCACTTCTTGCTCTTGTGTAGTCAGGGCATCTGGGCCAGAGCTGCTTTCCTAGAGGTCATTATTGTTGTCCATTCACCAAGTCACGTCCGACTCTTTGCAACCCCATGGACTGCAGCAAGCCAGGCTTCCCTGTCCTTCACTCTCTCCCTGAGTTTGCGCATGTCCATTGAGTCAGTGATGCCATCCAACCATCTCATCCTCTGTCGCTGCCTTCTCTTCTTGCCCTCAATCTTTCCCAGCATCAGGGTCTTTTCCAATGAATCAGCTCTTCCCATCAGGTGGCCAAAGTATTGGAGTTTCAGCTTCAGCATCAGTCCTTCCAATGAACATTCAGGGTTGATATCCTTTAGGATGGACTGGTTGGATCTCCTTGCTGTCCAAGGGACTCTCAAGAGTCTTCTCCAACACCACAGTTCAAAAATATCAATTCTTCGGCACTCAGTTTTCTTTATAGTCCAACTCTCACATCCATACATGACCACAGGAAAAACCATAGCTTTGACTAGACGGACCTTTGTTGGTAAAGTGATGTCTGCTTTTGAATATGCTATCTAGGTTGGTCATAGCTTTTCTTCCAAGGAGCAAGCGTCTTTTATTTCCTGGCTGTAGTCACCGTCCTTAGTGATTTTTGAGGTCATAGTTCAATGTAATAGACATTCACGGAACACCCACTGTGTCTGACCCTGTGCACTCAGACCCTGAGCTCCTTCCTGTCTTGTAATGAGGAGAAACAGAAATAGCAGAAGCACAATGTGATGAGTCCTGTGGTCAAGCTCTGTGTTAAGGCATGAGAGAAGCGCTGGGGAAGGAGTAAGCCTGCTGGCCTGGAGGGGATTGAGGGAAAGCGATGCAAAGGAAATAACAGTCAGGACGGCATCTGCCTCTCCCTTCTGTGACTACTTAGGCAGCACCATTACATGCCAGGAACTGGGCTGAGTCTAGGTAGGATCAGTCCTTGTCCCTCTCATGCTCAAAGTCCAGCGCGGGAAGCAAAGAAGTCCGAAGACTGGTGTGCAAGTGTAACATAGAAAGTGCTACAACGGAGAAGTCTGGGATGCTGAGAGAATGAGTGATGCCCATCAGGGAGGCTGGGGCAGGCGCTGAGCAAGGATGGCTTTGCTAAGGTCTGAGTGACAAGAAAACCACAGCAATCATGTGGTCAAGGTGTCTGAGAAGTCTCAAAACTTAGACTAAACTTATCTAAAGTACTTTCAAGTAATATGTGTTGTGTGTTTATCTTCAACTCTCCAATACCTTTTCAGATGAAGTGCCTCTAAATTTCAAGCAATGAGTTCAATTGTTAACACTCGATAAAGTGTCCCCTCTCCCCAAAGTCTGGAAACACAGGAAATAATGTGTTCACTGTGCTTTGGTTTTGCAGATGAACAATTGGACCTGTTGCTTTTCCTGAAAAGGACCCGAAAGGACAGTGTGGCTGGATGTAGCAGCAGTGTGTGTGGAGGGTGATGGGGGGTGATGGGAAGCCCTTGAGCCAGGTGGCCCTGCACCCGTTGGGTTGGCTAAGCCGTGTCAGTGGCCGGTGTGTGCGAAAGGGCCATGGAGTTTCAAGCAAGGAGGGAATAGGCTAGACCCGTGTTTTATAAAGAACACTGTCAATGGGGTGAGAGAACAGATTGCCGAGAATGGGAGCAGGAGGAGATGATTATAACTGATCAGGGGAAATGACACCCGGACAAGGCTGAGGGTGGTGATGGCGGGCGGGACACGTGGCCTGACTTGGGCGTTCTTCAGCCGATGCAGTAGTGGAACTGTCAGGCCGAGGAACATGAGGACTGTCTCTGGGCTGTGCTCTGCTCCTCGTCTTCTAACCCTAGTCTCCTCTCTGGTATCCAACTCTGCTATATATATATATATATTTTTTTTTTCTAAAATAGGAATCCCATCCAACAGGCTCTAAGACTCTCACCATCTCTCCTGGGGGTGTAAAGCATCTTATTCAGCCCCAGGGCTCTGTACCCTGCCTGCCCAAACCTTGCCCAGCTCTCAGATCCACCCTGCAGTCCTTGTAGAATCCCTTTGGTTATGACAACATCACACACTTCAGAAACCAAGGCTCTCTGGTAGCGAGGGCACGGCTAGAATCTCAGTCAGCAGTTATTAGCTCTGCCGCTCTGGGTATATATTTTCTTCACGGTTCTCACCTTGCTAACCTGGCATGCTCAGATGCCCTCTAATAGATGTAAGTACTGTTTTGTACAAATGTCAGATCCCAGAAAATAATCTGCTAGTGGAATGTGACTTTATGACTTAAACCTGGCTCAAGGCATGATGAAAAAGAGATCTGTATTTCCCCCAATTTAATTAATTGCTTTAAGTAACTAGTCCAGGTTGGAGCCTCTTCCTCTGCCCTGCAGAGTATGCATATATGGTGTGGAAATGGATATTGAGTACTAGAGGAAAATTGATAGTATTTTCCTTCAGAATCAATGTTATGGTTGCAATTTTGAACAAAAGCACAAATAGGTCATCAATACAGAAATGATTAAGGCACTATGGTTATTAAAAATAATGAAGTGATGCTTTGTCAGACAGACATCCTGAGTTGGAAGAATCCAGAGATGGGTCATGTGGTTGAGTTCCTTCACTTTGGTGATGAGGAATCTGGGCTAGAAGAGGCTGTGTCTTGCTGGAGGTCAGACAGTTGACAATTGGTAAGGTCAGGACCAGAACCAATGTCTTCTGACTCCCAGCATGACCCCCCACACCAGTCAGGTATCCCATACAGAGGTCCTAACAGGTAAGACTGAGACAGCAGTTGACAAGACGGACATCATGTCCTTATCCTAGGCTCAGGACAGCCTATGCCTCTCAGCCCCCTGACACCTCTGGGGATGTGTGACTGAGTTCTGGACAAGACAGTGTGGACCTGGGTCCTGAAATCTCTCTTGAGGTCCTTCACGATATCTCTCTGCTTGCTCACTGGCTGGCCAATGCACAGGGCCCAGGGAAGGACTCCAGGGCTCCTGGACAGCAGAGGTGGGAGATGTTCCTGAATGGCTGCTAGCAGAGCACCTTGCTGACTACAGCGAACAGTGGAAGAGAAAGAAACCTTTGTGCGGGGAAGCCACTGAGATTTAAGAATTATTTGCTATAGCAATTAACCCATCCTGACTCATACAGGTGACCAAAAGCTAACGTTGGTAATGATTATAACAAATATGTGATATTTGTTTACATATATATTTGATATAACAAAACAGTTCTCTTGTAGTGCAGCTTCCACCCAAGAGGGATTTAGCTAAGTGCTCCAGAGTGCAGGTTACGGGACCAAGTAGCCTCGGTTGGAATCCTGACTGCTACTCACTGTCTTATCCCATTGGGCAGGTTACTCAGCTTCTCTCTCTGGGGCTCACTTTCTTCATAGTAAAATGAAGCTGATAATAATAGGCTGTTGTGAAAACAAGTGAGTCAGTAAATGTAAAACCTCTTGGTACCACGCCTGGCAACAGACACGAGTGCCCTTATTATCTGACCCCTTATTATCTGCCCTTATTATCTGAATAGGCCAGCGGAAGAAACATCCCTGACTCCTCAGCTGATGCTCATTTTGTTTGCCTTTTTGGAGTTTGGAGTGGTTCTGGAGCCATGACTTTGATTCTTTGTTGCTATTGTTGTTGTTTAGTCACTAAGTTGTGTCTGACTCCTTTGCGACGCCAGTGACTGTAGCCCATCAGGCTTCTCTGTCCCTGGGATTCTCCAGGCAAGAATACAGGAGTGGGTTGCCATTTCCTTCTCTAGGAGATCTTCCCGACCCAGAGATGAAATCCACATCTCCTGCATTGGCAGGTAGATTCTTTACCACCAAGCCAGTCCCATTATGTCCTCTTACTGTGTTATTATTTGAAAGCTACCCTTTCATGGGGGAGTGTGTGAACCCCATACCCAATCTCTACTTGCCTGGGTGCCACCCTTCTTGAGCTCTCCTTTAAAAGGCATTTTCTCCTCCTTCCTCCAGTTTTCCTGTAGTGAGGGGGCTCTTAACTCCATTCCATTCATCATTCTTTTTCAAAGCAACCAATTCAGAATTAAAATACAGAATATGAGGATGGGGATACCATCTCTGGGGACCTCATATCCCTGGGCAGAGTGTGACATGAGCCTCTGTCCTCCCCCCAAACCAGACTGTCTTTCTGTTGCCCCCCTTCTTCCTTCTGCATTCTTGGTATGTGTCAACGCTGCCCTAGGCACTGCGCGCGGATGTAGTCAGGAATGATGCAGATATGGTAAAGCGACTTGTTTTCCGCAGGGAGAAGGTGGACAGTAAACAGGTACACAAACACGGAAACCAAGAGATGCTATTGATGCTATAAAGGACACAGTCAGCATGGCCTCTGAGGAGGTGACTTTGAGCTGAGGTCTGAGGGATGACGGGGGTCTACCTGTGCACAGGTGGGAACGGAAGGGTGAAGGCCTGGACATGGGGAAGAGCTTGGCACAGTCTAGGAGGGAGTTGGAGCCTGGGAGCACCAAAGGTGACCAGGGAGTTCTGATGGCATGAGCATAGAAGGCAGAGGGTGGAGGAGCAGAGAAAGGATCCGGAGGAGCAGAGGCGCCCTGCTCTTCACCCGCCTTGTTATCGCATTTGTCCGAGCCCTCAGACTGGTCTCTAGTTTTTCCTTTCTTCAGTTCATCTCCTAAAAGAATGGGGTCAAGCCTCCCTGCTCAGTCCGCCTTCGGCTCTTCGTCTCTTGGACCATCATCCTGACTCCTTGGCAAGGGGAACGAAGCGCTTGTGAGCTGGTGGCTCCTGCTCCCATCCCAGCCTCATCTCCCCCACCGCCCCCATTGCCCCATGCCCTCAGGTTCTCCCAAGCATCCTGCTGTCTCGCGCTGCCACGTGCTCTGATCCACCTGCCTGGCGTGGCTTCTCACCTCTCCCTTCGGGACATTCACAGGGGAACTCCTTGTCCTTCCAGACTCCACGACCTACTACTCCAATAACCTACCATCACAGCCCTTGTCTGACTCTATTGTAATTACTTGTCTTCTTTGAAAAATTAAAAGACAGAACAGCACAAAAAATTATACACACACACACACACACACACAGACACACAGACACACACACACAGTATATGTCTATGTTGAAGACCTAACCACTATTTCAAAATATGACCTTAACTGGACACAGCATTTTTGGAGATATATCAATAAATTAGTTAAGATGAATCATACTGGCATAAATCGGGTCTATAATCCAATATGACTGGTTTCCTTATGAAAAGGGGAAATTTGGACACAGAGGTCAACTTGCACAGAGGGAAGACAGCGTGAAGGGGAGCACTGAGAGAAGATGGCCATTGACAAGCCAAGGGGAGGGGCCTGGAACAGATCCTCTCTTCCTGGTTTTCAGAAGGACCCAGCCCTCCCGACACCTTGATCTCAGATTTCTAGCCCCCAGAACCGTGAGGCAACTCACTTGGGTTGTTTAAAGTGCCCAGCCTGTGGTGCTTCATCACAGTAGGCCCAGGAGACTCAGTGACTTCACAGCACTCCCACCCCTCGGCACTCCCATGGCCTCTCTCTCTCAAATATATCCCACACGTGTCCACGTCTCGCCACGTCGCGGCTAGGTCACCATCACCCCTCACCGGGATTACTGCTCAGCTTCCTAACCATTCTCTCTGGTTCTACTCTTCCCTGTTTATGGCCTCTTCTCCCCACATGAGCCAGATCACGTTGCCCCCACCCACCACGGCTTCCCAATGCCTGTGGAGTCAAATCAAAACTCCTTGCCGTACCCCAGACATGCCTCCATCAGCTGGCCCTGCCTCCATCTCTAATCTTGTCCTGTACCCCCCTCCTCACTCACCATGCCCTGGACACACCTACTTCAGAGTTGTCCACCCTGCCGGGACTTGTTAATCCCTTCAGTACATCTTCTCTGAGATCTTAGCGTGATCGACCACTTCATAACATGCAGAAGCTCCACACAAAGGCATTTCTACTTACTGTAACCTCAGATGTTAGCTCAACAGGAAGCCTTGCTTAACCAAGTCATCCGAGAAGCCAAGCCCCCGGTGAATCTCTACCACACCATCCTGTCTTACAGCCCCACTAGTTCTTCCTACTCTGAAATTTCTCGTTCACAGGCATTGCTCTTGTCACTGTGGCGTATGCATTTATGGACTGTCTGCCTGCTCTGCTAAACGAGTTCAGTGAGAACTGGGTCCTTGCCTGTTTTATTCTGTTTAGATGCCCAGAGTTGAACATGTCCCTGAATGAATGAATGAATAAATGAAATGCTGATTAACTCAAGAGATCTTTAAGAAAAATGTAAATGAGTCAATCCAGGTTTTGGGGGAGAGAGCTGGGGTAATGAAAGGCATAGAAAAGAGGCCATCAGTCACATCTGTGGTCAGACTCTGATGACAATTACCCACCATTTAGCCCGCTGTCCAGACAGATCCCTAGCCAAGAAACTCTTTCAAGGAGGAAATAATGATCAAGAAACTCCCATATCACTGAAAGCAGTAGGGAGTGGGGAGTATGCTTTATCAGGTCCCAAATAATCATCTACCTTCCTTTTGCTCGGTTACAAATTGCTCATCGTGGCTGTGACTTTCTGATAACAAGGGATCCTTCCCTAATTACTATATGCTCTATTTCAGGTTCAGCAGAAAAGAAAATTAAAAAGCTCCATTTCACTCCAGGTTCAAATGAGTCGATCTTTCAATCAATCAAGTATTAATTAAGCTATGCTAGGAAATACAGCAGAAGAAAAAGACACCTTCTCTCTACTCAAAGATGATGTGAGGAAAATAATTAGATAATAATTTAAGGACAATGAAAAGAGTTTTAAAGGGTTTTCATCTGGGCTTTCTTTGACTTTCTGTTATGGATGGCCTAAAATCTCTAGCCACTTTATTCTCCTTTACTCTTTCTCCCTCTCTCTTTCTTTCCTTTCTCTCTTCCCTTCCTTAATTACATTGTCTCCCAAGGATGCATGTCATAGACTCTGACAATAATTAGTCATTTTCAGTCACTCTTAGGAATAAACACTAAAAATCGTGTCTCTCTGATACTCTGGAAATTCCAACAGTGCTATATATGATTGAATATAATATCCCCAGCCTGTTAGCAAGTTACAAACTTCCTCATATTTATGTCCCTAGATCATCAAGGAAACTTGAGTTTTCTTCTCCTCAACCAAAAAACAATGCAGTCAGGACTTTTGCCTCCTTCACTAACACCGGCTTGGAGTCTGGGCTACATCCACTTAAGCACTTCGAGTTTAGTTTTCTGTAAACACAGATATTAGCTATTAGCACATTTCTCAGAAGGCGAGGTGTTTTTTCCACTGTACTACATTTTTTTATTCCTTATACCCCACAGAGTGCCTAGCAGAAAGTGGGCTGGCAGTATTTGTTGAACGGATGAATGAATGAATGAGTGAGTGAATGAATGATATGTATAAAGATAATGTGTGTAGAGCATGTTGCCTAAGTACACCTCATACAGTGGGTGCCTTAAAATTGCCTTGAAAACCATATAGCCATCTATTTATTATACTACTCATTGTGTGAAAGGTAAAAACAGCCATTCATTACAGAATTCATAGTTTTTGCAGGGTTTAATCGCTTTTACTGTGAACTGGTTTAAGAAGTGAGTTAGCCGATCCTAGGAATCATGGCAGACTCATTTGCCTTTCCCCCGCTCTCTCATTAATTTTATTTCCACTCATTCTCAGCTGCCGCCCCTCTCTCGGCCCTCCTGACATCCAGGATCTAGTTTCTTAGGGCTACCTTGTCTTGTCCATCACGATCAACTTTCTCCTCTTCATTTCAGCTAGAATGCTCACTTGTTTTCCTTTGACTATCCTCTTTTAACACAGAGACCTCAGAGGCCAAAGCCTCAAAAACAGAGGGTTGGTATAATGTCTTATCACCTTTCACAGGAACAGAGAATGATCTGTTGAATCCAAAAGCCACCATTGGTTGTGTTCTTACTAAATGTCCAACTCTGTGTGTGTAATCAAGGCTCAGCAGACATGACCTCGTTCAAGAATGCAGGAGGTGAGTCTTTTAAATCCCCATTATACAGATAAGGAAACCGAGGCTATCAGAGACTAATTTGCCCAAGGCCATGGAGCTACTTTTCACTGTGTTCATGGGGTTCTTGAGGCAATAATACTGAAGTGGTTTGCCATACCCTTCTCCAATGGAGCACGTTTTGTCAGGCCCTGACTAGCAGGGACATGCCCTCCAACCGCTCCATGTTAGCCAGACGACATGTAGTTATGTATGGATGTGAGAGCTGGACCATTAAAAGGCTGATGGCTGAAGAACTGATGCTTTTGAACTGTGTTGCTGGAGTAGACTCTTGAGAGTCCCTTGGACTTCAAAGGAGATCAAACCAGTCAACCCTAAAGGTAATCAACCCTGAATATTCATTGGAAGGACTGATGCTGAAGCTGATGTTCCAGTATTTTGGCCACCTGATGGGAAGAGCTGACTCACTGGAAAAGACCCTGATGCTGGGAAAAACTGAAGGTGAGAGGGAAAGGGGGCAAAAGAGGATGAGATGGTTGGATGGCATCATGGACTCAATGGACGTGAGTTTGAGCAAACTCCAGGAGATGGTGAAGGACAGGGAAGTCTGGTGTGCAGTTTGATCACTTTTCCTGTGAACAGACAGAACTTGTAGTTCATGGGGTCACAAAGAGATGGACATGACCAAGCAACTGAACAACAATGGAGGTACTAAAGTGCAGAAGACCCTGCTGTCAATGTTATGCTCTAGAACTGCCACTCTCCAGATGCTGAGGACTTCAGTCTCTGGACCCTGTCTTCTAGGATGAAGGGGTATTCACCAATCATTCACCTGTCAAGCATTTGAAAGCCTGGCATGTGTGCCACACTCTGTGGACACACCCTTGATGAACTAAGACACCTCCTGTGACCCTAAGGGGCTCACATTTTAATAGGACCAGAAATATAAGAGAAGTGCAATACGTCACACATGACCGTCGGTGCTGGGGACCTAAAGGCATAAAACTCCCTAGAGTGCTCACTGACAGCCCAGGAGCTATATCCAACCCTTAGGCACTTCTATTTTACTTTATTTTTTCCTCCTCTGATTTCATATACAATTCTCATTCTTTAGTGAGTCCTAAAGTTGGGCTACTCTAACCTCCCATATCTGCTGGAGCACTAGAAGGACCGATGTTCCCCTAACCTGTACCCCAGTCCCACTCTGCTGGCTTCACCCGGTCCTGACACCTACCTGGTCCCTGGAGGCATATTAAACTTTGTAACCCCAATACCACACACTCCCTCTGGAATAGGGACTACAGTGCCTATTCTTTGTGCTGTCATCTGTGTAGCTGGAAGCCAGGCAGGGGGCTTGAAAAAGAGATGAGGACAAAAGGCAAGCCTCACTTTCCAGCTGTCACCTCCAGTTTGATGGGTTGATCTTGGTTTCTGGCTAATTAAACAAATGATAAGGGTGAGGGATGTTTGCAAGAGGAATGAATACATATCCAAATGTCCCAAGCAGAATATAAAGGCTGGCAGACGGGTGCGGTGGAAAGAATATTAAGAGGAACCAGTTCTAGTTCTGGGTTCACTTGTCCTCCAAGCTTCTGACCTTGGGCAAATCAGTTAAGCTTTCTGAGCCCCCTTTTCATCTGAGAACTACAGCTATTAGCCATCTCAGATATCTATCAAGACTTGTGAACAAACGACAAGGTACGTCAAAGAACATAGAGAAAACTGCAGTCTAAATGCAAGGTAGGGGCATGTTAGAGGATTGTATTCAAAAGCTGAATTACAGCTAAAATTAGAAGTAATTTTAGTTACTGACTCCCTTCTTGATGCAGCCCTCCAACCTAAACCTTCTCCTCCCTCAACCCCCTCACCCTCCCTCCCTCCTCACCCCTGCCTGCCCCAGGTCCTTTATGAATCATAGTCATTAAGGGGCACGTTTCCAATTTGGAGAATTTATGGGCACACACTCTGACACCACTCAGGCTTGTGTTTGCCGTCTGTATATATCCAATCTGACCACATCCTGGTATTAGTGCTAATAAAACCTGTAGCCATGGTTACAGTGACATACCTGGGTTATACTGTTCTTATTTTCACTCTTCCAAACTATTTGGTAAAAAATTTTGGAGCCAATTTTGCTGGGTGTGGTAAAGTGCCGAAGTACAGTTTTATTTTTGGAAAGTGTGAGCTGAGGCTCTGAGGTCATCTTGGAGTTAAAAGCGGTTGGGGAGGGGCAGTGCCTTCTCTGGTCCCCAAATAAAGGGGACACAGTCTGAGGCTGACTCCAATAACTGATGTTTAACGTCATATCTGCTTAGAGGGAAGGTATGTTTTTAGAAAAAGCAAGAAGACAGCCAAGCACTTGTGTGATTCTGGGTCTCCCACAGGTGGTAATTAAAAAATAGACTGAATTTAAAGTTGCATCACTCTCTTTAATATTAGAGAACTCAGAGTCTGGCAAACTTTGCAGCAATAGCTGAATGACTGACTTATTTATTTTCCTCAGTGGTGGCGGGGGAGAGGTTTAGAGGTTGGAATAGTTGAAAACTAATGGGGTGGCAAAAATATACAATTATGCAACTCAGAAGCAATACAGATACAATTTTATTTTCCTTTCCATTTCCTCCCTTCATTTAATGTTAACAAAAGTTCAGGGCAATTAAAAGCTGAAAGCTACCTTACTGTAATATTAAGGCTTAAAATGTAAAGGCCAAGTCATAGAGGGAGTGAGCAGAAATATTCTCCTTCCAGTCATAACTCACCCCTGTGGAATGCACAGTGTGGAAACAGTTCAGGTTCGTCAGACTTTGGGCCACAGAGGGCATATAGTGCGGAGGAGTCGATGTTACTGCTGGATGAATCTTCACTTCCTGTCTGTATGCATTTACATCTGTACCCCCAACATCGAGTGTGGATATAGATATATTTTTACCGTTTTGATAAGTAACTGTTGGTGAACGTAGAAGACATGTATGAATGTGCTAAAACACTGATGGAGCACCCACCCAGGCAACTAACACCCCCTTTTTTGCCTCAGTACCCTCTTTCTTTGATATAGGTGACATTTGCTCAGTCTTATCAAATGCAGTTTTAGGTGCCTCTGTGCATATAGATTGCTACCCCTAAGTCCTGTTCTAGGGGAATTCTGGAACTGCCACTGACTTTGCTTCATCCCTGATAGCCTCAGTTCTCTTGCTTTTGTCCCCCATATCAATGTTTTTCTTCTTCACTATTGAAATGACCTTCCCAAAGGAGGCTGCAGGCATTGGCCATGAGTGATTTGGGAGTATGGATGGAAGAAACTGCTTAAGCTGGGGATTGTGGGGGTAGGGGAGTTCCTCATAGATACTAAAGAGTACACACACACACACACACACACTCTTCCCTCAGCCCTATCCTGTCCTCCCTAGCCACCACCTCTGCTCCATCCTTGCCTGGAAACCTCAAAGTATTATGGCAGACACTCTGGAAAGCATATGGGGTCAATGGGAGGCAGGGGGAGATGGTGGGAGAGGCCAGGGAACTCTGACTCTGACCTGGTTCTACACCAGCCTTAAGCTTTATCTTTCCTTAGCAGTCCTATGTATGTATGTATGTATGTATATTTTATCAGCCCAATGTATGTATGTATATTTATTTTATCAGACCAACCCTCAAAGTATCAGTATCTTGAAGAAATAGGACATTGGGTGGGAGCATTTTGATAGGGCAAAACGGTCAGGATGTGTAGTCCTGCCCCTGCTAGCTGGAAGGCAGGAGAGGGTCCCAGAGATGGGAGTTGGCTTGGAGCAGCCAGAGAAGGACCTGGGAAGTGACTGCCCTGAGAGGGGTAGGCAGCTCTGCTCCTCAGTAGACAGTCTATGAGGCTCCAGATCCCCAGGCCTGGCTTTGAATAATATGTGGTTTTATTTGTTTATACTCTTGTAGATTTTCATACAAGCTGAATTCTTGGCTAAAAGATAGCTTGGGAACATAGGGGAAGTTCGTGGTGGTATGAGAAGCCAGTTCAAATTCTTACCTATGACTTAACGTGCGTCCTCAGGAAGCTCATTCAGTCACTTGGGGCCTCAATTTCTTTATCTCCCAAATGGGGGAAATCTGGGAAGAGACACAAGAAAGTGATAGCATGGTTCACCTCTGCAGAAGGGCAGCGGGCACGGGGCTGGGAGGGAGGCAGGCTGCTGATACAGTTCTGAAGGCCTGACTGTACGCAGGCACTTTCCAAAGTCAACTACCGACTGGAAGTGGGCATGTGCCTGGGTCCTTGTGTCAGAGCAGCAGGGCGTGTGAATGTGCACCTCGGCTGTCAGGAACTGCACAAGTTCTTAAGAGTCACGACTGGCGTTACTCCGGGCCGATGTAGGGACAGGGCAGCAGCCATCACCCCTCAGTTCTGCCAGGTCATCGCAGTGGCCTGAAGTTCTTGGAAAACTGGCTGCCATGCTGGGAGGTCTTCCTGCCTCCAACCCCGAATGGGTGGATGGGTGGACCCCATCCCGACCCTGCCCCAACCAGTGAGGCTCCTCTTTCCCCTTGCGGTGCCGTGGTGCTAGGCAGCTTGGATCCTCCGTGTGCCCAAATGACCCCAGATTTCCAAGGGCTGGTCAAGCATGTCCACCCTGCCAGGCAGGTTCTGATAAGCACATTCCATCCTTTGCAGGAAGCAAGAGTCGGTGGGGCCAGGCTGCTTGGTGTGAGCAGAAGGAGCAGAAACTGCAGGGGTGGCTGCCCTCTGACTGACCGCTGGGGGCGGGGGTAGGGAGGTTTGTATAGAACATGTGAGAGCCTCCCCGAAGTTGTTTACTGGGTCACTAAAATAAAAACAAATCTGCAAGCATCCCGTTCTTTATCCATGAGGAGGCTAATAGTACTAATAGTGATGATTTGCATCAATGAAATATGCCATTCCAACTATTTTTCCGGTAGTTGCATATGGATTTCATGCTAAGAAATGTTAGTTAAGTATCTGCTATGTGATCAACATGGTGCTGAGGGGGAAAAGAGAAGTGTATGATCTGGTTCCCAGCCTGGGATTTCTTTTTTTAAAAAAAAAAAAATTTTATTTTGTATTGGGGTATAGCCAATTAACAGTTGTGATAGTTTCAGGTGAATAGCACAGTGACTCAGACATACATATACATGTATCTATTTTCTCCCAAACTCCCCTCCCATCCAGGCTGCCACATAACAATGAGCAGAGTTAGGAGAGTTTCTTCATGAGACTTAGAACACGGTAAGTCCTGCCAGAAGACAGTGCAGGTCCCTGAATCCCAAGCCTCAGGTTCCCCATCTCTCAGATGGGAAGATAATAACTCCACTGACTCCACTCACCATCCAGTGTTGTTGTGAAAGTCAAGTTAAATATGCATGAGTGTCTTTATAAACTGATAATGTGCTTTACAGTTTAATTTTCAAAAATAATACAAGCTATTAAAGGCTAAGATAAATATCAGGAAGTGCCAAAATGCATGCACAGTTAGAAAGGAGAGTGATGGCTGTTGGCTTAGGTTTTAAGGGAGAGGCAACCTGGAGGAGCTGGAGGTTGTGCGGGGCTCCTATACTGGGTGTGATCACATCGAGGGTTGGACATTCAAGGGAGAGAAGGGAAGCTAGGCTGAGCTGAATAGGATGGGAAAGCAAGAGCTGGGGTGCAGAGGCCAGCACGTACAGAGTTTGGGACTGGGAAGGCAGTGAAGAAACCTCCTGAGGAAGGTGGGTGAGATTTCAGGGGGCTTGGAAGGCTCAGCATAGGTTTGGTGTAACAGGAAAGTCCTGAATGTTGGTGAGCAGGAGAGACGCAGCAGTGTCAATGTTTCATTCTCTTACCTGATCCCTCTGGTAATTCAAAGTATGCCTTGGCCAGAGCAGGATTAAGGGCCACCCTGGGCTCATGGACTGCTGCTGCTAAGTCGCTTCAATCGTGTCTGACTCTGTGTGACCCCATAGGCGGCAGCCCACCAGGCTCCACCGTCCCTGGGATTCTCCAGGCAGGAACACTGGGGTGGGTTGCCATTTCCTTCTCCAATGCATGAAAGTGGAAAGTGAAAGGGAAGTTGCTCAGTCGTGTCCGACTCTTAGCGACCCCATGGACTGCAGTCTACCAGGCTCCTCTGTCCATGGAATTTTCCAGGCAAGAGTACTGGAGTGGGATGCTATTTCCACTCCAGTGGGAGTGGAAAGTGGGAGCCTTTTCCAGGGCTCATGGGCAGTCTGCCCTAACCAGCCAGGCTTGGTAATCACAAATATTACAATTAAAGAAAAAAAACAAAACACTTTTATTAATAGCGTACTTTCTCCCTTAGACAAAATCCGATTATGAACTGAAATGAAATATCACCAAACCAATCAGAAAGAAACTGTCATTTATTTCCTGATCGCTTGGGAAGGGAGGCAGAGGAAAGGGGGGGAAAAACCACGGTGCAATCACTTTTCCAGTCTTAAAACTGATGCCTGAATGGGTTTGAATTTATTTATGACTGGGGAAAGTGCTAGCAAAGACCCTGCACTTATAACTCATTTTAATTTTTTAACAGCTTCTCTTCTGCAAACATTTCTTCATTAAATCCACTGTAATGTGAGAAGGGAAGGGATTTCTTGCCCTATTTCACAGATGAATAAACTAAAGAACAGAAATGGGTGTTCAAAATTTGTTTAAAATTGCAAAGCTGGTCAGTGGCCAAGGGCAGACCAGGTTCTAGTTTTTCTATTTCCCAGCGTGATACTCTCCTAATTGTATTAACTCCCAAAAAGCTACAGGAGAGGAACCAACAATGGCAACCAGTCACTCTTCCAGTTTATAAAACCTTCCATTTCTCAGACTCCCTGAGATATGTGGTCCTTCCTGCTTTGGGGTCTCAAGAGAGCTTCTTTATCTCAAATCCCCCCAACTCTCCCCCAATCCCACCTCAACCAGTACTCTGCAATCTCCTGGTCTCTGTGCATTTAGTCTCAGCTGAAATAGCACCCCCTTGGGAAAGCTTCCACGACCTCATTAGAGCCGCTGTCCTGTACCCTGATACTATCCCTATACCGTCACCACAGCCTACAACCCACTTTAGAGTCACTGTTTATTTAATCATCTTGCTTCCTTTCTAGACAGAATGTACTCCCACCTGTTCTGTTCTTGGAAAAAAATATTTGATGGGACATGTTTGTTCTTGGAAATTATTTGCACCTGTTTTGTTCTTGGAAAATATTTGTTGAATTAGTGAATGACCATATTTATAGATGAGGAAACTGAGGTTCACTGAAATTCAGTGAGTTGTCCGAGGTCTCACAGCCAATCATGGCAGACGTGGCAGCTCTTCTGCCCCTAAATATCCAGGGCTCATTCCACCCTGCCATGCTGGTTTATGGGTTCGTACCCAGCATTGTGGCCACACAGAAGATACTCAGGAAAAGAAAAAAAAATCTACCAATTGGAATTTCAGTATTCTGGGTTTGGAGAATTCATTCAGCCTGGGCTCAGAATGTGCTCAGATGCCAGATAGCCGAGGGGCATTCCAGACTGCAGGCACACTCTGCAGGCCTTTCGGTGACTGGCTACTTTTGGATCTCCAGTGAGGCTGTCAGTGCCAAGAAACAGAAATGACAGCAGTGAGACCTGACTTCCAAAGATCGCTGGCCTCAAATGGATGTGGGCCTTTGCCTCACGGGGTGCCATATTGAATATTATAATTATATCACACGAGAGCGAGGCTATTGCCATGCTTTTGGAAAGCCCCGGTTGGCTGTGTTCCTGACACATTTTGCTGTCATGAATTGCTAACATTCCATTTGCTAATTCTCAGACGCCAAGTCAGTTGAGTAGCGAGAGTGTGTGTTGCATTCAGTGTCTCGGTACCTCACTGGTATTACTGCAAAAAGTTTTTGTTTCTTTTCCTCAGAAAGAGGAACTCCTTTGGCTGGCTTTTTTCTTCCTTCCCTGAGCCTGGGTTGTTGACACAATTGAGTCCAAGGAGGCCAAGGAACTGCCCTTTCCCCTCTCTACAGCACACAGTTCAATACAATGCACTTCCGTTGAGAACCTACTGTGTGCACAAGGAGCTTCTTTTTTCTAAGGCTCTCCCAGCTAATGCTGCCTAACAAGATGTGAAACTTGCTGCCAACTACCTGGGTAAGGGATTCCAAACTAAAGACACAGACTGTGAATCAAGGGATTTATTTTTTGCTTGGGAAATGGATGAGCACAGGGGAACAGTGAAGCATGACTAGTTACACGTCCCAAGGGAAATGCAAGCAAATGGTTATGGGAGCAGCACGAAGGAAGCTGTTCATTCCAATGAGGGAATCTAGGCAAGGCTTCGAGGAGGGTGGGATTTGAAATGGCACCTGCCGGGAGAATGGGATGATTAAATGCAGTGAGGATGAGAATGAAGGGATTCCAGGCTGTTCAAGAAAGCACAGCTGGCTCAGAGAAAGAAGCCAATCAAGGTGGCCCAGGCACCGGGCCCAGATCTGGAGAGTTTGAATCTGCCACTGTTACCATGGCAACAAACAGCTCACTCTCCCAGCCAGCTGCTCTAATCCATGGTATTCCAGGCAACAGCTTGGCCCAAGGTGAGGGTTCCTAAGGCTGTGGCCTGAGAAGAGATGCTACTGTGAGACTTGCTCTCTTTCCTCACCTCCTTCCTTATTCTGACTTGAATGTCCAAGGACAGAGCAGGGGTAACAAGATGATGCACTGGGCCAAGGTCCTACTCAGGGGTTGTTTTTCATGTTTAACCATGAAAGCAGATTATTGCGTGAGAAAATCTGAGTGGCTAGTCAGTTTTCTGCCTCCTTCCCTCTCAACTCCAAACATGCTTTATTCCTTTGTATATTCTTAAATGTGCTAATAATCCCAAATTCCAGTCTGGGGCCATGAGGGTAACCAAAGCCAGTTCCAATTGGCTCAAGATCAAAGAGATTGCTCCAAATGGCAACCCACTCCATTATTCTTGCTGGGAAATCCCATGGAGCCTGTTGGGCTACAGTCCATGGGGTCGAAGAGTCGGACACGACTGAGCAATTAAACAACAACAACTCTTTCACACACACACACACACACACACACACACACACACACTCAGTTAGCCTACCCATTTAACAGTACTATTAACATTTAGCCCAAGGTTGGTGGAAACCAAATGAGTTTTTTGTGTAAGAAGGGCAACCCGAAATCACAGGCTACAAGCTGGAAGCCTGTAAGGTAGATGTGATCAGTGAAGAGAGGTTGGCTGAGCACAGCTTCCAGCGAGTCCTGTAGGGATCCCCACACTACCTGTGTTACTCTCTCAGGTGGACCAGCTTGGGTCAAAGGCTGCTTGCCCTCCTCCATTCACTAGCTGTTCAACCTAGGATATTCTCTCTATCCCTCTGTCCCTCAGCTATAAAATAATAATCAGAATGGACCCTCTGCCATTGAATTGTTATGGAAATCAAATGAGTTGAATCATCTTTGTCATGTGGTTAAAGTAGCACCTGGCCCACATTCCACACATGTTAGTGTTATCTGTCAGGGTAACCCATGGGTGTTGAGCTTGTGACCCCTGCTGTAATCCAGCAGTGGAGAGTTCAAGGGTGCAGAAGGGACCACAGTGATTGATGCCTCATGTGTGCAGTATGGCAAGATGCCTTTGGGTGTCCCGGGCAGAGCCCATGAGGAAGGCTCTGGCCTATAAAACTAGAGCAAACTCTGACCTATGTGTACTGAACAGCCCTCAGCAGACAGGCCAAGAGAAAGGAGAATTTAGTGACCTGGGGACTTTTTCTGGAATCACGGTTACATAGAGATCATCACAATCGAAGATTTCTGTCCCTCTCTCCTACCTCCCTCCCTGACAATGCGTGTAAGATACTGTAGGATACTTATGTAGTCTTCCTATTGTATACTTGTGGTACAGATGCTGTTCATATCTGCTTTTCCACTTGATTGTAGACTATTTGACAGCTTTCTCCTCTAGGAATCCCCCATGCCTAGTTCAGTGTTGGCACATAGTAGATGCTTAATAAATGCTTGTCCATTGGTTAGTGAACCGACTGAGTGGTTATGGGATAGGAGAGTTGAGGGTGTCTGTGAGGGGCTGTGTGTTACCTCCTCCAGGTCAGGGTGCCCACAGTCATCCCTGGGAACCTGAGCCCTTATATCTCCACGAGCTTTGCAGTGGCCTCTGCATGGCCAGGTCCCAGGTACTATAATGGGGTAGGGCTACAGCAGTGGAGGGGACCAGGACTGGGGCCTGTGCAGAACAAGAAGGCCTTGCTTTCATAGTTGGGGTTAGGAACCCAGGGTAGCAGCTTATGACTTAAGTAAGTTGGTCAGAGCCTGGAGAACCAGCCAAGCAGGGTGAAGCAGATGTTGGGGATGCCACAAGTGGCACAGTCCAGAGCCTGGGTGGTGGGCAAAGAAACGGTGGCACCTGCAAGCAGAGATCCCAGGACAGGCTCTAATTCCGGTGGCGGGGGTGGGGGGGAAGGCTGTTTCTTCCACCTCTAGATGAGGGGGCATGACTGCCGCTGGGCTGGGCAGCTTCCTAGGGGTAGGCAGTAGGCCTCTGCAGGTGGGACCTGTGCCTAGTTTTGGTTTTTAAATCCCCCCACGGCCTCCAGGATAGTGTCCGGCAGACACAAAGACACTTAAATGTGTATGAGAAAAAAATGAAGCCAGAGAGACTTCCTGGTGGTCCAGTGGTTAAGAAATCTGCCTGCCAGTGCAGGGGACATAGGATCGATCCCTAGACTGGGAAGATCTGGTCCAGGGCAACTAAGCCCATGCATCACAACTACTGAGCCCATGCTCTAGAGCCTATGAGCTGCAACTACTGAAGTCTGTGCACTTGGAGCCCAGGCTCCACAACAAAAGAAGCCACAGCAATGAGAAGTTCGCGCACTGCAATGAAGAATAGCCTCTTCTCACCACCACAAGAGAAAACCCGTACACCAACGACGACCCAGCGTGGCCCAGCATAAGTAAGGTGCAGCCAGAGCCAGGCTGGGACAGCTTCTGCCTTCTAAAGCAAGGCCAGCAGGGCTTTCTTTTTGTAGAGAGGAGCTGAATGTGAACCAGGGAAGGTAAGTGAGGGCCAAATCTCACTGAAAACCCCTGGGAAAGAGGAGTGAGAATTATCCACTGGGGAGAGTCAAGATCTTTCCACCAGGCTGCTGCTTCTTGTCCCTGCAGGCCGAGGTGAACTGCCTCAGATATGGGATAGCCATGAGCTTGGATGTCTTGATGCAACAACTCAACCCTGAGATGAAGTGGAGAACTTAGAGTTTCAGGAAAGTGGTTTAGCAGTTCATTCCGTGTCTGCTCCAGGACCCCAGGCACTTCTACAGACTCCTCACCTGGGCAAGGGGAGGTATCTTCACAGCCTCACCCCTCTCCCCACCCCGCTTCCCGCCTTCTCTTGTCTCCTCATGTTTTCAGACTGAGAGAACAAAGAAAGTTGTTCTAGGCCTTTCCTCATTTCCTTTCCCTCATACCTGGGCCACAGCTGCTTATTTATTTATTTATTTATTTTTGACTGTGTTGGGTCTTCATTGCTGCTCAGCCTGTTTTCTAGTTGTGGCAAGTGGGGACCGCTCTCTGGTGGCGGTGTGTGGGCTTCTCACTGTGGTGGCTTCTCGTGTCGTGGAGCACAGGCTATAGAGCTGAGGCTAAGGAGTTGTGGTGCACAGGCTTAGTTGCTCTGCAGAATGTGGAATCTCTCCATACTGGGGATGGAAGCCATGTCTTCTGCATGGGCAGGTGGATTCTTTACCACTGAGCCACCAGGGAAGCCCCAGAGCTGTTTCAAGAAAGCAAAGGAGTTGAGTCTCAGGCATTGCAGTCCTGTAGCAGTGTGACAGGGCCTGGAAGTTCCAGCTGCAGAAGCACATGTGTTTATTCAGTTCAGTTCAGTTGCTGAGTCATGTCCGACTCTGCGACCCCATGAATTGCAGCACGCCAGGCCTCCCTGTCCATCACCAACTCCCGGAGTTTACTCAAACTCATGCTCATTGAGTCAGTGATGCCATCCAGCCATCTCATCCTCTGTCATCCCATTTTCCTCCTGCCCCCAATTCCTCCCAGCATCAGGGTCTTTTCCAATGAGTCAACTCTTTGCGTGAGGTGGCCAAAGTATTGGAGTTTCAGCTTCAGCATCAGTTCGTCCAATGAACACCCAGGACTGATCTCCTTTAGGATGGACATGTGTTTATTAACCTATGTTTAATGAGCAGCTATTGTGTGCCAGACACTGGGCACAAGGAATGATGACCTGGTGGTGCCAAAGGAGGATGGGGGAGGGTCCAGCCTCACCAAGTGGCACAAAAGCTCATTTACTTATAAATGAAATAATAACAGGAACTTAGATTTTGTCTCCTCTGGTAAGTCTGTCACCTAAGAGCTGGGCTAAGTGTACTTCTTCACTATTGTCACACCTATCAAAGCACTGGTCACACTGTATAATAACTGTGTCTTTATCCATCTGCCAAAGTGGACCGTAACAGAACAGCTTCTGATTCATCATTGGTGGCAGTTGCAGTTTCTTTGTAGGAGAGGCTTATCAATAACACTCTGGAGCCAGAGGAAGAGAACTTAACTCTTGGTAGAGACCTCAGTTTTCCTCCTATGTCAGATAGGTATCATAGTTGAACTACGAGGGTTAAATGAGAGCAAGGGTATGACTTTCTTAATGCAATGCATGGCACATAAACAGTCCTCCAGAAATACTGCTGGTGTTACCTATTGCCTACTACTTAACCGCACCAAGAAGGATTTGTAGTTTACCCAAATATTTTCTTTATTTATCGTTTATTTATTTTTTGACTGTGCTGGGTTTTCACTGCTGCGCGTGGGCTTTCTCTAGTTGCAGGGAGTGGGGGCCACCCTCTCGCTGTGGTGCACAGGCTTCTCATTGCAGCGGTTTCTCCTGTTGCAGAGCACAGGCTTTGGGCACATGGGCTTCAGTAGCTGTGGCCCAGTGGCTCATTAGCTGTGGCTCATGGGCCCTAGAATGTAGAGACCGCTGCAGTTGTGCGTGTGGGCTCAGCAGTCACAGTGCGTGGGCCCTGGAGCGCAGACTCAGGAGCTGTGGTGCAGAGGCTTAGCTGCTCTGCGGCATGTGGGGTCTTCCTGGGCTTGGAATCGTACCTACGTCTCCTGCATTTTCAGGTGGGTGCTTATTCACTGCACCACCAGGGAAGTCCCCCAAATATTTTCTATCTCAAGCATCCAAATAACTCCACATCTCCAGGACAACAAGAAGCAGAGTTTAGTATCTTTCCTTAAAGGATAAGCTCAAAGGCAACAAATAAGGGACCAGGCGTGGGAAAGCATGTCACTTCATATGCCTCTTATCCTCAAGAAAGGAAGTGAACTTACATCTGCTGATTAAAATGTTGGAGAATACAGTTTGATGGTTCCTCAAAAAGTTACACATAGAGTTACCCTATGATCTAAAAATTCTACTCCTAGGTATCTACCCAGAACAATTGAAAATAGGTACTCAAACAAATCCTTGTACTTACATGTTCATAACAGCACTATTCACAATAGCCAAAAGGTAGAAACAACCCAAGCGTCTATCAACAGGTCAACAGTTAAACAAATTATAGTAAATACACAGAATGAATAATTATTCAGCCACAAAGAGCACGAAGCACCAGTAAAGGCTGAAACGTGAATGAACCTTGAAAACATTAAGCTAAATGAAAGAAGCCAGACACAAAAGGGCATACATTTATAGGAAATATCAGAATAGATAAATCCATAAATGCAGATTGCCAGGGGCTGGGAAGAGGGAGTAATAAGGGGTAACTGCTTAATGGATCTGGGGGTTTATTTTGCAGTGATGAAAGTATTTTGGAACTAGAGGTGGTGATGCTATTTATACAACATTGTGAATGTACTATGGGCTTCCCTTGTGGCTCAGATGGTAAAGAATCTTCCAGCAATGCAGGAGACCCAGGTTCAATCCCTGGGTCAGGAAGATCCCCTGGAGAAGGAAATGGCACTCTACTCCAGTATTTTTGCCAGGAAAATTCCATGGACAGTGGAGCCTGCCGGGCTACAGTCCATGGGATCACAAGAGTCAGACACGACTGAGCAACTAAAACTTTCAATCAATCCCTTTTGTGAATGTACTAAATGCCACTGAACTGTTCACATTAAAATGATTAATTTTCTGTAATGTGAATTTCACTTCCATTAAAAAAATGGGAGGAGATAATACAAAATTTCTTGAAAGCTGATAGATGATAAATGGAAAACAATGGTACAGTTTCCATTATTAAGTTTTAAGAAGTATAACATTGTTGATTTGATTATCTTTTTAGTGTGTATTTATTCATTCCCTCCAGTACCAAATACTGAATGACCACATACCTCAGTGGTTGAAGTATTCCTTCTTGAAGGAATAATATTTATTTTTAAAACATCTGAAGACTTATTCCTGGAAAATGTCTGTCAGGAGCATCAGACCTTCTTCCCCGTGTGTCACATGCCCTGTGACTGGTTCCCTCCCTCTTGTCCCAGACAGGGTGGGGGAAATGCAGTATTTCTACCTGAACATCTCGGATATTCTTTCCACACCTTGCTGTGGAAACCTGTGCCATCTATCCACTGAAAACACAGTAAAAATCAGCTCTTTCTTTAGAGGGGCCAATAATATCTCCATGCAAAACTACACGAGCACAGTAGTTGGAAAGCAGTGAGTGTCCTAAGGCACCCGGCACATCATTGCTTTTCTCTTGAGCCAGAGAAGGCGTTGGGCCAGACATCCTGCAGGGAAGGGTCTGAGTTTCTCTTCTGGAAACCAGGAGCACTCTGAGCAAGCATGTCTGGGTGGTGTGCTGTGTCTGGGTGCTCCCATCTCCCTGGGAGGCCTCATTATGGGATAGGGTGGGTCACCCACGTAACGAGTCTGGAGGTTTTCATCTAGGCCATGGCCGTCACTGCGCTGGCAACTGCCACTGGGCAGACTGTGGGCCTTGGGCAGGAGATGTTTCGGGTCGGACTGGAAGGTGGAGTGAGGGAGGGGAGGGTGGGAGCCATCAGTCAGGAGTCAGAAAGGAGCCCGACAGATGGGGTGTGTCTGCAGGGCTGGCCCTGACAGTGGCGTGTTGTCTTCCAGCCCCACTGCTTCTCCCCAGCAGAACAGAAACCACCATGATATGCTGGATGTGCTGGTAGAGCAGCCTGGTGGGGGTGGTGGGAGGGAGCAGCGGCTGTCACTTTTGTGTGCCTCAAAGTCTTAGCACCATGATTCAACCAATAGCTATGGAGAGCCTAGCATGCACAGTGCAGACCTAAGTCACTGTGACCCCAGTGTTAGCTCCTGGGGGATTTGGGGCCAGTGTGCCTGAGAGGCTCCTGGGGCCCTGAGCTGCTGTGGAGTCTTTACAGCAGAGGGGCTTTTGAAAGCTAGTGCTTTGTCCCTTTGATGGAGTTGCAGAGGGACCTAGGATCAGAAATTTTGAAAAGACACAGTCTCAGGGTCTCAGAGGCTCCAGGTTCATGTGCAGCTTTCCTCTTTTCTTATTTAAGGTGGCCAGTCACATCTCATTTAGGTTAAGACCCAGCATGTGCACTGCATGCCATTCTGCTCCCATGGCGCTAAAGCTAATTGAATGTCCCAGTTTCCCCTGCCTATTTCTCCGCCCCCAAACCCTTGCCTCCACACCCATCTCTAAACCTATGTACCCCCAACTTTTGTCCTGAAAAGGACAATAGAAGACTAAAGGTATGAATATTATTATGTACAACTATCCATGTTGCTGAGGGCTTCCCTGGTGGCTCAGCTGGTGAAAAATCCGCCTGCAATGTGGGAGACGTGAGTTCAATCCCTGGGTTGGGAAGATCCCCTGGAGAAGGGAAAGGCTCCCCACTCCAGTATTCTGGCTTGGAGAATTCCATGAACTGTATAGTCCATGGGGTCACAAAGAATTGGACATGACTGAGCAATTTTATATCCTTATTGCTATTACATTTCCCCCCCCTCTCCTGCCAATTGTCTTTTCTACCTTGCCTGGAAAACTAAACGAAGTTGTGGATGGGCTTTCCTTAAGCTTATCCAGCTTGAAATCAGGGTCATATTTAAGACGAATAAAAGTCTGCTGAAAAACATCCCAAGAGGAACGAGTTATAGACAGTTGAGAGCAAGGCTTGCTCTTTGTTAAAAAGAGAAAGACGGTTGAGAGTCTGCAATGACTTACAAATCTTCAGGTCTGATCAAGAAACATGGCTGTGATTAGGTTTCCTTTCATTTCTTAGCAACAAATTCCATGGAGCAGTTTGCTTACAAGCGTGGGAGGAAGCCTCTTCCCAGGGCCAGGATTCGGTCGGACACTGCCACAGTCCCTTGGGAGTTACCCTCAGAAAGGAATCCTGTGTTTGGGTGGAGTTTGTTTGGGAGCTCAGCTACGCTCGCCTGGTCCCCCACGCACGTCCCCAGGTGGTGCTCTGTTCAGATGGCTCGGGCTGATGCGGGGGACAGGTCAGAAACCTGAGCTGCTCGGTAGCCCTGGGCATTGTCTACCCAAAACTGTGCTGCAGATTTTCCTCCCAGTGCTTAGAGAGGGAGAAAGTTTGTCTGCCACTGTTGTGTCTCTTCTGTGCCTGTGATGCGTCTCATGAGTTCCTGTGATTCACTTACAGCCTTTCCACTGAACAGTGAGTTGACTATCATTTTGACGTGTAATGATGACCCAAAAATGAAATACCCATGTGTATTTCCAGACCCACTGGTTTGGAAATAGTCTTCATGACAAGTTTCATGAAACACTAATAAATAGGTTTTAATAATTCGAAAAGACATATGTACCCCAATGTTTATTGGAGCACTATATGTAATAGCTAGGACATGGAAGGAACCTAGATGTTCATCAACAGAGGAAGGGATAATGAAGCTGTGGTACATATATACAATGGGATATTACTTAGCCATAAAAAGGAATGAATGTGAGTCAGTTGAATTGAGGTGGATGAACTTAGAGTCTGTTATACAGAGTGAAGTAAGTCAGAAAGAAAAAAACAAATATCATCTATTAAGGCATGTATATGGAATCTAGAAAAATGGTACTGATGAGGCCTATTTGCAGGGCAAGGATAGAGATACAGATGTAGAGAACAGACTTGTGGACACAGTGGGGAAGGAGAGGGTGGGATGCATTGAGAGTAACACTGACACATATACACTACCATGTGTAAAACAGATACAGGAAACTGCTATGTAACACAGGGAGCTCAACCTGGGACCTGTGTGAGGGATGGGATGGGGGTGGGTGGGACAGAGGCTCAAGAAGGAGGGGATATACACTTAGGGCTGATTTGCATTGTTGTATGGCAGAACCCACCACAACGTTGCAAAGCAGTTATCCTCTAATTTAAAAAAAAGGTTAAGAACCACCCCCCCCAAAAAAAAACCCCAAACCAGATTTTAGTTCATTAAGGCACCAAGTATTGTATCCCTTCTCGAGGGACTCTGGGAATTCTTAAGAACTGTTTGAGGCTTGACACTGATGAAGCAGAAGGCTTGGGTGTGGCAGAGAGACTGCCATAGAGGAGGAGCATGTGTGTGTGTGTGCTAGGTCACTTCAGTCGTGTCCAACCCTGTGAGACCCAGGCAAGAATACTGGAGTGGGGTACCAGGCTTTCCTCCAGGGGGTCTTACTGACCCAGGGATTGAACCCGCATCTCTTATGTCTAACCTGCATTGGCAGGTGGGTTCGTTACCACTAGCACCACTGAGAAGTCCCTTAAAGGAGGGGCTGCTCCTGGTTACCCCTGGGTTACCCCCCAGGGGCCACTGGGGGGAAGATGCAGCCTTTAAATACAATCTTTCCACTTCTCCCCTCCGCCAGCCTCTCAGTGCCTGCCTGTGCCCCTGTGTGTGAGGCACAGAAGGTCCAGGTGGTAGAAACCCCAGGGAGGGTTCGCTGTTTGAGGACTTGGATGCTGGTTCCCCCATTAACCAGCTGTTGACCCCAGCACACACTTCCCTCTCTGAGCCTTAGTTTGCTCATCTGTGAAGTGAGGGGGAGGGGCTGGCTCATCTCTAAAGTGTTTTTCCATTTGAAGTCTCTGAGTCTGTGGTTACTTCCTTTTCTTCATTCAACAACCAGCCCCTATCAGAAGTCTGTTTATTTGAAAGTTCTAATGTTGGCCTAAACCTTGAGCTTCACTAGGTTGGAATATGTCAGGCTTTTCTGGCTGGGAGACAGGAAAACCACAGAGACATCTAAGCCATTGAAAGATGCTCGGATTCAGGACTACTGCTGGTTCAACTAGCACACTGATGAGGATTACAGAAAAAAAAGTGTCCCCTTTGGGTGGCCTCAGCTGCAAATGGGGTTGGTCTGTGGCTTAGTAAGTGGAATCCTGGCTGCTTTACCCTGTGAGCTCCCAGGAGCTCTTGGTCAGTACACAACCTGCATCGCTTTAGGAGACCATTCACTTCTTTGATCTTTGATCACATTAAGTAAGGAGTAAGAAGCAAAGCAGATACCTGTTATTGCTCTGACGGAAGGAAACGTCTATAATTATGGCCTTCAAATATTATATGCAGTTAAAAAGCTGCACGTCTGGACCTACGATGCTGCCCAAATCCTACACCTACATAGCCCATCTGATTTGGTGACTTCAAGGGGAAAGATTAGTAATAATAATAAAACCCCCTTACATTTTTATAGAACTGTACAATTTATATAGCACATTAAATGTACTTTCTTTTTCAATTTGATTCTGATTCTAACCATTGCCCTGGTGAGACATAATTATCCCCATTTTAAATGTAAAGGAAATGAAGCTGAGCGATTGAAAGACTTGTGCAAGGGCAGCTAATAAGTGGTCAAGGCAAGAATTGAACCCATGTCTGTCTAGTTCCAAGTTCAAGGTGATTTTTTCTTCCCTACCAGGTCACATAAAATCCTGATCTGGGCATTGGCAGCCAGACCTAAAGGACCACTCTACAGAGGTTTAGAATTCATCTGAGGAAGTTGTTCTTCTTGTTTTAATGCAGGTAGGACTCTCCCACACAGGTGCCATGCCTTGACTTGGGGTATGAGTTCTGGGGAGATCTCCTGCAGATCTTACAATTCAACTAAAGTATTCACTTCTCATGTTGGGGAGTGATTCCTGGGGATTTGCTTATTGGTTAAATGCATCCTCACCACCTGTGTGTCGTTAACCCAGGGTTCTCACCAACATTTTAGGTATCATCCTGCAAGACAGCTGGGGGAAACCATGGGCGTCTCATGGGAATCATATGGAAGTCAGTATGTGATATGAAAATAAGATCTGTAGGCCATTACTGACCAATCCAAGACCCTTCAGGGTCAAGCGGTCTCATTGACAGTGTAATACAGTCCTCTTTAGTTTCCTTCAACACTGCTTTTCTGCACAGCATCTGAGATAGTCGCATTGGAGCAACCTCCACATCTCCTTGGGTTCCAGACCTGTGTACCCACTACCTCTCATATATCTCCACCCAGGCATCTCCTGAGTACAGCCAACTTAAATGTGTCTGAAGTGTTCATCATTTTCTCCCAAACTCTGCTTCCCAAGTCCACTCCTCCTCCAGTTCATGTGGTTTTCATTACAAACATCACAATGCATCTTCCCATCCCCAGCTCAACACCTTATAATCCTCCATTCCATTCATTCCTCCTTAGCCACATTCACTTGGTCTCCAGTTCCTCTGACTCTACTTCCTAAATCACCAAAAGTCCAAGCCCCTTTTCTCAGTTCCCTCTGCTGTTCTCGTAGCTGAGGTCCTCCTTATCTCTGTTCCTTATCTCTCCAACCCAGCTTCCATCTGGCCATTAGTTTTCTCTCCAAACACAGATCTGACCATACTCTTTCCCTGTTTAAAAAACGAATTCCCACTGCCACAGGAAAGAGCTCATCATTCCTTGCATAGTAGTGTAATCGCATTACCTGCAGTTCCCCAGTTAGTATTCAGGGGACAGGGTGGAAAACATCCTTTCTCTACTCCACAGGTTTGTTGTTGTTTAGTCTCTAAGTCATGTCCAACTCTTTGCAACCCCATGGACTATAGCCTGCCAGGCTCCTCTGTCCGTGGGATTTCCCAGTTGAGAATACTGGGGTGGGTTGCCATTTCCTTCTCCGGGGGATCTTCCTGACTCAGGGAGTGAAGCCCTGTCTCCCGCATTGGCAAGCGCATTCTTCACCACTGGGCTACCAGGGAGGGGCTTCCCGGGTGGCGCTAACGGTAAAGAACCCACCTAACAAGGAGACATGAGAGATGCAGGTTCAGTCTCTGGGTTGGGAAGATCCCCTGCAGTAGGAAATGGCAACCCACTCCAGGAGCCTGGTGGGCTACAGTCCATGGGGTTGTAAAGAGTCAAAGCGACTTAGCGCGTACATACACACAGGCATGAGCAGCCAGGGAAGCCCATTCCATGGGTTAAATGTTAACAAAGTTTGAAGGCTGGAGAAACATTTGGTTTTCAATGCATTTCTTTCTTAAAATTATATCCGGACTGGGGATGGGGAGCCAGAATCTCATATAAAATGAAAGACTTGATCAGATTTTTCAATACATCTGCCTTCCCAGCCTGGCACTGGGCAACAGGTAGACACATCAGGCCAGGAGGTTGACGGTGACATCCTTGCTGAATTCTCTAGGTGGAACTTGGAAACCATTTGTACCGAGGTTAGGAACAGCCTAGCATCAGTGCCATCTTCAAGTCCTGCTCCATATAAATCAAGGCTCTTCCCTTACCCAGCGGGACTTCAGAATGAGGGTCCCTTCAGACTACCTTCAGGTTCTTATGCACTTGAGTTGAGTGAAGTAAATACAACAGCTTAGGGAGAAAAGTGCTTCTCAGACGCTCAAGGGTACCACCCTTCCTCTTTCAACAGAATTCTTGCAAGTGGACTGCCAGTGTTCTCTGAGAAATTAAAGCCATGCCTGTCTGCTTCGGTTTCCCTTTCGGTTGGGCAAGACTGGTGCTCCCACAAGCTAATGTCTATAGTTTATTTAACTCTATTACATAATGTATTCCTGTGAAGTTATTCAAAACACTAGGGAAACAGGTCTCATTGTGTCCTCCATTCTACCGCCACGTGGGGGGAGGGGAGTAGGAGTGGGACCCTTGAGAGAGGCAGAGAAGTTAGGCAGAAGTTTGGGTCCCAGCAAATCCCCTGAGGCTCAGGAAATAGCAGAAAGGCTCCCATTCCAGCCCTGGCTCCAGGCCGTTTTTTCCTTGTGGCCAGTTTCTTAGACCCCTTTTGAAAATTCGGCTTGCCTAGAACAATTTAGAAACCTCTGAGCCTGGAATGCTTTTTGGAGGGTCTCAGGTCTTGACTTGTTCCTGGAGCAAACTGAATGTCCCTCTGTCCCTTTCAAGCCGCTCCTGCCGGCAGCTGTTGTCAACTAGAGTCTGAGAACTCCACCCCAGACGCGGCTGGGAACCCATGTGGACTCAGCCCAGAAGCAGATGTAAGACTGCTGAGAATCCTTGCAAAGCGGGGGGAACCCTGGAAGTGAGGGGAGGAGGCTGTTTGGAAACGATCTTCAGATTTCACTGATCTCCGGGGTTGGACTCATCCTTCTAGAGGCAAGAGCGAGTGGGAAGTCCCCTTGCCAACGGAAGGCACCTTAAAATGTATTTAAACACACACACACACAGACAACCACACAAACTCTTGAGACTCACCTTTGAGTCCCACCGGAGGCCTTCCTGCAGGCGCGGTCGCCCGGGGATCCGCCGGGTGCCGCCCCAGCGAAGGCGGCCGAGGTGCTGGGTGTCCGTCCCGCGCGGTCCCGGCCCGGAGGGGCGGGTCAGCGGGGCCCGCCCTGCGCCGCGCGTACCTGCCGCCGGTGGCGAGAAAGGCGCCCTCTATGTCCCCTGCCCTCCCGCGGGCTCAGGCTTCGCATTTTTGAGGTTTCACTCCGCTCCGTCGTCCTGCCCCTGATGTCAGAGGCTCGACTTCCTGAATCAGACGCGCTGCCCCTCGCGCGTCTTGGGCTCGGCCCACGCTCTCCACCCCCGGGCCCGGGCCGGCGGAGGACGGGTGCCCTTGGCCCTGGGCGCACACGGGCCGGACGCACCCTCCTGCCAGGGCTTCCCGCCGGCTACCCCGTCCCCGCCCCGCCCTTGCGTGTCGTGTCTGTGCCCCGCTGTCCCGGAACACGCCCCCTCCAGGACACAGCCGCTCCCCTGCCTGCCTGCGGAGCCAGCCAGTCCCTCAGTGCTTTAAGGGACGCAACGAAGTTCCCAGAGACCTGAGACCTATCTGGGAGGGAAAGTGGGCTTAAGTGAAAACAGCCCAGCCCTTCCTAATGGAGCAGCCTTCTCGGAGAGGCGGTGGGAGGTGTTGGAGAGGGAGCCCATGGGGGCAGATTGGGTGAAGGTTCTCGTGCCTTCACTGGACAGAGGGCAGTGCTGGGCTCACCTGATCAGGGCTGTGTGTTTGGTGGGGTGCACGCAACACCATGGAGAAGTCTTTGCACTGCTCGCTGATGGCGATGAGAAACAGTGTGTGCTCCTGCAGGAGCTGTCAGAAGCAGAGATGGAGGGGGAAATGCCTTCACTGAGGTTTCAGAGTTGCTTCCCCTCTCCTCAATATTGCCCTGCATCCACTCTTTATTTGGATCTAGTGGGTCAGGTGTCCAGCACCTGGGAAGCTAGAAAATGAAAGAGCTGCCCACCGCGTGGGAAGGACTCCAGACCCAAAGTTTCTGATGACTCAGGGCAGGGAGCTCAGTGCTTCCCAGGTGCTGCGTGTGTGGGAAGCCTGGCCCTGGAGTGTCCAAGGGTCCTTCCATGTCATGGACCTGAGCTGCTGCCCTCTTGACTCTTTCTGCCAGATGCCCAAGTGCCAGGTGCTGAGCCGTGTCTTGCCCTCCACCTCCTGTGCTTGAGTCCTTTGGCCTCTGCGGGTGGGTGTTAAACATGGCTGGTGCTGCCAACTGTTTCCACAGAGGAATAAGAGATCTGTTTCTGTTAGCGCTGGAGAAACCAAATGGCTCTGAGTTGGAAGACCAAAGAGAAAACCCAGTGCTCCCATCAGAAATGTCAAGGATCATTAAGCAAAGAGAGAGAAAGAAAAGTTTTCCTCCAGTGGAAGGAAATTAGATAAGACCTCCTTGCCAGAAACACAGGTGGAGAAAACTCAGTCTGGATTTGAACAAGAAGAGGGGGAAGGTGGATTCCAGAAGCAGGTGGGCTAACAGGTGGTCAGGTAGGGCCAGCAGAGATTGGACGATTGGGCTGGAGAGATTGCTTAGAAGGGTCAGGATGAGGAGTTTCTCTTAGCAGACGTGCTAACCAAGGTGGGAAACACTCACTCTGTAACCTCACTGAGCCTATAGCTGTCTACCTATGTATTAATAGAACTGGTTCCTCTGACACTCTTGAGCTGAAAGCCAGAGTCTAACAGGGCCCTGAGCAAGGAATGGGGTTGGGGCAGGGGTGGAGTGAGGTCTTGAGTACTGGCCTGAGGATTTAGGAATGGAGGTTTTCTTTCATGCTGAGGACATGGCAGTGTGCCAGGAGCTTGGCACATAATGTATCGCTCAGCCTTTCACAACATAGTTGTGAGATGTAGTATCATCCTCATTTTACAAATGAGAATCTGAGGTTCCGAGTAGCTCAGTAACTTCCACACAGTCAGATAACTCATAAGTGGTGGAACCCAGATTTGAGTCTGTTTCCAGTCCCTCCAGCCATCCTTTTACTACTATGTCATCAAGTAGAGTAGGAAAGCCCCTTCTGTGAAGGAATCCCACATGTGAGCAAGGGTCACATTCAGGCCTGGAATGAAGTCTATTGAGGAAGGAGTTCAGAAGATGCATTCCTGGAAAGTTGGAGCAATGTTACACATTTGTTCTGGCCTACATGACCATTTTTAGGGTTACTTTTAGAAGAGAGGACAGAAAACAACTAAAGAGAAACTGAGGCAATTGACTTGAGACTAGGGCTTTATGGTCATGGCTATCAATGGTGGAAAGAAAATCCCAGGCCTATTCGTAAGGAGGGCTTCTTAGGTGGTGCTAGTGGTAAAGAACCTACCTGCCAGTGCAGGAGACATAAGAGACGTGGGTTCAATCCCTGTGTCAGGAAGATCACCTGGAGGAGGGCATGGCAACCCACTCCAGTGTTCTTGCCTGGAGAATCCCATGGGCAGAGGAGTCTGGTGGGCTATGGCCCATAGGGTCGCATAGAGTTGGTCATGACTGAAGCCACTTACAGGAATCTGTAAGTTGTATCTCTGTAATGTCTCAATAAGTGAGACTGCTTTCTCTGCCGTCTCTTCTGTGGCAGAGAAAGCAGTGGGCAAGAAAGCAGATTTGCTCACGGTATTTTGCAAGGCTTCCAAGTCTGTGGAGGGACTGGCATTATGAGGAAGATGCAATTATGGTAGAAGTGAAGGAGTGGGCGACTGACCAGGATGTTCTCACTCTGGGAGGATGACGCAGTCCTTACAAAACAGCAGGTTAGAGCACCACCCACTCTTTTATTCTCTTGGCAGTGAAATCCCAGGTCTGATGACCTCATGGATGGCCACAAGCCACCATGGTGCTGTTACATTTTGCTTAATCCTCATTATTTTTCATGTTTTTAGTAAAGATATTTGAGAGTGGTCAAGAGGTTAGTGAACTCTAAATGGAGTAGAACAGAGCCTTAACATCTAATTAAAAAAAAAAAAAGAAGCCAAACTAAGCTGATTTGTGAACTGAGGCTGGAGATTTGAGTGACTACCCCCTGCTAACTCTAGCACCTGCTAAGCTCTGGTTTCACATCAGTATGTTGGGGACAAAAGTTGTTGCCTCTCTTTCAGAGGGTTGTGAAAATCAAGGCGGGAGGGCGGGAAAGGGAGTGGTATTTAGCATAGAACCATAGCCTGCTGTGAAGGCCAAGTCTGCCACACTTGCTTTTCTTTCTTGATGATGCCCTGGATCAGATGGCTGACTTGCACTATTGGCCTGAAACTACCCACCTTGTGCTGCCTGCAGACACTGTCCTGTCAGTTTGCAAACTCTCTGAGTCCAGAAGCCATGTCAAATATACTGTGTTTGCACCCAGGATAATGCTGCCCCCAAATGGGCCTGTCCTTCAGGAAAAGTGAAAGAAAGTGAAAGTGAAGTTGCGTAGTCATGTCCAATTGCAACACCATGGACTTTACAATCCATGGAATTCTTCAGGCCAGAATACTGGTGTGGGTAGTCTTTCTCTTTTCCAGGGGATCTTCCCCACCCAGGGATACGAACCCAGATCTCCCACACTGCATTCAGGGAAGGAAAATATTAAACTGAGGATATTATTTTACTGTCACCTTAACCTGGGCTATATTTGTGCCTGCGACTCTTGGGCAGGGATCTCAAAGCATACCTGGGCTACAGAAAGTACCGGATCAGCAACCTGGATTCCCTAAGGCACCCACTGGAAGTCAGAATGGTGACTGACAAGATGCAGGCTGTTGGGGGAAATGGTCAGCCTACAAATGGTGCGGGTCGGATGAACATGGGCTTGTTCACCAGATCCAGAAACTCAGCAGCACTGTGGAACCACGAGGGAGGCAAGTTCAGGACAAGTCGGTGGAAATACTACATTATGCAGCAGGTCATGAATGCGTGGGATGGATTATCTCCCAGAGGTGGTACAGGCTGGCAACATAAATGGATTCCAGAGGGGTTTGGAACAGACCTGTGAATGGCAGAGCCCGAAAGGAGTGCTGGAGGAAGCCGATATTGACTCCATGTGGTCAGGAGTTCAGGGTGGCCCAGCAGGCCCTGAACATGGGGCCTTTGTGGACAGGAGCCCTGTCCTGGATTTGAGCCAATGGACATGCTCAGTTCTACAGTCTCCATGGCCTTCGCTTCATGGAGGTAGCAAAAACTCATTCTTTTTACCTTAGCCAAGTATGTGCTGCAGATGCTGTCTTTTATTTTTAGTCTCATGCATGTTCAGTTTTAGCAGGTTATCCTAAAAACAGCGAGTTTTCCAGCTAAATTATAACCATTCTGAGAAAGTATTTCCTCGCCCCGCCTCCACCCACCCCTTCTCCAGCCCACCCCTTGTAGCCTTTTTTAAAATGCATTGCTTTTTCATTTTGGCTTTGGATTTCTAAGCAGATTTTGAGAGCCTGTTTTCATATCGGTTATTATATTTATCTCTTGCAATTAGATTTCCATTCCCTAAACTGTCTAATTCTGACATAAATTACTCTAATTATGAAAGCTCCTCTAAAAAGAGCAGTGACAATATACTTTTCTGGGGAGCGCTTTTCCATACAGCATCCAGAGTGTCTTCAATGCTGTAGCTTGGATGCCAGGGGGAAAAAATATTACTTTTATGACTGTAGCTCTAAACTTTGGCATTGGGGGAAGTTCAGGAAGCTCTTAAAAGACTCCTCTGACAATCCCCATGTCTGCCCTCACACCTGTGTCCATCTGCTCCATATGCTCTGTGCTTTCTTGAGCGCTCCTGTAAGTTCTAGAGATAGAGCCCCTGTGTTCCAGCAGTGAGGCTGGCAAGCGGGTGGTGCTGGCGTGGAAGTCCGTTTGTTTATACCTCTGGGGCATGCAGGGGCTCAGTTTTCATTTTCAGTTTCTGCCTCCCAGCCTCCCGGGTGGTGTCTTGAATGCTGTTTTCCCAGCGCCATCTCTGGAGTGTTCTTCCTCGGGATTCATCATTGGCCTAGTGCTCACATAAACAAAGGGCCTTGGGATTCCACTTGTCTGGCAGGGTCTTAGGGTAGAAGGAGAGCCCCACAGAGCTCTCATTTTGTCTCTCTCTGTGGCTCCCCGTGTCTCCTGCTCTCCATTACTGGTCAATTTATTGAGTGAGTCCATCATGGGGGTTTCACGCAGCGTTTCCATGGCCGAGGTAAAGCATTTCTTGTCACTTTGTCAGAGAGATGCCTAGGAAACCCCAGCTCCCCGTTCCCAAGCATATTCAGTTTGGAAGAAGTTTCTGGGAAGGCTAGAATTGTTTATTCCTTTTGCCCCGAGGGCCTGCAAAGTAACTGTGCCTTTGAAATTTGCTTCCTTAACTCGTTCAGTGACTCAGAACAACATTGCTGCAAACAAACTTCCTTTCCCTGGGATGGCTCCTATAACAGGTAAAAGGAAGGGCTGACAAAAACCATAAAATAATAATTTAGCCTTCATCTGCTAAGTTGCAGAAATACACTCACCCTCTCCTTCTGTTTTAACTGCCTTTGACTTACAGCTCCCTATGAGCCAGGCAACTGATGTATATTGCTTTTAAATTTTCAGTACTCTGAGGTACTATTCTACTTATCTATAGTTAAGGAGGCTGAGGTTTGGAAAAGTTTTCATGTTGTCAGAGATCAGGTAAATGATGGAAGGCAGAAATTCCAAATAATAGAAACACATTTATTCAGCATTCATTAAGCATTCATTCTCTCCCAATACTGTGCAAAACCTGAGATATATAGAAATGAATGAGAGTCTAGCCTGGTGGAGCTTCCACTAGAGTCAGGTTTCCACCTAGAAACTGCTCAATTCAGAGCTCTGCATCTACCCTCCTTAGTTCAACTGGACAGATTTGGGAAGAGAACCTGTCTCCTGGGACACAGTCAAATTAACTGCTTCTGGGATGATAAAGACAACAACAATAATACCTGAAGCTTGCACGTAAATTTCAGTTTACAAAGACATTTCAAATTTATTATTTAGTTTAACTCAGCGTTTGTTAAGAGGGCAGAGTAGATGAGAGTCTGGGGCTTTAAGAGGCTGGTTGCCCACAATGGCTGCATAACTGGGCCAGAACCAAGGTGTTCTGGCTCCTAGACCAGTGGTTTCTATCCTGTTGTCTGCAAGATGAATGATACCTTCATTCAGGAACATCTCTTGGTAGGGTTTAAACAAACAGGTATCTGAAAGTATCTAGAAGCACAGCCTAAATGGATGAACTCAAACAGTATCTGAATATCAGCCTTAGAGGGAATTCCCACACTTAAAAAAACATGGGCTACAAAAGTGCTTCTCATACTTTCCCACCAGAGTATTCCTCCAAGGGGAAATATTTTTGCTCTAGGAAGACATGACTGATGCTGAAGCTGAAGTGCTAATACTTTGGCTGCCTAATACAAAGAGCTGACTCATTGGAAGAGGCTCCAATGCTGGGAAAGATTGAAGGCAAAAGAAGAGGGCAGCAGAGGATAAGATGGTTGGATAGCATCACTAACTCTGTGGACGTGAATTTGAGCAAACTCTGGGAAATAGTGAAGGACAGAGAAGCCTGGAGTGATGCCGTCTTTAGAGTAGCAAAGAGTTGGACACAAAAACAGAAAGACATTATTTAATATTTTTTGACTTATACACTTGACATACTTTTCCATGTTCCTCCAGGGTTGTGGGCACCCTAGTGTGAAAAGCATAGGATCAGATGGCATTCAAAACTTATTTATTAGGGCTATGTTCTAACTATTCAAACTATGCTTTAACCAACTGCACTAATAAATACACCCAATGGAATTTCATCCATCCATCCATCCACTAGCAAATATTGATGGAGAATCTACAGTAACCTCTGCATTGTACTAGGTAGGTGCCATGATACAGTCCTTAAGGTATTTACATCTAATGTAGAACTGACCCATGCTATAATTAACAGATAGTAGACAACTGCTTATAATAAAGTGCTCAATTTTATAATTTGAATTTAAAGGCAGTAATGGCTGGAGCAATCAAGGAAACCTTTATGATAGAGGTGGGTTGGCCAGAATCTAGGCAGTGCATAAGAATTTAAAGAGGGAGAAAGAGTGAAAGGGAGCTGAATTGGGTACAACATGAAGGAATAAACATTGTAGAGCTTTTTTGTAAGTAACATTATTTATTTGATTATCCTTTCCTAATCTCTCTCTCTATCTCTGAAAACTAGGGAAAGATTCAAAAGTATGAAGGAGAAAAACAAAGTATCATCCATAAACCTGGTGACCAAATATAATCAATATTAAATTTTGGTATAGACTCTCCCAGTCTTTTAGACAGAGAGTAGAGCGTGTATATCAGTTGTTGGAGTCACTGCAGATTTTGAACAATGAACTGACCACTCTCAAAGTTAATCTGGTGACCTTTTGTGATTTATTAGTGTGGAAAGGCTGGGAGCCTTAACTTCAACCTGGTAGGAGGCCTCTATGCACTCTAACTCCTGCCTTTAAAATGAAGTAACTGGTTGTCTTGATCCTTGGAAAACTCTCCATTACTGGAGCAATTGGAGCAAAGGCTGGGTAACAACCTGGTAGAGATACTGTAGAAGGGATTGTTATAGCTGGTGAGAGGGTTCAGTAGCCCATATGATCTCTTCCAGCCCAAGATTCCAGTACTTACACTGTTAGCTGTTGAAATTCACAGTCAAATAGATTATGACACTGTCTTTTTTTCTTGTAATTTGGTTTGCTCAGTAATGTAATATCCCTGGGTTGGGTAAAATGATAAATGTTTACTGGGAGGTAGAAACTGACTATTTTTGAGAAGGTGGGGTTAAGTTCTTTTATATTTTAGTCCTGCTATGTCCTCTTGCCATCTTATTATTTGAGAGCCACGCTTTCATGGGAGGGGAGGGGGCTTTCCTGGTGGCTCAGTGGTAAAGAACTTGCTTGCCAACAGAGGAGATGCAGGTTCAATCCCTGGGTTGGGAAGATCCTCTGGAGAAGGAAATGGCAAGCCACTCTGGTATTCTTTTTTTTTTTTTTAATTAATTTAATTTAATTGGAGGCTAATTACTTTACAATGTTGTGGTGGCTTTGCCATACATTGACATGAATCAGCCATGGGTATACATGTGTCCCACCATTTTGAACCCCCCACCCACCTCCCTCCCCACCCCATCCCTCTGGGTTGTCCCAGAGCACCAGCTTTGGGTGCTCTGCTTCATGCATCGAATTTGCACTGGTCATTTATTTTACATATGGTAATATATATATTTCAATACTATTCTCTCATATCATCCCACCCTCGCCTTCTCCCACATAGTCCAAAAGTCTGTTCTTTAAGTCTGTGTCTCTTTTGTTGCCACTCCAGTATTCTTGCCTGGGAAATCCCATGGACAGAAAGAAACCTGTTGGGCTACAGTCCCTGGGGTTGCAAAAGAGTTGGACACAATTTAATGACTAAACAACTTTCATGGGGGGTGTTTGAGGAGAAACTCTTCCATTTACTTAATCTCTACTTGTCTGGGTGCTACCATCTTCTCTGAAAAGATCTTAACTCTCCAGGAATGAGGTAAAAGCCAGTCCTCTGTGTTCCTACTGTGTTCCTTGTAAATACCCAAAGCATTGTATTCTTCCCTTGCTCGGTATGCTTTGGGGTCTGCAATTCTGTGTCCTCGCAAAAACTACATATAGTGGGGACCGTGCAGGCAGAGGGCCACGAGTGGAGAGTGGCTCAGCGGTGGAGAGTCCACCTGCCAATGCAGGTGTGATCCCTGATCTGGAAGATCCTACATGCCACAGAGCAACTAAGCCCATGTGCCACAGCTGTTGAGCCTGTGCTCTAGAGCCGGGGGACCGCAGCTACTGAAGCCTGCACACTCTGGAGCCCGTGCTCCACAACAAGAGAAACCACCGCAATGAGAAGCCCACGCGCTGCAACGACAGAGTTGCCTCTGCTCTTTGCAACTAAAGAAAAGTCCACCACAAAGACCCAGTGCAGCCAAGAAGAAATAAATAAAATTACTTATAAAAAAAGAAAAGGGCTATGACTAGAGGGGAAAAGAACATAATTCAAGATGCCATGGTCTCAGGGTATGGCACGGCTAAAGAGGTGCTTCTGAAGTCACAGGTGCATACTTTTCCTAAAGCCACTGTGACTTTTATAAGGAAAGATCCCTCCTGGCTGGTGACTTGGAACTCCCTCCTCATAACACCCAATCCTGTGCCAGACATACAGAGAAGGGGACCCACAGCTCCCTTTATTCCCCACTTTTAACGTTAGCATTGTTCTTTCTCAAGCTCCCGATGTTGCTGCTGTCAATGAGGCCTGGGCAGGAGAAAACACTGCAGGTTCCTTGGGAATTCTGGACCCCAGCGTGTTTAAACCTGGACAATGCTGGATCCAAGTTTCTGTGAGATTCACACAGGTTCCCACCAGAGTCTAAGTGAAGGGGAGGAAGGTCTCTTGTTTAGTCACTAAGTCGTGTCTGACTCCTTTGTGTCCCCATGGACTGTAGCCCGCCAGGCTCCTCTATCTGTGGGATTTTTCAGGCAAGAATATTGGAGTGGGTTGCTGTTTCCTTCTCTAGGGGATCTTCCTGACCCAGGAATCAAACCCGCGTCTCCTGCATTGGCAAGAAGATTCTTTACCACTGAGCCAACTGGGAAACCCAGAAAGGTCTCATCTTGCTAGCTTATCTTCCACTCCTCTGATGAGATCACTTGGTGACATGGTTTTTAGTAGCTCTAAAAACCATGTAGGCAAAAGATCATTTATTTCTATATATGGCCCAGAGAGAGCCTAGTCAGGGGCTGGCTTCCTGGTTGTTGCTCTCCAGTTTTTCCAGACCTGCAGGCTCCACAGACTTCCAGGCTGGACGTGGGTTTCTTCGGCCTGTGTGTAATTAGGTGCAGTGGAAAATTTGGCTCCCAGCATGACTGTCCCTAGTTGTCCTTATTCTCCACCCCTACCCCCTCGCCTCTCCTCCCTCAGAATGCTGCAGCTAAAAAGCAAATAATGAAGTTCTCGCAGCTGCAGCCCAGCTAAAAATAGAAAGTTTGTTTATTTTCATGTTCATGAAGCCCTTTTCCTGCTGTTGCTGTTGTTCGGAGCCTAAATCCCAGGCAGGAATGGGAAGGCCTCTGTGTGCTGGTCACTGGCCAAGGGAATTCTGTCCTATGTTGGTGGCTCAGAGCCTGTCTGGGGTCAGAGGATGAGGTGATCTGTTTTCTTTTTCAAGCCTCTCTTTTCCTAACTGACACCTGCTGTCCAGAATTTGGGGTGTGGGTGTCTTGAATTTTTTTTTTTTTTTTTTTTTGGATGATCTGCATGATTGTACTTCCCTTTCAGAGACCTCCTCCCTTTCTGTTGTGATCTGCTCAGAGGAGGGTTATGGGCAGAGGAAAGGACACTGGGCTAAGAGGCAAGAAACCTGAATGTTCTTTCTTGCTCTGTGACCTTAAGCAAGTCACAGCCTCTCTGTGACTGACTCTTGATTTCCTCATCTGTAAAACAGGGTTAGTGATATGTGCCCAGAGATCAAGTGTAACAATGGATAGAAAATAACTTTGGAAAAGTAAAGATATCTGAGAATGGATTGTTTTCTACTTTCTAAATAAATGGGGGTTTTTCAAGTGTGCTGTAAGGATAGATATTCCGTGTGTTGAAGGACTTTTGAGTCCCCTCCCCCCAAAAGGAAGAGTGGAAGGGTGACAAGAGAATAGTACCTGGGGAGTTATGTTTTGATCATATTTCCTAGGAGATCTCCAAAAAACAAACTCATGTTGAAATATCTGAGAGGTAATTTGACTAGAGGACTTTCCAGGTGGCTCAGTGGTAAAGAATCTGGCTGCAATGCAGAAGACTTGGGTTTGATCCCTGGGTCAGGAAGATCCCCTGGAGAAGGAAATGGCAACCCACTTCGGTAATCTTGCCTGGAGCATCCCATGGACAGAGGAGACTGGTGGACTACAGTCCATGGGATTGCAAAAGGTCGGAGACAATTTAGTGACTAGACAACAATAACAACAGTTGACTAGAAGAAAGGATTCTGAATTAGGGTTTGGGAATTTGAGGAAGGGGATTCTTCAGTGTTCTGTTAACTTGCTGTGGGCCTTGGGGCAGTGTTTATACTGTCTTATATCTTATCTCCCTTCTCCGGTGGTAGAATCATTGTTAGTTATTAGTAGTTGACCTTCCCACCTGGAAGGGATCTCCACATGCTCAGACCTCTAGATACCTTGGTTTATACCATACATGTAGGATTTGTAACATGTCCAGCTTGTAACATGCCCAGGGCTTGTGAGAGTCCAGCATCCTGGACTGTCATCATTGACACTTTCCCGTCTAAGATCTTAACTCTTGAGGCTGAGCTATGTTGGATAAGCCTTTGACTCCCTTGGGACCACTCTGACTGTTGTGTTTGCTTGTTTTCTGTGAGAAGCCTGGCATGCTCAGCACTCGCCCTGGGGCCTGGGTCACATCAGGTCCCTGGATTCTACAGGCTCCTTTTTGTAAGCAGCAAAGCAATAGCTTTGGCTGACTGACCCAGAAAAGGAATTTATTTATATTAAATTTTAATTAATTAAGCTTTACAATTAAATTTTAATGAAAAAATAAGGTGTCTGCGACTTATATCAAAAGTCAAAGGGTTAGTTGTTCAGTCATGTTAACTTTTTGTGACCCCATGGACTGTCGCCCCCCAGGCCCTCTGTCCATGGGATTTCCCAGGCAAGAATACTGGAGTGGGTTGCCATTCCCATCTCCAGGAGATCTTCCTGACCCAGGGATCAAACCCAGGTCTCCCACATTGCAGGGGGACTCTTTACCAATGAGCCACCAGGAAGCCCTCACTTTAAAATAATCTCTCACTGAACTTAGCATTTCCCTCAGTTATAGACAACAGATCAGATATCTGTGAGTTTATCACCTTTAGAAGTCATAGGTATATGTTCAAGTCACATTTCAGTTATTGCAGGCATTCCAGAATACTGTTTATGCTCATATTACTTCTGGGCAACAGCAGTTATTAGACTTACCATTAGATTTATTTAATGTACTAATGAAATTCACACTTATTATGCTATCATATATTTGTTTTACAAAAAATATTTAAACTATATTTTAATATAAGCTGGCTTCCCATGCATTTCATTGTGTACATTTCAAAATATTCTTTATATACCTCATAGTCTTCATCAGACCTCCCAAGGGCTCCATGGTACACAGAAGCCCTAAGCTTATTAGCTAGCTCACAGCAGGCTCAGCTACATAATTGTAGGATCCAGCACAGAATGAAAATGGGAGGCCTCTTGGTGAAAAATTTGAAGGATTAGAAGGTGGGAAGCTGACCATTTAACTAAACCCAGGGTCAGTAAGCTGAGCCTGGGGCCCTGTGTGACTATAGGTTGCTGACCTGTGAAGTAGGCTCTGGTTCATAGAATTTCTAGAAAGGTCAGAGGGCCAGACCCTGGGGCTCCTTGGCCAGGGAAACAGCCCAATTGTGTTGAAGAACTGGTCTGGTGAAGACCCATGGCGGCTTCTGCTCAGCCTAGACACTGCCGCTTGTCCCCTGCCACACCAACAGTGAGTGCTGGAAACTGTCCTGGGTTCGCTGCCACTGCCATGTTGGTAAGCTGGATGAGCTGTCCCCACACCAGATGGATTCTGTGTGATCCCTGCTCTCTCATATGACTAGTTTCCAATTTGAAGTCTGGACTGGGCTCATTTGGTAGAGTCTTGTTCAAGGCTAGCCCTTCTGTTGCACAGGAGGCCAATCAGTAAACTGTCATTGCCTGCTCCATAGAGGGGAGGCACGCCCCCAACGAAGGAGATTCAGATACCGAGTGGCCAAAAAGCATGAGAATTGTCCCTGATGGTACCCACACACCCGATGGGTACCTTGGCCACTTCTTTTTAAAAAATATTTATTCGTTTATGTGGCTGCCTCCAGCCTTAGTTGTGAGGGCTTCCTGGTGGCTCAGTGGTAAACAATCTGCCTGCTATGTGGGAGACCTGGGTTTGATCCCTGGGTCAGGAAGATCCCCTGGAGAAGGGAAAGGCTACCCACTCCAAGTATTCTTGCCTGGGAAATCCCATGGACAGAGGAGCCTGGCGGGCTACCGTCCGTGGGTTGCAAAGAGTCAGACATGAAAAGAGAGGCCTTAGTTGTGGTGCATGAGATCTTCGTGTGTCATGTGGGATCTTTTGTTGCAGCGTGCACACTCTGTTTGTGGGTCCCAGAGAGTTCTGGCTCAGTACTTGCCCCACACTGGCTTAGTTGCTTCATGACATGTGGGATCCTAGTTCTCCAACCAGGGTTCAAACCCATAATCCTTGCATTGGGAGGCAGATTCTTAATCACTGGACCACCAGGAAAGTCCCTTGACCTCCTCTGAAGAAAGTTGATGGGCTGGCAGAACATGTGGTTACCTTTAGATAGATGAAGCTGCTGGGGAGAGAAGACATCCTAAAACATTTTCAGTTTCTGGGACATTTGGGACAGTTTTCTAGGATCAATAAGGCAGAATATTTGGAATAGAGATTACTCAAGAAAATTCACAACCTATGGACATAGGATGTTAAAACTTGGGACTTTCACCAAATAGTCTCTATCTGTAATAAGACCAGACAATACCAGGAAGAACAGATGGACTCTACACTGTCACACAATGACAAAGTCTAGTTAATTTGAGTTTCCTTGAAGCAAAAGACTGAGTCAGTGCAGACATATTAAAAGTTGGGCCAAGTCAAGGGTAGAAAAGTTTGTTCTAGAAATGACCCACCTTGTGGCTTGCACAGTGCCACTCTTTGGGGCAAGGTTGAGCCCCCCAGTCTTAGCTCATGACTCATTTATTCCCTTCTCATTCTTACTGAAAAAGTAAATTAGTTAAGAAAGTGGTAGGTTTTTCTGTCTCTGTATCCCCCCGGAGTGATGGGTGGGCTGTCCTTTGCAAAGTAGTGCAAGGACAGAGCTGCCTCCAGAGAGTTTTAACAGGAGCCCAGCAGAGTACAAGTGCATGTAGAGGTGGGGCTGGGAGACCTCAGCTCACTGTCCAGGTGCCAAGCCATCCAGCAGGCTCCCCAAGAACACGGGGAGCCCTCTTACCAAGATATAGGAGCCATCGTTCCACCCCTAGAGACCAACAGGAGTTGCCAGTGGGGAGGTCCTGAGAAGGTGCAAAGGAAAATGCCACTCCCCCCAGCTCCTGATACGTGCAGAGTGCTCTACATCCTTTGTGTGCTGAATTCCCCATGGGGATGCTTGAAAGAGAGGTCATGATCTCCTTTTGACAAATTGGAGAGCCCACATTTGGAGCTCCCAGTTCCCCTTGCCTTCCAATATGTTACCTGGAGGAGACACGGAGTTGGCCACCATCTTTTGGTTAATCTCTAGTAAAAGACTGGAGATTTTTGTCTTTTTAATATGCTTTTCACTGGGGAGAGGGAATAGTAATACCCGTTATCTCTCACTCACCAAAGTTTCTTTGGGAAAGAAATCTTGACTTCCTATTTTTGCTAATTCAAAAATAACTTTTTGAATGAATTCTGGAATAGTTTTAGATTTGTAGGCAAGTTACAAAAAAAAATACAGAGATCTTATATATCTTTCATTCAGTTTTCCCTAGTGCTGGAATCTAATGTAACTGTGGTACACTTAGAAATTAGCATTAACATGGTATTGGGTTGGCCAAAAAGTTCATTCAAGTTTTTTTGCAACAGCTTTTGGAAAAACTTAAAGAAACTTTTTGGCAACTCAGTATTTATAATTGAACTATAGACTCTTTGAATTTCATCAGTACATCCACTAATGTTCCCCCCACCCCATTTTTTTCTGTTTTGGGATCCAATTTAGGATACCACATTGATTTTGGGAAACCTTGAATTTTAACAGAACTTTCAGATTGCCAGTAGAGTGTTTGACATAGGGTGAAAAATGGTTTTATTTGTATTTTCCCTCATTTTTCAAAATTCAAAAGGGCCTTGAACATTAAGTGCTCTTTAAAGTGCTTCAACAAACTCTTGGTTGCTTCTCTGAGATGTTAATACCAGACAAGCAGAAGTGGTTTCAGGATTTTGGTTTAAAGATGCTCCAAAAATGCAAAATATTGGAGTCTTTGATTGGAAATTTGGGATATCTAAGTCTGTTTCTTTCCCCCAAGTTCTAAGTACTAAAAAATAGGATAACTTTTCACACAGACCTCTACCTCACATCTTCCTGTGGAGTCATATGAATTTGGCTTCCGAGCCCTGCTTTGTGTGGAGGGCAAAAGAGAACAAAAGTAGATGAGGGTACTGTGTGAACTCGATTATGCAGTTGGTTTCCCTGGGTTACTCCATCCGTTTTTCATAGTGTCAGGCTTATGCTGGCAACATTCCAAGTCATGGAGTGTAGTATTATATTTGTCTGGGCTTCAGCTTATCGATTGGACATCCTTGCTAATATAGTTTGTTTTCTCTTGAAATGGAACTAAAAGTAGAATTATAGTTAGGCAGTCTTGACTCTATGACAGGATGCAATCTGCTGGTCCAGTCTCTTATTGCTTTTGGAAATCTGTGAGATTTCAGGAGCTAGGCAATGGGTGTGTATGTATTTGTGGGGTCCCTTTCACGATTATGTGGAACTGAGATCTCACAGAATATGTTGGATATCAGAGTTATTTATGAGGCTTCATGGGATAGAATAGTATAATCGTAAAGGCTTAATGGATAATTTAGCTTCCTATTCCCAGTCTTTATCCGCTGTTATATAAAGATATGGGTATATTATTGTTGTTGTTATTCAGTCGCTCGGTCGTGTCCAACTCTTTGAGACCCCATGGACTGCAGCGCACCAGGCTTCCCTGTCCATCACAGTCTCCTGGAGATAGCTCAAATTCATGTCCATTGAGTTGGTGATGCCATCCATCCATCTCATCCTCTGTCATCCCCTTCTCCTCCTGCCCTCAATCTTTCCCAGCATCAGAGTCTTTTCCAATGAGTCAGTTCTTCACATCAGGTGACCAAAGTATTGGAGCTTCAGTTTCAGCATCAGTCCTTCTAATGAACATTCAGGATTGATTTCTTTTAGGATTGACTGGTTTGATCTCTTTGCAGTCCAAGGGACTCTCAAGCGTCTTCTCCAACACCATAGTTCAAAAGCATCAGTTCTTCAGCACTCAGCCTCCTTTATGGTCCAACTCTCATATCCATACATGACTACTGGAAAACCATAGCTTTGACCAGACAGACCTTTGTTGGCAAAGTAATGTCTCTGCTTTTGAATATGCTGTCTAGGTTGGTCATAGCTTTTCTTCCAAGAAGCAAGCATCTTTTAATTTCATGGCTACAGTCACCATTTGCAGTGATTTTTGGAGCCCATGAAAATAAAGTCCATCACTGTTTCCATTGTTTACCCATTTATTTGTCATGAAGTGATGGGACCAGATGCCATGATCTTCATTTTTTGAATGTTGATTTTTAAGCCAGCTTTTTCACTCTCCTCTTTCACTTTCATCAAGAGGCTCTTTAGTTCCTCTTCACTTTCTGCCATAAGGATGGTGTCATCTGCATATCTGAGGTTATTGATATTTCTCCCAGCAATGTTGCTTCTATCTTGTGTTTCATCCAGCCTGGCATTTTACGTGATGTACTCTGTATAAGTTAAATAAGCAGGGTGACAATATACAGCCTTGACATACTCCTTTCCCAATTTGGAACCAGTCTGTTGTTCCATGTCTGGTTCTAACTGTTGCTTCTTGACCTGCATACAAGTTTGGCAGGAGGCAGGTAAGGTGTCTGGTATTCCCATCTCTTGAAGAGTTTTCCACAGTTTGTTGTGATCGCACAGTCAAAGGCTTTAGCATAGTCAATGAAGCAGAAGTAAATGTTTTCTGGAACTCTCTTGCTTTTTCTATGATCCAATGGATGTTGGTAATTTGATCCTGGTTCCTCTGCCTTTTCTAAAACCAGCTTCTACATCAGAAAGTTCTCGGTTCATGTACTGTTGAAGCCTGGCTTGGAGAATTTTGAGCATTACTTTGCTAACATGTAAGATGAGTACAATTGTGCGGTAGTTTGAACATTCTTTGGGACTGGAATGAAAACTGACCTCTTTCGGTCCATGGCCATTGCTGAGTTTTTTCATATTTGCTGGTATATTGAGTGCAACACTTTCACAGCATCGTCTTTTAGGATTTGAAATAGCTCAGCTGGAATTCCATCACCTCCACTAGCTTTATTCATAGTGATGCTTCCTAAAGCCTACTTGACTTCACACTCTGGGATTTCTGGCTCTAGGTGAGTGGCACACCATCGTGGTTATCTGGGACAGTAGATTTTTTTTTGTATAGTTCTGTGTCTTCTTGCCACCTCTTCTTAATATCTTCTGCTTCTACTAGGCCCATACCAGTTCTGTCCTTTATTGTGCCCATCTTTGCATGCAATGTTCCCTTGGTATCTCTAATCTTCTTGAAGAGATCTCTAGTCTTTTGCATAATTCTAAGTGCTTAATTGATCATTTAGCTCCCTATTCTCAGTCTTTATCCATTATTATATAAAGATGTGGGTATATTACCATCCATATAACTCTAGGGCTTCTCAGGTGGCTCAGTGGTAAAGAATCCCACTGCCAATGCAGGAGCTGCAGGAGACTTGGGTTAGACTCCTACATGGGGATGATCCCCTGGAGAAGGAAATAGCAACCCGCTCCAGTGTTCTTGTAGTGGCTCAAAAGGTAAAGAATTTGCCTGCAATGCGGGAGACCCGGGTTTGACCCTGGGTTGGGAAGATCCCCTGGAAAAGGGAATGGCAATCCACTCTGGTATTCTTGGCTGGAGAATCCCTGGACAGAGGAGGCTGCCTGGATACAGTGCATAGGGTCACAAAGAGTCAGACATGACTGAAGGACTTTCACTTTCACTTTCCAGTGTCTTGTCTGGAGAATTCCAAGGACAGAAGAGCCTGGTGGTCTACAGTTCATGGGGTTGCAAAGAGTCAGATGCAACTGAGTGACTGAGTGTGCACGCGTGAATGCACATATGACTCTATCCATCTCCCCTTATGGCCCTCCTAACTTTTAGGGCTTTACTTTTAGAATAGTCATTAATTGCTAATATTTGTTGAGCATTTACTATGTGTTAGGCAGTCTGCCATACTCATTGCATATTTCTGTTTTGTGTGATTTCCCACAATTCTATGTGTTAAGTACCATTGTTAAGTTTACATTTTGCATGAGGAAAATTCAGTTAAGAGACTTAATTTCATCCAAGGTCACATGGCTAGGAAGTAGTGAACCCAGGACACAGATCTGTCTAACTCCAAATCCAATGTTCTCATAACCACTTTGCCACGCTGAGCACACTGAGGACGCTGAGATGTGGATAGCTGGTAAATACACAGACACTTTTCCAGGCAATGACTCCCTCCCTACTCCCTGTTTAAGCAAAGAAGATTATTCAAGTTCTAGAAATCAATCATCTACATCACTTATTGAATTTTTCTTACTTGTAGAATTCTGTGCTTGATACAATGGGCATGGAGAGGTGAAAGAAAATTAACAGAGCACTAGAGTATGAACAGTCTAGAAGACCTGGGTTTTCACCCCAGCACTATCACTCAGCATGTCTTGGCTACACTGTTAAACTTCTTTGGGCAGCAAATAATTTCTTTGTAAAGTGAGCAGGTGGGATTGGATGAACTCAGAGGTCTCTCCCAGTTCTCTGTCCCTCATATTCGCACCAGACATGACACATAGAATAAATGCCAGATGCCATCTCTGGTCTCAAGGATCATGAGACAGAAACCATTAAGCACATGAAACAATTAGAGGACAGTGGAGATGGAAATTGTCTACCTTGGGCTATAAGTAATCCACTGGGCATGCACTTACTTGAATCTCTATGACTCAGCGGTTTTAGGAATAAAAGACATAGGTCATAATTTGTGCCCTTAATAAGTGCACAAATTAGTTGGGAAACAGGACATAAGCACCTAGAGCAATGACTAATACAAGAAATTAGGTAATTAAGTGCTAAATTGTGATGTGCAGTCATCATATGATGGTGGTTAAATGATAACCCACATTTACTGAGTTCTTAGGTGAGTGTGCAAGATTTAAGGTATACCTCCCAAAAGTCTGTCAGTAGTCAAGATAAATAGTTATTTAATGCAATATTTTAAAAAATAAAAAATGTGAAAAATGAATGCCCAACATAAAATATCAAGATTTTTAAAAAGACAGGCTCGGTAGTGCTGATTTTTCCTTTTGTCTCAGGCTCAAGTACAGCTGGAGCTTCCCCGATGGCTCAGAGGGTAAAGAATCCACCGGCAATGCAGGAGACACAGGAGACATGGGTTTGATCCCTGAGTCAGGAAGATGCCCTGGAGGAAGAAATGACAGCCAACTCCAATATTCTTTCCTGAAAAATCCTGTGGACAGAGAGCCTGGCGGGCTATCGTCCAAAGAGTCAGACATGACTGAGTGACTAAGCACAGAAGTAGAACTCAGCACAGCACTGTAAACTAGTGACTACTTATGCTTTCTGTTCCTTGTCTTATTGAATGCTTACCATGATCTTTATGATTAGATTCTACTGTTAGCATCATTTTAGGGATGAGGAAGCTGAGGCTCGGAGAAGTGGTAAAGGGCAGGGGTGGAACTTGAACCCAGGTCTCTGGCTTTATAATTCAGGATTTGAAACACTGCCTTATGTGCTCTTATAAATATGCAGGCAGAGCTCACTGCCCTAGTAGAAAGCTGTACCCAGTATTGCTGAGCTGAGGGGTAGGCTCTTCCTGGGGCAACTCTGTGGTCCTCCTGGCAGGGTGCCCAGTGCAGCTGCATTTCTCACACCTGTTGCCTACTGGCTGCTGGCACCCTTGGGTGCCTCCTCTTTCTCTACCTACTTTGAGGGTTCCTTGAGGCTGGAAAGCCCTTTGGAAGGTGGCACTCCACTAATTTCATCCAGAAGTAGGAAATCCAGAGTGAAGTCCATCCAAATTGTGCTTTCTGCCTGATCCCACCAAAGAAAAGTTTCTCTAGTGTTTAGCAAGATCTCAGCAAAGGAAGCCATGCTGAACTCAGAACCTATATCTGAAGAAGTGTTTGTCTTCTCAGGCCTCATCTGCAGCACCCAGCTCTGTTTCCGGGCAGGAAATGAAACCACAGAGGACAAGGCAAATATTGATTTTCAAGTCACTGCTCTAGGGATAGCAATCATTTTCTTACTGGTTTACTTCTAGTGCACATTTGCCCAAAACGGGGGACAAAAACACTGATCAGATGGTCCCATGGGGCATTTCATATGAACTGTGCTGTTTGGGTCAAGGATTCACCTGCGTGCCTTTGGGACTAAGGGTTAGACTTCTGCTGTCCAAGGCAAGTGGTTATTAGTATAGATGGTGGCTTGGGATAACTGGATGCAGTAAAAAGAGAAGTCAGAATTGTGAACTGTCAGAATGGGACTTTGGAGGTTATTCGGTCCAGACCTTCATTTTGCAAGGGAGGGATTAGAAGCTTAAAGAAATTATGTGACCTTTGGAAATGTGACATAACTCTTCTATAGCAGACCTGGGACACAAAATTGGGTTGATAACATTTTGAAGTGACAATTTTAATGCAAGCATAGAGCTATTTTGATGGTACCTAAAAGCACTATTTTTAACAGTACAAGGGATGCTTTGACCTCCCCTTATCTCAGGTTCAGTGGGAAAACATACTGAGATCACTTAGTGATGCCTGCTGTGGACATAGCAGTTCTTTCTGTAGCCTAAATAAGATGATCTATAATGGCTCAAAACCCTAGGGTACCGAGAGTCTCTCCACAAATTGGCATATCTTGTCTTAAAATTTTTTTTTTTCTTGATGGCAGACTTTTTATTTTTATGTTGCAAAATAACCTAAGGCTTAGGTTTCACAATGGACAGGGCTGATTCATGTACTACTCACAGTTTTAGCGTATTTTTGACAATTTGAGAATGTTGATTTCTCCAGGATGTTGGGTTATTTTGTTGGACCATTGAGATGCCCACACTGGGAAGCTGTGTCCCTCAATCCTTCAGTCTCTTTTCCTTTGCATCCCTCCAGGATCTTCATCACTGTGAGTGGCCTGTCTTATAAATTCAGCAACCTATGAGGAGTAAGGCATAGGTGACTGAGGGCCATTTAACAACCTCCACGTGTTTAGTTTAAAAATATTAGCCAGGCTGATGAATTCATGGCATAGGGAGTGTAAGTTCATGGTACATGCATCAACAAAATTGGAATAATTATTTGCTGCCAATTTCACAAGGATAGGAAGATATGTATATACTATGCATGTGAGATAGTATGTATATGTACATTATGTATGACTTATAAAAGTCCCAGTTCTCAGGGAACTGGTTGCAGTTCCCTGAGTTCACTTGCATATTTAGTCTTTGGACCTTCATCCAGGGGTTTCCCTGCTTGGCTTACCTTTACCATCAGTTGGCATGAAAAGCATATTACCTTTTAAGGTCTAGCTCAGTTGTTGCTACCTCTGAGAAATAGTTCCTTAATCCTGCAGGTTATATGGACCACTGCTTTCTTTGTGCCTCTGTGTGTCCTTGTACATACCCCGAGTATAGCCAGTCACTCTCCATTCGTATTTATTTATCTCTGTGCCTACCTCCGCTTTTGAGGACAGGAAACTAGATCCATCATCTGGACTCAGTGTCCCTGAGTCCAGCATGGTACCAGGAACATAGTAAAGCTCAATAAACATTTGTTACATAAACCATGTCTTTGAGATGATGATGTTCCAGGAAGTGTTTGTTTGAATCGGTGCTTCAGTCATGGGTGTGTAGGATATTTAGGTCTCCTGCTCCCTAGGTCATGTAGAAGGAGGTAGCCACAGTTGTGAATACACCCCCCGCCCCCGCAAATATGTGAAATATTTTTGCTTCCAGTTAGCAATTTTGCCAATGAGATGCCAGCATTTCAGGTACTCTGCCTCTTGGTATTCATATAAACTTGTGGCTGTAAAAGAAAACCTGATTTTTTTCCTAAATGATTTCTAGTTTCCTTTACTGTGGCTTATAAAAATAAAATACTTATTGAGGTATAGTCATTATCCTGTGCTGATTCCAAATTACCTTTTTATGCTGTTATCTCTCTCCATCTCTGTGATTTTTATGATCTGACAATGCATTTGCCAGTCAACAAGTATTGACTGAGAGCCCTGCAGGGTTTCTAACATAGCATTTTTTACACGTATCATACTTTTCTTGGGTATTCTCTTGGTGTTATAACTTGAGTTTCTAATACAGTTTAAATGAGAAAAAATATTTCCCCTGAAGATATTTTGAAATTCATAATCCAGAGATTGGTACCTTTCATGGGGAGAGAAATGGTCATAATTTATTGGCCTACTGTGTGCCAGGCATTGTGATCCACAATTTACATATATTATCTTATTTAATTCTTATACCTGCTCCATGGCTAAGTGGTCTGATATTGCATTTTACAGCCATGGAAACAAATTATGTGATAGACTTCTATAACTAACTAGCAAAGGATCAAGCCAGGTTTGAACTCAGGCCTGTTTGAAGCAACAGCCCTTGCTCCTTCCCATGCATTATTTCCTTACTGCATTAAACTGCTTTAAAGGCAAGTGTTTGGAATGATTACAATGGAAAGTGGATTGTAAATTTCTTAAGGCTGGGACTGTGCATAAAACTGAAATGTGCTGTTTGATGATTTGATGTCTCTTTGTGTCTCTTCATGAAAAATAGGACACATACTGGGATTCTTCTCTGAGCAGCTGGAAATGACACAATGATTTCTCACTCTCCCTTCTCCCATCGGTCCTAAAGAACAATTCAAAGGACCTGACCCCAAACTTATTAATAAAAGCTGTACAGTGATGTTCATGATTCCAACCACTTATTCGTTCTTCCCTGCGTGTGCTGGCTGCTACACAGGGCTCTTCCTCCTGAGTTATGGGGTTTTTGTATATTTTTCTGTTTTTCTCTATCTCTCTTTGTAAAAGGTCCTGGAGTGAAGTTAAAAAGTAACCTATGTTGTATGACTTACAAGGTGTTTCAAGGTCATTTATTCATTTGTTCAGTCCATAGGTTGAACACCTTGTTTATCAATCAACATGGAACTCTGATGTGTCTAAAGCATGTCTGAAAAATGTACCATCCTCAACCTTGAGGCAGTCTCAGGGAAGCATGCACACTGTCCTGTGAACAAAAGTCTAAGGGGCTTTAGGAGAATAAGGAATGAATTATTTGGGGGTGGGGGGGAAGGATGAGAAAAAGGGAAGACAAAAAGCCCCGAGAAAGCAGGAGTCATGTGAGCTGGACAGTCAGCTGTCCCACAGCATGGTTTTAATTGGGGGAGAGTGGCGTTACAATGTTGTGTTAATTTCTGCTGTACAATCTACATATGTATATCCCCTCCCTCTTAGCCCCTCCCACTACTCCCCCATCTCATCCCTCCAGGTTACCACAGAGTATCGAACTGAACTCCCTGTACGACACAGCTGGTTCCCACCAGCTATCTATTTGGTACATGGTAGCGTATATGTGTCAGTCCTAATCTCCCAGTTTATCCCAGCCCCTTTCCCCACAACCATGTCTGCTCGACTATTCTCTACATCTGCATCTCTATTCCTGCCCTGCAAATAGATTCACCTGTACCATTTTTTCTAGATTCCACATGTATGCGTTAATAAACAATATTTGTTTTATCGACAGACATTTAGGTTGCTTCCATGTCCTGGCTATTGTACTAGTGCTGCAGTGAACATGGGGGTACATGTGTCTTTTTCAATTATCAACCTAAAGTGTTTTTATACGATAGGCCTTCGGAAAGGCGTGGAAAGATTTTTAAACAAGGGAATGACATCATCAGAATGGCGTTTGAGTATATTTTTGTCGATATAAGTGGAAGTAAATGTTAGAGACATTACGTTGCTGACAAAGGTCCTCTAGTCAAAGCTATGGTTTTTCCAGTAATCCTGTATGGATGTGAGGGTTGAACTATAAAGAAAGCTTAATGCCAAAGAATTGATGCTTTTGAACTGTGTTGTTGGAGAAGACTCTTGAGAGTCCCTTGGACTGCAAGGAGATCCAACCAGTCCATCCTAAAGGAGATCAGTCCTGAATATTCATTGAAAGGACTGATGCTGAAGCTGAAACTGTAATACTTTGGGCACCTGATTCAAAGACCTGACTCATTTGAAAAGACATTGATGCTGGGAAAGACTGAAGACAGGAGGAAAAGACAACGACAGAGGATGATGGTTGGATGGCATCACCAACCTGATGGATGTGAGTTTGAGTAAGCTCCGGGAGTTGGTGATGGACAGGGAAGCCTAGTGTGCTGTAGTTCATGGGGTCGTAAAGAGTTGGACATGACTGAGTGACTGAACTGAAATATTAGAAAGTGAAAATTTGACATTATTTTTAATGTATATTACTAAAGGGTGTTCATTGGACAGACTGATGCTGAAGCTGAAATTTTAATACTTTGGTCACCTCATGCAAAGAGTTGACTCATTGGAAAAGACCCTGATGCTGGGAGGGATTGGGGGCAGGAGGAGAAGGGGACGACAGAGGATGAGATGGCTAGATGGCATCACCGACTCGATGGACATAAGTTTGAGCATGAGATGATGAAGGACAGGGAAGTCTGGCTTGCTGCAGTCCATGGGGTCACAAAGAGTTGCATACAACTGAGTGACTGAACAACAGCAATAACAAACCAATTACTTCAGAATCACTTATTGAAAAATTCCTCTGTTGAATTGATTTTGCATATTTGTCAGAAATCATTTGAACATATTTGTGTGGGCCTATATCTGGGTTCTCTATCCTATCCATAAGTCTGAGAGTCTATCTCTCCACCGATGTTACAGTTTTAGTAAATGTAGCTACACCATAAGTCTTGGAATAGAGTAGATTGATTCCTTCTGCTTTAATCCTTTACTTCAAAATGGTTTTAGTGGGACTTCCCTGGTGGTCCAGTGGTTAAGACTCCGTTCCCCCAATGCAGGAAGCCCTAGCTAGGGAATTAGACCCCACATGTCACAGCTAAGACCCAGCGCTACACCACCCCATGCCTCCTTAAAAGTGTCTTTAGCTAATCAAGTTCCTTTACCTTTCTAAATAAATTTTAGAAGAATCTTCATATCTACAAAAAGTCTTTCCCATATACTGACAGGAATTGTGTTAAACCTGTGTAACAATTTGGGAAGAATTTACATCTTTGTTAGTTTGAGTCTTCTTATCCATAAACATGATATGTTTATTTAGATCTTCTTTGATTTTCTTAATTACCATTGTGTAGTTTTCAGCATACAAGTCCTGTACATGTTTTGTTAGGTCTGCACCCATTTGTTTTCTATGTGTGATTGTAAACAGTTTTGTATTTTTAATTAAGATGGCTATGCATTTAGTGCTAGTCTATATAAAAACAATGGGCTTTTGCATATTTATCTTAAATTGTGTAACTTTTCTAAATTCACTTATTTGTTCTAGGAGTTTTGACTATATGGACTTTTGTCAGCAAAGTGATTTGTCTGCTTCTTAATACACTGTGTAAGTTTGTCATAGCTTTCCATCCAAGCAGCAAGTGTCTTTTAATTTCATGGCTGCAGTCACCATCTGCAGTGATTTTGGAGCCCAAGAAAATACACTGCTTCCATTGTTTCCCCTTCTATTGGTCATGAAGTGATGGGACGGGATGCCATGGTCTTAGATTTTTGAATGCTGAGTTTTAAGCCAGTTTTTTCACTCTCCTCTTTCACTTTCATCAAGAGGCTCTTTAGTTCCTCTTTACTTTCTGCCATAAGGGTGGTATCATCTACATATCTGAGGTTATTGATGTTTCTCCCATCAGTCTTGATTCCAGCTTGTGATTCATCCAGTCTGGCATTTGTCATGACGTTCTCTCCATATAATATATGGGTGACAATATATAGCCTTGACATACTGCTTTCCCAATTTGGAACCAGTCTGTTATTCCATGTCCAGTTCTAGCTGTTGCTTCTTGACCAGCATACAGGTTTCACAGGAGGCAGGTAAGGTGGTCTGGTATTCCCATCTGTTTAAGAATTTTCCAGTTTATTGTCATCCACACAGTCAAAGACTTTAGTGTAGTCAATGAAGCAGAAGTAGATTTTTTTTCTGGAATTCACTTGCTTTCTCTATGACCCTATAAATGTTGGTAATTTGATTCCTTTGTCTTTACTAAACCCAGCTTGTACATCTGGAATTTCTTGGTTCACATACATGTCATCTAGAAATAGGCACAATTTTGCTTCATATTTTAATGTTTTCTCATCTGTATACCTTTTATTTCCTTTGCATTATTGTACTGACTAAAACTTTTGGCCCTATGTTGAGTAAGAGTGGTGAGGGAAGACATCCTTGCCTTATTTCAGATCTTAGGGGAAAATCATTTAGAGTTTCACCACTAAGTATAATGTTAGCTGTAGGTTTTTATAGGTTCTTTTTTATCACATTGGAGTAGTTCCTTCTATTCCTATTTTACTGAGAATTTAATGAACATGAAACATCTCATTTCATGTTTCATGAATGAATACTGAATTTTGTCAAAATTTTTTTCTGTATCAGTTAACATAACCATGTGATTTTCTTTATTTGATTTGTTGACTAGTGGATTACAATTGCTTTTCAAGCACTGAACCAGCTTTGCATCCCTGAAATAAACTCCACTTGTGTCATGGTATATAATTTTTTCATATTGGTGAATTCTATTTGTTAATATTTTTTTAAGTATTTTTGTGTCTAAATTCACAAGGGATATTGGTCTGTAGCTTTCCTTTTAGGTACTGTTTTTGTCTGGTCTTGGTATCAAGTAATGCTAGTTGCATAAAATGAGTGGGTAAAAGTTCCCTCTTCTATATTCTGGAAGAGATTACATAGAATTGGTGTTAATTCTTCATTAAATATTTGATAGAATTCCCCAGTGAAACCATATGGTCCTAGAGATTTCTGTTTTGGGAGTTTTTAAGTTAAAAATCCAACTTTCTTTACAGTTATGTGGTTATTTAAATGATCTATTTAATATTGAGTGAATTGTGGTAGTTTTTATTTTGCAAGGGAAATTTCAAAATTTTTCAAAGAGAACTTCAAAATTTTTCAAGTTTTTGTTTTTATTTTTCATTATCCATTTGTCAAATGTAGGTCTGTAGGGTTGTTTGTAGTATTCACTTGTATTCCCTGTAACATTTGCAGAGTTTATAGCAATACCCACGGTTTCATTCCTGATATTGGTAATTCATGTCTTCTCTGTCCTTCCCTCTCTCTCTCTTCCCCTTTTTGTCAGTCTTATAAGAGTATTGCCAATTTTGTCTTTTCAAAGATTCTACTTTTCGTTTCATTGATTTTTCTGTGTTATCAGTTTCATTGATTTCTGCTTGTATCATTATTCTTTCTTTCTTTTTACCTTGGGTTTTCTTTTCATTTTCTAGGTTCTTGATTATTTGGGAACTTGGATTATTTATTTGAGACTTTTCATTTCTAACATATGCATTTAGTGTTATAAATTTACCTCTCAATCCTGCTTTACCCATGTTTCACAAATTTTGATATGTTATATTTTTATCTTCTTCCATTCTGATATATTTAAAAAATTTCCTTCAGACTTCTTTAACCATGGATTATTTAGAAGTATGTTGTTTAAGTGTCCAAGAGTTTGAAGATATTCCTGTTATCGTACTGTTATTGATTTTCAGTTTGAGTTCCCAAAGCATATACTGCATAATTTAAATTATTTTACCTTTGTTGAGATATGTTTTATGGCCCAGGCTACGGTGTTTCCTGGTATATGTTTTATGGGTAATTGAAAAGAACATGTATTCTGCTGTTGTTAAGTGGAATATCCTATAAATATTGATTTTTTCTGTTGGTTGATGATGGATTCCTCTGTCTCTTCGATGACTTTACGTATGGTTATTCTAACAGTCATTGAGGGCAGTGTGAAGTCTCCAACTATATTTGTAGATTTGTCTATTTCTTCTTTCAATTCTGTTTTGTCTTCACATATTTTGCAGCCCCATTGTTTGGTGCATACACATTTAGAATTGCTATGTCTTCTTGGTGGATTGACTCTTTCCCTGTTATATAACATCTCCCTCTGGATCTGGTAATTTTCTTGCTTTGAAATCTACTTTATCTAATATTAATATAGTCATTCTTGCTTTCCTTTTATTAATGTTTGCATTACATATCTCTTTCCACCCTTTTACTTTTATCCTGCTTATACTGTCATGTTAAAAGTGAATTTCTTATAGACAGTATATCGTTGGGTCATGTTTTTTAATCCTCTCTCCCAAGACTGTCTTTTAATTGATGTATTTTGATCATTTACGTTTAATATGGGTTTCCCTTGTGACTCAGCTAGTAAAGAAACTGCCTGCAATGTGGGAGACCTGTGTTCAATCCCTGGGTTGGGAAGATCCCCTTGAGAAGGGAAGGGCTACCCACTCCAGTATTCTGGCCTGGAGAATTCCATGAACTGGAATATAGTCCATGGGGTCGCAAAGAGTCAAACACAACTGAGTGACTTTCACTTTCACATTTAATGTATTTATCGATGAGGTTGAAATATGCCATTTCCTTTTTCCCTTATTCTTCTCATTTTTTTCATTTCTGTTTTATTTTTCTTGTCTTCCTGTGGGTTACTGAAATATTCTTTAGACTTACATTTGGTTTATAGTATTTTTGAGTGTATCTCTTTGTATAGCTATTTAAATCATTGTTCTGGGAATTACATTATATAATAAAAGTTTTATTTACATATATATATATCTTATCATAGTCTATTAGTATTGAGTGAAATAATAGAAGCTTTATCTTCCTTATATCCCATTACTTCCCCATTTATTATATAACTGTCTTAAACTTCCCTCTACATATACTTAGACTCATATCAGACAGTGTTGGCATTTTTGCTTCAACCATCAAAAATAATTTAGAAACTAAAGAAGAGAAAGCCTATTGTATGTACTTATTATATTTTTGCTTACATATTTTTTTCCTTTTTTCTTTTATTTTTCCTTTTCTGTTTAGAAAACTTTCTCTAGCCATTCTCTTAGGGTAGGTCTTCTGGTGACAAATCGTCTTAGTTTTCCTTCATTTGAGAATATCTTGATTTCTTCTTTATTCCTAGATAAGACTTTTGCTAGGTAGGATTCTGGGTTTACAACTCTTTCTTTCAGCACTTGAAAAATATTGTAAAATATTTTTTCTTGGGAAAAAATTCTTCTGACCTCTCTGGTTTCTAATGAGAAATCCACTGTCATTCAAATTGTTTTTCCCCTATAGGCAAGGTGTCTTTCTCTGACTTTTTCAAGTTTTTTTTCTTTGTCTTGATTTTCAGAAGTTTTAATTATGATACATCTGGGCATGGATTTCTTTGTGTATAACCTGTTTGGGGTTTGCTAAGCTTCTTTAATCTGTATATATCTCTTGTCAAATTTGGAAGGTTTTCAGCCATTATTTCTTTTGAGTATTTCTTCAGCTCCACCTTCTCTCTCCTTTACAACTGCCTTGAAATGAATATTAGAACTTTTGTTATGGTCCCACAAGTCTCTGAGTCACCATTAGTTTTTTAATTAACATTTTTATAATTAAAAATTTTAAATTAATTTATTTTTACTTTATTTTTTACTTTTGGTGGCTGCTTGCTGGCTTTCTCTAACTGTGGTGAGCAGGGGCTACTTTTCATTGTGGTGCACAGGCTTCACTGCTGTGACTTCTCATGCTCTAGGACTTCTATAGTTGCGGTGCATGGGCTTAGTTGCTCTGAGGCATGTGGAATCTTTCCAGACCAGGGATCAAACCCATGCGCCCTGCATTGGCAGGTGGATTCTTCTGCCAAGGGAAGCCCACCATTAATCTTTTTTTCCAGTCTATTTTCTCTGTTGTTCAGATTGAGCAATGCCTATTGTTCTATCTTTCAGCTCACTGTTGAGTCCATCCACTGAGTGTTTTTTTGGTTATTGTTTTTTAGTTCTACAGTTTCCATTTGGTTCTCCTTTACATCTTTTATTTCTTTGTTGACACTTTCTACTTCTTTGCTGAGACTATGTGGTTTTCTTTGTTTCATGCATGTTCTTAATCGTTCATTGAAGCACTTTTAACATGGCTGCTTTAAAATCTTTGTCAGATTATTCTAATGTCTCTTTTATTTCAGTGTTGACATCTATTCATTGTCTTTTTCCATTCAGTTTGAGAATTTTCTGGTTGTTGGTATGAAAAGTGATTTTTAATTGAAATTGTTTTTATTTATTTATTTTGTTGTGGATTTCCCAGGTGACACAGTGGTAAAGAATCCACCTGCCAATGCAGGAGAGGAGGGTTCAGTCCCTGAGTTGGGAAGGTTCCATGGAGGAAGAAATGGCAACTCACTCCAGTAGTCTTGCCTGGACAATCCCGTGGACAGAGGAGACTGGCGGGCTACAGTCGATGGGGTCACAAAGTCGATGGGGACACAACTGAGTGACTGAGCACACACACACATTTATTTTTTTGTACCTCTCTGTCAGGAGAAGGGGAGGCATTGCTCCATCACTGCAAAATAGAAGTGGACATCTAAGTTCTCCACTTGTTCTGTCTTGACAGCTGACCCCAGGGGAGTTGCTCGGGGTGGAGGTAAGAGTTCCAGTTCTCCGTGTGGTCTCCACTGACTCTGCAGTTAGAGTGACCTTGTTACCAAAGTCATTGGTCATTGGTTAACAAGGTCAAGGTCATTGGTTAGCAAGGTCAAGGTCAACTGGTCATTGGTGAAAGTCCTGACTCTCCAGTAGGCTGCTTCTGACAGAACCAGAGAGGGGAGTGAGGAACAGGGGCTCTTCGTTATCACTTTATGGGGCACAAGTTTGAGCTGTCAGTGTCTTCTCCACTGAACAGTGGCCTGGGGGGAGCTCGTTATTGGTGGTGAGGATGAAAGTCCTTCCCTGATATCACTGAGGGTGTTGAAGCACCTAATTACAGTCTTATGTACGCGGGGATGTCTAGGCTCCCACTTGAACTTTGCTGGCATGGGTGGGAATGGGGCCACAGATGTTTCCTATGGTCTTTGGCTAGAGTAGAGTTGTTATAGTCTAAAAAGTATAGTTGATAGTTGTTTCTGTCTGCTAGGCTGCCCTTGTCCTATTCTTTGGCTAGAGAGAGAAGGCTTTCGTTGGGGCTTGTTTTATCTGTCTGTCAGTATCTCTGGGCTGCTGCGTTGTTCAGCTTTAAGTCTGGGATGCACGAGGCAAAAAGAAAACCCTGGAACTCATCACTCTGCCATTCCTTGAGTTCTGAAGTCTCTTGTCAGTCTGCCTTCTTCTCTTTGTTTCAGAGACTTCTTATCTTTATTTTTATGTATAATGTCCAGGATTTTTAGTGGAAGAAATAGCTATATCTAAATATATCTACTCAATCTTCCTTGAAAAAGTATTGGCTGTATTTTCAATAAACATGAAATGTAATATGATTTTTCTTGAACTTTAATTAAATATTTTAAACTGTTTGTATCAAAACAAAACCATTTACAGTTTAGCATTCAGCATTCTTCTAGTTACCAGTAAAAATGCTGATACCATGCTTCAACCGTATACACAAATTTAAGGGTGATATGGTTTGTTTAATATTGTATAATGTTCCTCAGCTGCTACCTGCATCTGTTGCAAATACTGTGATCATTTGTGATTACTTCTGGAACCTTAAATTAGAATACAAAGAGACAGAAGAAAACAGACACCTGGCACTTACTAGGAAACAATCATTTGGTATGCAAGAAGTGTCGCGTTTATGTCAAGAGGAAGAGTTTGACAAGCTAATTTGTCTATTCTCTTATACTTCAGTGCTTCTGTTGCTTGAATCCTCCCTGTGGTTCAATATCTGCAGGACAAAACCCACAAACATTCGTGGCATCCAGACCCAGTCACCTTCTGTTTTGAGGACATAGGCAAGAGATGAGAAGTGTTCTCTTGGGCCATGAAGGGCGCTGGAAGCAAGAGTGGATCTTTGGGACTATGGGTCTCTCTGCACCATCTCTGAGCACCAGATGCCAAGTGACAGAACTGTTCACATGATCATGTGTGTGTGTGTGTTTACGTCTGCTGTGAGATGTGTGCACGCATACTAAGTCATTTCAGTGGTGTCCAGCTCTCGGTGACCCAGTGGACCATAGCCCACCAGGCTTCTCCGTCCATAGGACTTTCCAGGCATGGATACTGGAGTGGGTTGTCGTGCCCTCCTGAAGGGGACCTTCCCGACCCAGGAATCGAACCCATGTCTCTTACGTCTCCCGCATTGGCAGACAGGATCTTTATTACTAGAGCTACCTGGGAAGAACTGTGAGATACGGGAGCCCTTCTAACACTTAAGTCCAGGCCAGGGGTTCTCTTGCCTGGAGCTTAAGTATAATATTGTCTTCCACAGGGCAAGTTCAGCTAAGACTTTTAAACCATCTGCCACCTTCTGAAGACCTTCTTTCTCATCTGTTTCCTCGTAATCTAGTGTAAGACTATTAACAATGTAAATGAAGCAAAACTAAACATTTCCACATTCAGTTGAGAATTAATATGAGGTAAACACAGATCAGGAGATGGTGAGCATCCTTTCTCTATAATTTATGATATAATTTTAATGGCACTGCACAGCTCTGTCTACATGTAGAGACACTGTGGGCAGACATGATGTTTCTCTTTCTGAATTATGGGGAAAAGAGATGAAAGTTTTTTTTTTTACGGTCAATTTCATTTTTTTCTAACTAGAGTCAAACACTTGATATGATAATTAAAAATACATCAAGTCATCCAGAACCGTAGCAGTTGTATGTTTGGTTAGATGGTAGGATAATTGCCAACCCTTATCTTCAATTTTCAGACTTAAATCTCTTTTTGCTTTAATTGGCTCTAGGCTTCCATCCATCCTTAACTTTGGGTTCATTTGTTGCAGTTGTTTTATCTGTGCTAAGTTGTTCTCCAGTGAATACAATAAATCTATGTATCTGATTCATTTTTGTTTTTATGGTTAATATTTTAAGATTATAAAACCAGACTCTTCAGAATGTGAAATGCAGGAGTAAGTGTCTGCATTTCAGAATCACTTTATTTATGTCTCTGAAAAGGCATTAGCTGTTAGGCACTAGCTTATTGAATCACATTTACAAAAATTCTCTGAAAAAAATAAGAATTTGTATTTTCATTTTCCCTGTTCTTAACTCCTGTTGATTTTTTTTTTTTTTTACAACTCTCATAGCAGCTATTTTGGAAAAGTTACTTTAAAAAAAAATAATGATTTATTCTCTTTCCCAAACTGCCAATTAAATAGTGACCTGGTTTAAGGCTACCTTAGCACCTGGGGCTGCATTGTAGCTACAGAGCTCTGCTCTCTAGCTCCCTGATAAATGGCTAAAACCTTTGGGGGGAATATCTTATTAAAGTTATAAACCCTCTCTTCAGAAAAAGGCAGAGTTGCATATAGTTTTAGGGATTCATAAATGTTCTACACTTCTGCCTAACTTCCTAAGGGGTTCCTAGACCCCAGGTTAAGCCTTTTGATTTAGACCACTTCGTGGCAAAGACAATTGGTAAAGTCAAAACATTATTTACACAATTTACAGAGTATTGATGCTGTTTAGGGTGGGGAAAGGGGTGGAAGTAAGGAGGGGGAGGGGAGCAAGATCCAAGGTAAGTAAGTCTATTTCTTTAGCCATGAATGGAACTGGAAGCTCTCAGCCTAAAAAATAGCAGACCGCAAATGCTACAAATAATGACGTGAGCTTGCAGAATGAAATGGAAGAAATTCTTTTGCTTCCCTATGAGTTAAAATGAATTATAATTTCATTGGCAAAACAGAGCAAAAGCACCATTTAAAGTAAGTGTGTTCTGAAGCTGGCCCTGCTAGAAGAGTCCGGTGGTTTTGCTTCCATGGCACACCTAGACTGGCTTTGGATACGAAGCAGGAGAGGGAACTCCAGTGCTCTGAGCCGGGAGTGGGAGAATCCCTGGGGGAGCGAGGGAGAGAGGGAGCTAAGGCGATTCACATTCAGGCATGGCCTGTGAGAAATCCCTAGAGGATGTTCAAGAAATGGGACAGCTGCTATCAGATGTTAGGTCGTTTGCTGTGTGGTGAGAAAATGTAACCCATTCCTCATGACCTACAAACCGTCAATAAACATTCAGCTAACGTCTGATGCTTGTAAAAATGATTGCTTTTGGGCGAGAGGACAGGGTTGGGAGGAAAAGGTGCAGAATTATGGAGAACAGAAAATGAGAATTCAGTAAGGGCAGGAAATTGGAGCCAGAGGTGAGAGAAGGATATAGGTTCCCTTGCAATTTGCAGAAATCTCAAGGCAGGCAGCAGATTTTTTCCCCCCTAGGATATGAAATGGGGGCTTGAAACAAATAGATCTATATTTTAAGAAGCATAGTAACCCACTTGATCTCTTAGGAACATCTGTCTGAAGAGGTTACCTTTCTGTTAATAGAGCATCTTTAGATTCATTCACATTGTCTGTTCGCTGGATCCTGGGTTCACAGGTGAGGTGGGGTTTCCTGCAGGGCTGGCAGGTGCTGGCCTTCTTAGTCTCCTGAGGCTGGCAGGTGCCTGAGAAGGAAGAAGGGACTGAGGGAAAATGCGAGGGGGCTTTGAGTTCCTCTGGGGAGGGAGGAGATTACCATAGCTCTGAGAGTCAAAGGACAGCGCTGGTGGGCCCTTATCATTTGCAAAGCGTTTGCAGAGCTTCATGACAAGCTTCCCAGCTCAGTTATATCTCGTTCCCAGGGTGAGGGCCCCAGGGGTGTCACTCTCCTCTTTTCTGGAGGAGAGCTCCTACAGGAGCCTGCTGGCCTGAGATGTCCCCTGGTCTCCCACAGGCCCTTGGGGCCCTGAGTTGTGGGTAGTGCGGTAGGGGAGGAGCTGGGAAGGGGCTGTGATCACCCCTTTTTTTGTTTAATTGTTGACTGACACTTCAGGCTCTGGGAAAAAATCTGATGTGCGGACTGGTACCGTTGTCTCAGAAAAGAAAATGAGTTCCCCCTCCTCCCTTGCTGATTACTGTGCCTTGCCTTCTGACTGAGTGTGCACAGGAATTCCTTCCTGAGGAAATCTTCCTGCTCAGTGAATGGACTCTGGGGGTGGGGGGAGAGGGGCAGGAAAGGGGAGGGGGCAGGCTGCGTGGATGCCATAAAAGGCAGAGTCAGGGATGCAGGGCCTGGAGGTAACGCTGACTGGGGGCTGATTTGTTTCATTTGCTCACAGCAACTTCCATTCCCAGCCCTTTCCTCCAAGAATTTCAGATAATGTGGTCTCTGGAGACGCAGGGTGTCTTCTTTTAGGGTGAAAGAGGCCACACCTTTGGGCGGTGGTGATACTGCCTGATGTTGCATCAGGGGTGCTTGCAGGCCTGGAGAGGGGCGTGGAAGTGTGGGAGAGAGGAAGTGGGGGCCGTGTTGATCACTCAGCGTTGGCCCACGCACTGGGACATCATAAAGGGCTCGTTTTACAGGCAGTGATTCATTCAACAAGTATTTGCTGGATTCAGGTAATGTGCCAGGTGTTGGGGAGGCAGGATGAAAAGGCACAGCCCCTGCCGTCGTGGAGCTTATCGCGGTTTCTGCTGCAGCTGGTGGGACGGGCCATGGTCATCCCTCTGCTCTGGGTTCCCTCTCAGCACCCCAGCCAGGCTGGCCTCTTGGCTGTTCCTGCAAGGCATCAGTCACACTCCCATGTTAGGTCCTTCGCACTGGCTGTTCCTTCTGCTTGAAAGCTTCTCTTCCCTCACCTCTTTCACGTTCCACTTAATGTCACCGCATTTGGACCACAGTATTAAAAGTGCCCACAAGCCCTCTTCCCAGTACTCCCGATCTCCCTTCCCTTCTTCCACATTTCCTTTCTAAAGCATTTCTCTCTCTCCACCATACCATATGACTGACGTATTTATTATGCTTTTATTATTTGTTATGTTTTCACTAACTAGAGTATAAGCCCCATGAGGACAGAAATCACTGATGCCTCCCAATTCTATTGAATGAATTAATCAAATTACAACAGGCTTATTAGAAGGCTTCCCTGGTGGCTCAGATGGTAAAGAATCTGCCTGCAATGTGGGAGACCTGGGTTCGATCCCTGAGTTGGAAAGATCCCCTGGAGGAGGGCATGGCTGCCCACTCCAGTATTATTGCCTGGAGAATCCCCATGAACAGAGGAGCCTGGTGGGCTACAGTCCAAGGGGTCACAAAGAGTTGGACACAATTGAGTTACTAAGCAGCAGCAGCAGGCTTATTGGAAAGTCATCCTGCCCACCCCCCTACCTAGGCCCGGCCTTTCCTAGCCTTTACGTGAGCTGTGCTCTCCCACCCAGCTCTCCCATCTCACCTTTGGCATTGTATCAGGAGATTTGTCAAAGTCCTCTAAGCAAGCTTGGCCACGTGGCACCCCTCCTTCTGGTGATGCCTAAGGAAGGGCAGTATAGCCAAGTGGAAGAGGACACACTGCTGTTCAGGGCAGTGCTTCCAGAAACTTAATTGCCACAGCTTTGAGATAATTTAACCAAGGAAGTTCTTGAGAGAAGGCCTTGTATTTTGTGTTGGAGATCCAAAGCAATTCTTCTAAGTATGGTCTAAATCTCATCCATCCGTTCAGTTCTACTTCTCTTTTAAGAGATTTTCCGGCCATCAGCCATCACCACTGTTAACATCAGCTGTCATGGTCTGAGTCCCCACCCTGCACTCTCAGTAATTCTGTCCTTTCCCCTAATATTTCTGAAAATCATCAAGGAGTTCCGCACACATCCTTTAAGTCATCCAGGCTTCTCCCAGCTCTGTCTGACTTCAGTTTGCCCTGCTGTAACCATATCTATACTGCTTCCTGTGATCTAGTCCCCAAAACAAGAACACAGCCTGGACTTGATTGCCCCAAAACAGCTCCTTGAAAGCTATAGCTATTTGATAGAATTTTCTCAAGGACCTGATGCTGCCACAAGAAAATTATAACCCAGAAAAGGGAAGCTTAATGCTCAAGGTCAATCATCAGTGCTTCTGGAGTCCATGGTCATGCTTTTTCATGTTTGGAGGCCTCCCTCCTTAGTCTTCAGCCTGCCACGTTGTTCCAGGACTCACTTATCTCCTTTGCAAAAGCTTTTCCTCTTGACAGTCCTTCGTCCCCTGAATTTGAGTCCCTAACCCCAACTCTGAAGTCAGCTCAATTGTCCCACTGGCTTTTTGATTTGTTATTCCTAAGAGTCAAACGTGTACCCAACTTGGGGTTTTATGTTTGGTGTTTTCCCACCTGGCAGGCTCTTCCATCACTCTCCATGTGCTGCATTCCTTGTCTTTCAGGCCTCAGCCCCCAGGAGGTGTTCATGGAGAAACTTCCCTGACCTCTCAGTCTCCAGAGTACTCTTCCTCTTCCTCCTACCCCCTTGGTATATTTTCTTCCTGGTCCCTGGCATTGCCTGCAAGGATCCTTTTTACCCCTGCTCTGCACATGGTTACGTGCCCTCCTCAAGCCTGTTTCTATGTCTTCAACATAAAATAGAATGCAGATTCCCCAGAAGCTGGATCCTCAACTGTCTTGTCCAACATTTAACTCATATCTGCGAGATTATTTGTCCTGCCAGCTAGCAGCTTGAGGTGACTGCCTTCAACTCACACAGATTCTATCCAGGTTTTCTTGGAGGGAGGAGCTGGGAAGACTAGGACCTTCAAGGAGAAGGAGGTGAGAGAGGAGAGAGGGAGAGATTCCTTTTCTCTGTTAAGGGAGGGATAGGGGGGTCAGAGAGCTTCTCAAAGAGGGAGAACCCCTGCTTCTTTCCCTGATGGGAGGCTGGCAAGATTTTGAAGGGGATGGTACTCGTAGGTGGGCAAGACCCTGGCTCCAGGGGGAATGGGCTTGCAGTCCCCTACAGTCTCCATCTAAAGCTGCAGGAAAGTCACAGGGAGGTTAGATTTCAAGGGGTCACGTGGAGGTACAGTGCAGTCACCAGTGTGCGCTGGAGGCGCCTCACCAATATTTTGAACTCATAAACATCCCTGGGGTCCTTTGCATAGCCTTAAGATATGGGAATGAGGAATGACTGGGTTGACTATCCCACTAGACTGGAGGGTAAAGGACTCTGAGTCAAATTTAAAGTGCATAAATACACATGACATTTCTTGTACAATCATGTTTGTGGACCAATACTTCTCTCTATTCCTTAATATTTTGTTTTTGCCAAAGTGGGGAAGACAGGTGGGAAGGATTTAGGGGAAAAATGTAACTCCCAGCCTCACACCAGCTCAGGCGCCTCATCCTAGGGACCCTTTGGATGTTCTTGGGTGCCTTCTTGTCATCCTTTGACAGCGTCTCCCAGATATGTGTCTTGGTTTCAGCCCCTGCACCCCCACACAGAGTGAGTTGCTCCCCAACTGTGTTCCCTAGGAGTTTGCAATCACAGCGTTTGCCACATGTGTTCCAGCAGCAGGGGTGAGGTTAAGGCATCAGAGACCTCTTATGGTCCAGAAGCGGGACAATCAGTGCTAAATTTATAGCATCCCTTGCCTGTGTCCTTGACACCACCAGCTTGCGAAGGGGAATCCCTCGGCTCTCCTGGCTCAGTCCTTTTTTGGAAGAGAGCAAAACCCTTCCTGAACTTTTTCATGCTCTAAACACCCTTCTCCTGCCCAATCTCCCTGCCCCCCAACCCTCCCTAGAGAATGACCTGCAGAGAACGAAACCAGCTGGCTCGGGGCTGGCAAACAGGATGGGATTTAGTGTGGGAGAATGATCCACCAAGCGGAGCCAGCTGCTCAGCTTGAGATGGTATTGCTGTTACCCTCTCGGAAGCAGCATTTCTCTCTGACCAGTTTAAAGGGGCCAGGTGCACCATCCATGTCACATGCTTTCCACCCTTCTGGCCCCGTCCACAGAAATCCCAGACCGCCTGGGAGTTAAGGCTGCAGAACTTACCGTGGGTGTGGGATCGCCCTGTGCTGGAATGTTGCCTGCTTCCCAAGGGAGGTGAGCGCACACAGCACAGGGTAAAATCTCCCAACTCTCTCTCTCTCTGAGGGCTGGCAAAATAGAAAATACATGATCTGCTTGAGCAGCGGAGGGAAAATATCCCCAGGCTGATTCTTGTTTGTGCCTTCACCATATCTCACCCTTCTTATCTCACCCCTTCTACTTGGACAAGTGAAGGAGAGATTGAGAGTGGAAGGGAGGGAGGGGGAGAGAGAAGCAAGGAGTGGAGGGGAACCCAGAGGCTGGGGTTGAAAGTGGGTTGGCCAGGAAATAGGGGTGAGATCAGGAGGGTGCTCTCAAGGGCACCTGTATAACTGCCATAGGGGGACCTGAGGCCTGGTCATATCCGCCACGAATTATCATAAAGGGTGTACTGCATCCACCCCTGGAATTCAGACATGTCTGGGCATCTCTGGGAAATTGGTCCAGTGATCCAGTGAGGGACTCAGGAGCCTCCCAGAAGGTTCCTCGTCCTGTGGAAGTTGGGACCAAGCACCGCCATCTTGGTCTGGTAACAGGGTACTGGGTTTCTAAGGAGTGAAGTGATGAAGTGAGCCCAGCATCTGTCATGCAAACCTGTCTGAGCCCCGGGACAGGGCTACCCTAGGCAAGAGGGAACTGGCTGCAGGAAGACATGCAGAGTTCTTATAAATGCCACAAGACCCTGGGCAGGCGCGTCCTGCTTCAGGAGTCTGAGAAACTGGTTACCCCATGGGGGGGAGGGGAAACGTGCTCGTCCGTATCTCGCCACAGGGCGCTGGTGTCTGGTGGGACGTGGAGGATGCTACGGGAAGTGCTTCACCAGAGCCACACGGCAGCTGGTCCAAATGTTGGTAGAACACGTGTAAGACAGCCCCTCAGGGTGCCAGCAAACAGTCAGTGGAACTTGGCGCGGTGGGTCCCTGGGATTTTACATCAACAGGATGACAACAGCTACAGAAATAATTCCACCTTGCATTTAAGTACTGGGATAGACTTCACAGAAAGTTTCACATACATGTTCTGATTTGCTTCTCACAGTTTCCCACAGGCAGAAGCAAGTGTAATAATCCTCTTAAGTGCTAAGAGGGGTTGGACTCCCAACCTCAAGGCCACTCCAGGGTCCTTAGGAGATATCCAAGCGCCCAGGGTGGGCTGTTCCTTGGGTAGACACTTCAGAAGCTAAGTCAAGATATGAGTATTGCCTGGGGGCCTCTTCACTGCTAAGGGTTCTAAACAGGAAACAAAACAGTAAGAATGGAGAAAAAATTTTTTCTTTATTACTGATAGAGGCTAAGTTGGAAGATGCAGCTTCTAATGAGAATCAAATGACCCTGCTAACTGAGCACAGAGTTGAACAGACTTAGCTACCCTGCCATAGTCGCAGCTGGACATTTTTTCAGGTAAGACTTGGAGCATGAAAAGGCAGAGAGGAATGCGATGAAGACGAAGAAGGTGGTTTTTCCATTTAACTCACCAGCCAGGTGAGTGAGGCATGGTGGAGTGAGGGTCAGGATTGTCACACTAGTGGCTGTCCCTCCATGTGGAAGAAATACTAGGGCTTGGAATAAAGTGTTCCTATATGAATAATTATACTTGAATCAACATGCCATATCCACTGGGGCCAGGCCTTCTGTACTAGCAAGAGTTGCTTAGTTTTCCATCCTGTCCAGAATTGATTGCTGTATTAGTTGAGATTCTCTAGGGAAACTCTGAAATCAGTAGTGTGTGTGTTAGTGTACACATGGGTTTCCCAGGTGGTTCAGTGGTAAAGAATCTGCCTGCAATGCAGAAGATGCAGTTTTGATCCCTTGGTTGGGAAGATCCCCTGGAGAAGGAAATTCCAACCCACTCCAGTATTCTTGCCTGGGAGATCCCATGGACCGAGGAGGCTGGCAGGCTGCAGTCCATGAGGTTGCAAAAGACTTAGCCAAATGACTCTGTGACTAAACAAAAAGAAAACCATCTGGGATCTGTGAAACCAATGCCTGAACCATGACACTTCTTAATTTTTTTTTTTTGTATTGAAAGCATAAGAATGATTTTCATCTTGATTCAGTAAGTAGCAAACAAGTGTCTGGTGTCTGCTAGGTCCTGTATTGTGGGGGACACAAAGGGAATGACTTGTAATGTTTGTTTTCTGGGAGCTCAAGGTTAAGCGGAGAGTGGCAAAGCATAATATGATGTGTGCAATTAAGAAGATATAAGCAAATTACTATTATGGTTCAAGGTAGGATTAATTCTGATTCAGGTCTGAAGAAGACTCTGCAGAAAAGGAGACATTTAAATTGCACCTTGAAGAATAAACATACTTTTGACAAGCAGAGATAAAGGCAAAGGATCTTCCAGGCTGTGTTGGATTTGAGGAATGTTGCTAAGTCTGGTCTTGTTGGAGTGTTCTGGATGTGTATGTGTGGGCTGGGGTGGGGGAGAGGGTGGAGGTGACTGTAGGGGGTTGTCAGGGGCTAGAGGGCAGGGAGAAAAGGATAGGAAAGATAGGTTATGTTAGGAAAGGCACCAAATGCTAAAGAGATAAGACTTCATACAGAAGGTCATAGGAGGCTGTTGAATACTTTAAAGGAGAGAGAAGATTTTGGAAAAATCCTGGCAGTGCATTTGGATTTGGATTGAAAGATGGTTTGTGGCTGGTGTGTGAGTCTTGGTGAGAGCTGTAGAGGGCAGAACCATCAATGGGTTTGAGGGGACGGATCTGAGACCTGCTGAAGCAGGACCTGATACCAGAAATAGGTTTGGCTGCTGTGGGAGGAAGTCAGTCACGTGCTGACCTGCGGGTCCCTATTTTCACAGGACATTCTTCCTGGGTCAGAGGCTCTTCTGTGTCTCCTGCCTCCCTCTGGGCTGGAGGTTCTTTGGAAGCACAGAGTCAGGGTTCTCATCTTTGTCCCCACAGCCTGCAGCTCAGAGCTCTGACCACATGGAGGTAATATATAAATGCCTGTGGCAGTGAAGTGACCCCAAGAGGATAGGCTGTGGCATGCAAATTCACAGGAGAGGTTCTATTTGTTGCTCTGTGGGTGTGATGCCTGGTACCTGAAGTGAAACTCTCTCTTTAAAGAACACGTGTGGCGCCAGGGAACTTGTGTGGGAATCCCCGCCTGACATCCCTGAGTGGTCACCTCATGGGGCCCCCTGAACAGTTGAGGGAGTCCTGATCAATAACAGGACGTGGAGGCGGGTCCCGCCACTGTCCTGTCCTGGGCAGGGGAAACACTTCAACTCAGAGGTCAGGCCAGCCAGGATACCCTCTGGGAGGCTGCCAGGCCCTGGCCACTCACCGGCCTAGGAATCACCACCTATGGCCATCACAGGAGCCACAAGAGCAACCAGAAGTGGTCTGTGGTTGTGGGTTCCTGGGGTCACCCACAGGGGCACTTGCTGGCAGGGTGAGGGATCTGGTGAGGGAGGTGAATATTCTTCTTTAATTTACTTTTTTTTCTTTTTTTGAAAAAAAGTGATGCATGTTCATTGTAGCAAATATAGAGACAAACAAAACGATAAATGAAATGACCCATTTCTTTACTAGTAAAGGTAGCTGGTGCCACAGTTTTATGATGTAAGGAAGTCTATTCTGTCTTTATATGGAGTTATCTTACCACATATATGGTGTACCATGCACTATACCATGTATGTATCCATTCTCGAATATGTGGTTCTCTTGATTTCCTCAGTTAATCACTAGGGTCCTCATCTGTCCTTATATTCAGGAAGTGCAGGAACTCATCTTAAGGCCCCTCCCTCTCCCACTGTCCGTGAGGACCAGGGGCTCATTCAGTCCAAAAGGATCCAGAGATCCCTTCAAACCCCGGGAGATGACGAGGTGGTGTCTGATTGGTCCTGTGCTGTTTGTTTTTCTCGCTGCTGCATGGAACCACTGTTTACAACCATTTACAGTACTGTGATGTCTTCACAGGTGTAGACTCTTATCAGTACCATTCCACTGAGGCACCCCATGCTTGGGCTCTGAAGTCATAGCTCTCTGAGCCACAGGCACTAGAACTGCAGTGTGAGGACTCACTTGTGCTCAGCCCCTGTCCTCCCAGAACTGGCCAAGCCCCATGAACCTCAGGCTCCTGGGATGAGCCAAGGACCCCAGCGTGGCATCTTTGCCTTTGTTGTTTTCGGGACCTTTGGAATCTCTTCCTACCAATGAAACATAGTAAGGGCTACCATTTTTCCTCCTAATTTTAAATCTTGAGGGAAACATGTAGGGGTCCAGGTTCCTTCCTTCTTAGAAGATCCTGGGTTTCCTTATGCAAATTGATCCTTCTCTGATCAGAAACTAGTTCTACCTACCAAGGAATATTGATCAGGCTTCAAAAAATGCAGTTAGTTTGTTCTCCAAGGAACATGTCACAAAACTCAGATTTCCTTCAAGATGGCAAATATGACAAACTCAATGGATATTTGTATGATTGTTGTTTGATCTGGCTGCCTAGACAGAGAACCAACAGGCATCCCTGGCACATGGTTATCTGAAGCTTTCCTTTGGGGCCCAATTTTATTAAATCCACTCATCTCCCCACCTGAGAGCTGTCCAATAGCTGTGGCAACACTCCTACATCAGGGGGCACTGATGGAGTTCAAACTACTGCACAATTGCACTCATCTCACACGCTAGCAAAGTAATGCTCAAAATTCTCCAAAACAGGTTTCAACAGTACGTGAACCATGAACTTCCAGGTGTTTAAGCTGGATTTAGAAAAGGCAGGGGAACCAGAGATAAAATTGCAAACATCCCCTGGATCATCAAAAAAAACAAGAGAGTTTCAGAAAAACATCTACTTCTGCTTTATTGACTATACTAAAGCCTTTGACTGTGTGGATCACAATAAACTGTGGAAAATTCTGAAAGAGATGGGAATACCAGACTACCTGACCTGCCTCCTGAGAAATCTGTATGCAGGTCAAGAAGCGACAGTTAGAACTGGACATGGAACAACAGACTGGTTCCAAATCGGGAAAGGAGTATGTCAAGGTTGTATATTGTCACCCTGCTTATTTAACTTATATGCAGAATACATCATGCAAAATGCTGGGCTGAATGAAGCACAAACTGAAATCAAGATTGCTGGGAGAAATATCAAAATCTCAAATATGCAGAGGACACCATCCTATGGCAGAAAGTGAAGAAGAACTAAAGAGCCTTTCGATGAAAGTGAAAGAGGAGAGTGAAAAAGCTGGCTTAAAACTCAGTATTCAGAAAACTAAGATCATGGCATCTGGTCCCATCACTTCATGGCAAATAGATGTGGAAACAGTGAGAGACTATGTTTTTGGGCTCCAAAATCACTGCAGATGGTGACCTTGAAATTAAAAGACGCTTACTCCTTGGAAGAAAAGCTATGACCAACCTAGACAGCATATTCAAAAGCAGAGACATTACTTTGCTGACAAAGGTCCGTCTAGTCAAAGCTATGGTTTTTCCAGTAGTCATGCATGATTGGACTATAAAGAAAGCTGAGTGCCGAAGAATTGATGTATTTGAACTGTGGTGTTGGAGAAGACTCTTGAGAGTCCCTTGGACTGCAAGGAGATCCAACCAGTCCATCCTAAAGGAAATCAGTCCTTAATATTCTTTGGAAGGACTGATGCTGAAGCTGAAACTGCAATACTTTGGCCACCTGATTCGAAGAACTGACTCTTTGGAAAAAACCCTGATGCTGGGAAAGATTGAAGGCAGGAGGAGAAGGGGATGACAGAGGATGAGATGGTTGGATGGCACCACCAACTCAATGGACATGAGTTTGAGTAAGCTCCGGGAGTTGTTGATGGACAGGGAAGCCTGGCATGCTGCAGTCTGTGGGTTCACAAAGAGTCAGACACGACTGAGTGACTGAACTGAACTGATGGAGTACCCAGCTCAGCATTTTTAATCATCAGTTTAAAAAATGAAAATGCTTCCAAATCTCAGAGCTGAGGAACTGGATCTGAATAATAATTATGTGTGTGTAATTGAGATACTCTACCTTCAGATCACATCTCATGTCTTATCACGTCCTCCCACTCAAGTTCGAGCTACTATTACTGCTCTTCTAAACAGTTGTGGTCATCTCTCAACTGGTCTCTCTGCTTCCACGTGGTTCCCTCTAGAGTCTGCTTCTCATGTAGCAGGCCAGAGCGTGCTGCTCACAGCTCCCCAGCACCTTCCCACAGCATGCTAGAAGAACATCCACTCTCTCTGCTTTGGTGTGAAGGCTTCACCACGTGACCCCAGTGCTCCTGCCCAACCTCCCCTCCCCCTCCTCTCCAGCCACAATGCCTTCTTGCTCTGCCGTGAATAGCCCCAAGCTCTTTCTTCCTCAGGACCTTTACATGTGCTTTCTGTTTCTCCTGGAACATTTCTTCCTCCATTTCTCCATTCAGTCCCCTCCCTTGCTTCATTCAAGTCTCTGATCAAAAGTCACTTTTTCAGAGGGGTCTTTAAAAATAGACACTGCTCCCTACCACACCCCACCTCCCTTCATCCTGCCCCATCTCTGGATCTCATGGTGGTTTTTCTTCCTAATTCTTACAATAAAGCCCTCATTTTTGTATCTTACTGATTTGTTTTCTTATTTCTTGCCTGGTTTCCTGGCCAAAGCTCCTTCAGAGCAGGCAGCCCCATGTCTGCCCTTTCTGTATGGAATCCATTGGCCCTAGAACAGCACTTGGCACACAAGAGATGCTTCCTGGACCTGTGTTTTACAAATGCCCAGAAACTAGTTCTTTGAGCACAGGGAGGCTCAAATCACCAGAATGGCTCTAGGGTGGGAAGATGAGATTTATGGAGATAGAATATAAGTAGTGAAATGGTTTGTCTGCATGGAGGCTGCTAAGCCCAGGGATGCGCATTTACAGACGCAGACACCAGCAATGAAACGGTAGTCAGAAATATAGATTTCTTTCCTGAAACTAAAAACTGATTTGGGTCAGTGCTCAGCAGAATCTGTTCTACCTTTGGGTGTTTTGGTCCTACAGGGCTAAGTTATTCTTTGCCAACTGCACAGGCAGACTCTCCAGGAGAAATTAGTCTGTGAGAAGAAGTCTTATTTCTTTCTTCTCTTATTTTTGTTTTGGAATAGAGTTGCTTTACACTGCTGTGTCAGTTTCTGCTATGTAGCAAAGTGAATCAGCTATGTGTGTGTGTGTGTGTGTGTATCTATATAGTTATTTTGTTCAGTCGCTCAGTCATGTCCAACTCTGAGACCCCATGGCCTGCAGCATGCCAGGCTTCCCTGTCCTTCACCATTTCCCAGAGTGTGCTCAAACTCATGTCTGTTGAGTCGATGGTGCCATCCAACCATCTCATCCTTTGTCACCCCATTTTCCTCCTGCCCTCAATCTTTCCCAGCATGAGGGTATATATATCCCTTGTTTTTTTGGATCTCCTTCCCATTTGGATCACCACAGAGCACTGAGCAGAGTTAGTTCCCTGTGCTATTCAGCAGGTTCTCATTAGTCATCTATTTTATATATAGGAGTGTATATATTTCGATCCCAATCTCCCAATTCATCCCCAGTTTGGTTTCTGGGTGACCTACCTTGCTTAGTGGAGCCTTCTGAAGGACTCTAACTTTTTGGATTTAAAAACAGGCTAGGTAAGAGTTTGCATAGTTTTTAGCTAGATAATTTTGTCCAATGTGACACTGGCTGGGGTCATTCACTTGTCTGTAGTCAGCTGATATCTAACATGGGCTGGAAAGACTTTGAAGCCTTCACTCACATGCCTGGTTTCTCGATGCTTCTCTCCATGTGGCTGCCTGGGCTCCCTCCCAGCATGGTGGCCTCAAGCTACTTGGAGGGAGCAGCATTCCAAACACTGCATTCTAATTGTGACTCTGTTACTTACTAGCTTTGTAACCCTGGGCAAATCATTTCAATTCTCTCAGCTTAAACTTCCTCCTCTGTGAAATGAGGATGATAATATATGTCTTAGAACATTGCTGTGGGGATATAAAGTGACACATGTATCCCAGGAAAATAGAATCCCAGAACTTCAGGACCCAGGCATTTGCAAGGACAGAGAGAAAATAGCTTTTCTATTCCTTTCCTTTCTACTTATGGAACAGTGATCTTAGACCAGATGTGTGATCTGGTGCTCGTGCAAGAAAAATTGCTATTTCAAAGCTCTGATGATTCTTTGTGTTGTTTGGGAGTAGAGCCCAGGGTAGAAGCTCACATAAAGAGCCCTCTGTGATTGTTGAAGGCAATGTACAGGGGAGTGAGGCAGAGCACCAAGGGGACCTGGAAGTACCCTGAGTAATAACATAAGAGAACATGTCTGTTTCCTGGCCCTGGAATGCAGAGGAAAGAGAAGATGAGGGAAGGCTCACAAGGGGAGGTTGAGATCCCAGGTACATGGAGGGTTAGCAAGAGATGCTGTCTGGCCTGATGTGTGATATTCCACTTTAGTCTGCTTTTTGATAGGTGACCGCCTCTATGAACACAAACCTTCGGGAAAAGCTTTCTGTCGGTGCTGTGTGGAGGCCTAAGGAGAAGGGACCATGTCCACTCAACACTGGAAAAGGAGAGAGAACAGCATCTCAGGAGGTGGATGGTGATAGAGGCTAAGAAATGAGCTGATGACAGGAGTCTGAAGAACATTTGCCTCCACCTGGGAAATTCTGGAGAAGATAACTAGATTTCTCTAACTTAGTATGATAAGGTACAAGCTCAGACTGTTACACTGGGGGAAGCTGAGCCAGGAAGCTCATAGAGTTGGGGATATTCTGATAATGTACATAAAGAACTCAACCCATAGATGACTTCCCTTCATTGGTGACATCTCTTACCCAGCATTCAAGGAACTTGCTAAAGGAAATAAAGCTTGGCCTGACAACTGCCATTCATACCCAGGTCTGAGTCTAAGGTCTTTAGTTTTACACCATTCAACCTTTCCTTCAAGTACTGTATATTTGTGACTAAGTTTTTTGTTTTTTAGAATGCTAGAGCTAAATTAAAGGCACAGTGGCAGCTTATAGCTAAGTTGAATGGTGACTCACTCTAGGTCACCAGAGGCAAGGCAGGGCATTCTTAGGGCTGGCTGAGGATTGCCCAAGTACACTTTCACTTGAGGTCAAGTCTCCAGTGATTAGCAGACTCTAAAGTCCTTCTCTGTTCCAGCTATTTTAAAATCTTGTTTATATGCTAATCATACTCCATCCTTAGCTGACCTTCTATCAACTGTCAAGTAAATAAGTGACCATAATGGGAAAATAACCCAGAAATGCAAATGAAAAAAGAAAAAGAGTGTGAGTGAGCAGAAACCAGCTTAGCAGAAACATAAATTCTTGTTCAAAGCCACCTTGTCTCGTATCTAAGCTCACACCTTTATTTTTTATTTACTCTGGCACGAGAAGGTTTTCTTGCATTAGTAATGATACTGTTAATGTTTTATAGGATGTGTTAATAGAAGTCATGGTCACATTGAAATCTTTCTTCATTAGATGGAGGACTCTTAGACTTATTGCCACGTTCCCTAAGTTTAGGCCAGACTACTTTCTACCCCTACCAAGGACCTGAGAATTCTCTGAGTGTGTTTAACTCCCTTCCTACTGTTAACATACACTCTTCTACATCCCTAAAGAGGTTTCAGAAAAGTCCTCAACCTTCTTGTCTTAACTGACACCTGGATCTCCTCAAAGTCTCAACTTCCTCTGCAATCCCCACTCACAGAGGCTGCTGATCCTTTGATATCCCATGCTGCAACCTCCCAGGAAAATAGTTGCTCTTCTTCTGACTCTCACCTCACATTTCAAGGTTAATCCCTTCACTTGTGCTCTTGATCCTGTTGCTTCCTGCCTTTTCTGGGACTTCATCACATCATTCATCTGCCTCCGTCCTGTCTCTTCTACTTCTCTCTGTCTATCAACTTGCTCAAATTACTTCTGATGTCAAAAGCTTCCCTTGAATCCACATCTTCTTGTTCTCAACAACCTCTTTTCTTCCTTACTCGTGCAGACTCTTTAGGGTAGGCTGGATTTTGTCTCTACTTCTTCATGTCCCCTCCCCCCCCCCTTTTCAACATCTCTCAACTTCCATCATTTCATTAATATGATCAAGTTAAAATGATTGAACTATTTCAAATCCTAAAAGATGATGCTGTGAAAGTGCTGTGCTCAATATGCCAGCAAATTTGGAAAATGCAGCAGTGGTCACAGGACTGGAAAAGGTCAGTTTTCATCCCAATTCCAAAGAAAGGCAATGCCAAAGAATGCTCAAACTACCACACAATTGCACTCATGTCACACGCTAGCAAAGTAATGCTCAAAATTCTCCAAGCCAGGCTTCAACAGTACGTGAACCGTGAACTTTCAGATGTTCAAGCTGGATTTAGAAAAGGCAGAGAAACCAGAGATAAAATTGCAAACATCCCCTGGATCATCAAAAAAGCAAGAGAGTTCCAGAAAAACATCTGCTTCTGCTTTATTGACTATGCCAAAGTCTTTGACTCTGTGGATCACAACAAACTGTGGAAAATTCTGAAAGAGATGGGAATACCAGACCACCTTACCTGCCTCGGGAGAAATCTGTATATGTCAAGAAGCAACAGTTAGAACTGGACATGGAACAATAGACTGGTTCCAAATAGGAAAAGGAGTACATCAAGGCTTACATTGTCACCCTGCTTATTTAACTTATATGCAGAGTACATCATGAGAAATGTTGGGCTGGATGAAGTACAAGCTGGAATCAAGATTGCCGGGAGAAATATCAATAACCTCAGATATGCAGATGAGATCACCCTTATGGCAGGAAGTGAAGAAGAACTAAAGAGCCTCTTGATGAAAGTGAAAGAGGAGAGTGAAAAGGTTGACTTAAAACTCAACTTTCAGAAAACTAAGATCACGGCATCTGGTCCCATCACTTCATGGCAAATAGATGGGGAAACAGTGGAAACAGTGATAGACTTTATTTTTTTGGGCTCCAAAATCACTGCAGATGGTGACTGCAGCCATGAAATGAAAAGACGTCTGATCCTTGGAAGAAAAGCTATGACCAACCTAGACAGCATATTAATAAGCAGAGACATTACTTTGCCAACAAAAGTCTGTCTAGTCAAAGCTATGGTTTTTCCAGTAGTCATGTATGGATATGAGAGTTGGACTATAAAGAAAGCTGAGCATCGAAGAATTGATGCTTTTGAACTGTGGTGTTGGAGAAGACTCATGAGAGTCCTTTGGACTGTAAGGAGATCCAACCAGTCCATCCTAAAGGAGATCAGTCCTGAATATTCATTGAAAGGACTGATGCTTAAACTGAAACTCCAATATTTTGGCCACTTGATGCAAAGAACTGACTCATTGGAAAAGACACCTGATGCTGGGAAAGATTGAACGCAGGAAGAAGGGGACGACAGATGATGAGATGGTTGGATGGCATCACCGACTGAATGGACATGAGTTTGAGTTTGCTCCGGGAGTTGATGAAGGACAGGGAAGCCTGGTGTCCGTGAGGTCACAAAGAGTTGGACACGACTGAGCAACTGAATTGAAAATGATCAGTGGCCTCTTAACCACCATATCCACTGAGATATTTAAGATCTTCTGTTTTGCTGTACTTCTACTGCATTTGATGTAGGCTTTTGAATTTCTTCCCTCTTTTGGCTTTCATGTAGTCTCACTCTTCTGGTTTTTTTTATGATGCTTCCTCTAGATGTCCTGTTGGTGGACATTTCTCTCTCTTCTTACCTTTTATATTCATGTTCCTTAAAGGTTTCATCATTAGGTCAGCTCCCTTTTCATTTTACATAGTTCTCAGAGTCAGTGCACCCACTTTTATGGCTTACACTATCACCTTGCTGCTGATAATTCTTAAATCTCAGACTTCTTACCTGACTTTCAGATCCTTCTTTTGAACTGACTTGCTGGAAACCTATACCCGGATGGTACTTAAGCCCATCAAACTTAACATGGCTGTGCTGAAGTCATCATCTTTCTCACCAAACGTCCTCCTAAGTTCTTTAGCTAGATTGGTGGCTCCACTGTTTATTATACTAATCAGTTAAGTAAGACATTTTAGGGTCATCCTGAACATCTTCCTTTCTTCGCTTCTCATTCAATCTCTCCAAATGTGGTTGGCTTTGCCTGCCATAGAGTTCTCTTCCTGTCCCATCCCCAAGCCACTTCCCCACTTTCGGCTCCTATCACCTCTCTCCTAATCACAGCAGTGATTCCTAACTGCTCTCCCTACAGCCGTTGTTTACCTCCTCCAACTCATCTTCCAGACCTGGCAGATGATTGGACTTCATAATTAAGTTTGACTATAATATGCTCTTGATTGAATTTTGTCCATGGTTCCCCAGTTTTTATTTACAGGGTGAAGTGCACATTCCTTAATATAGCATGCACTGTTCTTCATGAGCAACCCCTGCTGGCTTCTCCAGGGTTATTTGCTGGTGTCCTCCTCACAATTTTGTTATTTTGTTCCCTATCCATGCCATGTTACTCCTCAACACACACACGCGTGCACACGCACAGACACACGTCATTTTCTCTAAGCTGAATGCTGTTTCCTTACTCTATCTGAAGACTCTGCCATTTCTACCACAACAGTTCGTGTGTGTGTGTGTGTGTGTGTGTGTGTGTGTGTGTGTGTGTGTGTGCGCGCGCGCTTAGTTGATTCAGTCGTGTCTGACTCTTTGTGACCCCATGGACTGCAGCACACCAGGCTTCCCTGTCCTTCACTATCTCCGAGTTTGCTCAAACTCTTATCCATTTAGGCCGAGAGGCTATCCAACCATCTCATCCTCTGTCGCCCCCTTCTGGAGCAGGTTGCCATTTCTTCCTCCAGAAAATCTTCCTGATAAAGGGATCGAAGAACCCAGGTCTCCTGCGCTGGTGGGTGGATTCTTTACCACTGAACCACTCACTGGGAAGCCCAGCACTACAGCTCACCACATCACACTGTGATTTTCAGTTTTTTGACCAGCAAGAGTAGTGTTTTAATACCTGGGTGGCCATGACCAGCCCCTAATAGGCATTTCTAGCTTATACTACAGATTACTTAGTATTTGTTGAATGAACGAAGGGATGAGTAAACATATTCTCTGAGGAGTTGAGTCTTCTGGATCCTGGGCCTCTCTGTAGCTTCAATTCAGATCATGACGAGTGAACTGACAACTGTGCCTGCAGATACCTCTGGGACCACCTTGTCACTGTTCCTGTATTTTACATCTTATTGTAATTCTCAAGTTGTTCTGTCGCTGCTTTCGTGTTTGAATAATAGAAGGGTTTCTCCATGGATCTACATGCTGGAAACAATAAAAACAACTTACAATTCTGGAATTACTTGCATAAAATTAACATATACATAAATAACACAGAAATAAATAAATCAATGTACAGGTTACCTCAGAAAATATTGCTTGCTAATTTTCTTTCTTTCTTCCCCCCCTCCCCCCCGTATCTCCTTATTCTCCTACTCAATTGCTGGGTGGGAAGAGAGGAAATTCCTTGGGAAGAGAGGAAATTCCTTGTCAAGAGAGGAAATTCTTGGAGCTGGAGGAGGCTGAGAGGCACTGCAAACCTTTCTTCTTCCTGGAATTTATAGAGTATTGAGTTAGGAGGAGTATCTTCTAGTTTAGAAATGTTTGTTTCTCTCCCACAACCATCCTCCTCCCTACAGCCCCTGATACCCACCTGGGAACCCCCTCTATGCACCTGAATATTTGTGAAAATTTTAGAGAAAAGTTAGTCCTGGGCAAACTGAGGGAAATGCGAATTTGGATGCCCTGTCTGTGTTCTTTCCATCCCTGCGACAAGAAAGGGAAACTAATTTCCCTCCCATCAGCAAAATTAGTAGCAGAATTTCAGGCCAGAGAGGGGGAAATGTATGAGGTAGGCAGACCTTTTGTTGATTTATGTCTTCAGACCACATTACAGAAGCAATTGCTTACTTGACCTGTTAATCAAGAGAGGGAAACATTTGTCTTTGAGCACTAAGTTTTAAGATTCTTCAGACTTCCTGTATATTCCTTAGCTTCTTCCAATCACAAAGATTGCTCAAAGAAAACTGAGGGGCAGGGGCGGTAGTGATAAAATTATAGGTTTTCTTTTTTGGTACCCAGGAAATTCTAAATGCAGGCTGGTCCTGAGGTTATGAGACAATTCTAAACTGAGAAATACAGCATGTGAGGACAAGGACAGCAGGGACACTTGCTAATAAGTGGCAGGCTCTGTTCTTCCTCTTGTCATTTGCTGTAGAAACATGAATCATGACCACATCTTTCCAGATCAGGGAGGGCCTCAGAGTGCCCCATAGATACTCCCATGCCTGCTAACATGTGCCTCGTCAGAAGGCCTGAGTGTGACTGTGAGCTGTCCAAATGCTCCTTCTCTATTTTGAGGACACTGAAGTGGAAAAAAGAAGAAAAAAGGACACCACGAATGTACTGCAATAGAACCTAGGACTCTTAGGCTGCATTTCTTTAGCTGCTTGATACAGAATAAAAGAAGTTGGAAGGATGCTAATGGATGTTTCATGAATGAAGGTATTGATAGATAAACATGGATTGTGGATACATGAGATTTTCTATTATATTTCAGGTTAGGAGACAGTGAGGGTTGGAGTGGGAAATCTGAGGGCATATTTCCTCTTCTCTGTTCTTCTATCCTATCCTCAGTCTGCTCAAGAGATACCAGAAAGATGCAAACATAGATGTATATTTCATCTAAAAAAATTATTTTGTTTTTGATTTTAGTTAGTTATGATCCTTCAAATAGGATGATCTTGTAAAAAGTGTTCAAAATATAGAGGAACCACAGAGTATGACCCACAAAATTCTTCATTTAGGAGAGCCACAGATTTTAAAATAATTGATCAAGCTTCCCAGTTCATTTTATGAAGCAATCATAATTTTAATCTCCAGATCTTCACCGAGAACTAAACTAAAATAAAAACTTTAGATTATTTTTATTTATAAATATAGGTATGTTGGACTTTCCTGGTGACTCAGAAGGTAAAGAATCTGCCTGCAGTGCAGGAGACCTGGGTTCAATCCCTGGGTTGCTAAGATCTCTTAGAGAAGGAAATGGCAACACACTTCAGTATTCTTACCTGGAGAATTCCATGGACAGAGGAGTCAAACACATTAAATATAAGTACAGGAATAAAATAAATAAAAATAAAAAATAAAAATAAATATAGGTAGAGGAATTTTAAATAAAATATTATTAGTTAGACTAGTTTGCAAATTCAGCTGATGGAGTCATAAAAGGGCGAGAGAAAGGAAGAGGTGAATAAAAAAGATCCTAAAGAGAAACTCTATTCATGTCATTGTTTGGACCAGAGAAATTCCTGGTGAATTAATTACATCAAGAGATGAAAGATAAGAAGGCTGCAGAATACAATGAAGCTATGTTGTCAAAATAATACATAGTAGTAGGTAACAGAAGTGAATTTGTAACCCAAATACTGATATATTTTTATGCTTACCATCCTATATGAAAATTAAAGCTGGGAGAACTAACTATGAAAATGAATCAGTAGTATTTAAGAGTAGTATGGTACAGTTTTAGTAATTAGAAGACTGGAAATCCGATCCAATTCAGTTACTAATTTGCCATGAGACCTTAGAGAAGTCACTTGACTTCATTGTGAAATAAGGTAGTTGATTTAAATCAGCACTTCTCAAACTTTGATATGCATTTGAATCACCCGAGAATCTTGTTTAATGTGGACTCTGGTTCAGTAGGTCTAGGGCTGGCCTGAGAGACTGCATTTCTAAAAAGCCTCTAGCAGCCAGTGTTGCTAATCTGCAGACCACACTTTGAGTAGCAAGATGATTGCTATGTCTCCTCCAGTTCAGTTGGACATGACTTTATGATATGCTCTCTCACAGACAATCAGCTAAAAGCTTTCTGAATTATAGGAGTGAAGGTAAACCAGAACCAATGGAGTCAATAAGAACAAATTGAGAACAAATTGAGTCATGTGGGCATACCATTGTGATGAACCTAGCAGTGAAGCTTGACTCGGTGAGTAAGAGAGACACAGCCAAGTTATAATCAGAGAATGAGTCCCAGTCCGAAAGATGTGACCAGAGAGAGAAAGAGCCACGGAGAAAGGTAACCAAGAATCTTGTGAGAGGTAAAAGTACTTGATGAAACATCTCTCAGGTTACAAAGAAACAGAAGTGGTCAAATCACTGTTAGTTCCCTCTGAGTCTCCTCAGCTTCACTGGGATCACTGTGATCCCTGACACCCACTTCCTCATCAAATAGGTTCACTGAGATGAAAAGACAGACAGCGGGTTCAGTGTGTACATTACAGTGAATTCTGAAAATACCCTCAGATACTGACTGACAGACATCCTGGTCTGCCGTTTGGGTCAGGCACCAGGAGCGGAGGATTCACAAAACATGTTTCAGGTTTGTTTGAGACCTGGGAAGGAGAAGGAAATCATGGGGAGGACCCAGCAAGAGGAACACTCAACATGCCTTCAAAACCAGAAATCTTCCCTGTTGTATTTATTCATTGGAAAATGACTTCAGCTAAATGGCAATAATGATTTAGTAAGCCATTTATAGTAAGAAAAATTCCAAGAAGTAAATAGAGGCAAGCATTGTTAACTAGTGTGACAAAGAAAGAATTCAAGATTAGAAAGGTTATGACCATCCACTAGTTTGTAGAACTCAGGTCTCTTTACCTCCAGTTAGTGAAGTTCCCTCTACAGGGTTGTATGTCTAGCACCACACATATTTAATCATATTGGACTTTGATGTTTCTCTCATACTCTGGTTGCCTTATATATCAATTATAGTTAGAAAATTACCAGATGTTTTGTTTCACTATTTGATAGCAGGATGTTTTAGAAAATGGTCTGCCATATTGATAGAGTGACACCTGGTCCCAATCCCGGAGCAGTCCTCTGTTCTTCTCTGCTGACAAATTTTATTTACTTTTCTCTGAGAATCCATTTTGTTCAGCAGAGACTGGGTGCTTTCCTAGCCCTACTGCATTGAATCTTGACTGGTAAGCCAATCAAGATGGTACCACTTGGTAAGTGATAGGCAAGTTGAGATAGGGCATATGATGAAATTGTGATCAACAAAGTGTGAAGGGGAGTTGCCTCTGCTTTTTAAAAAGGGACATGTTATAGAGATAGTCATTTTTCTGCGTCTAGACTTTGTCTAAACAGGTGATGCCTAGGATTGTGGTAGCATTTTAAAACCATGAGGGGAAGACATTTGACCTAGAAGAGGTAGTAAAGAAGAAAAACGGAAAAAACCTGGGTCCTTGATGTCACTGAAGCACTGAATCAATTGCCCTTTCTTTGGATTTTTGGCTGAGATTTCTTTTATTTTCAGCTATAAGCACTCTAATGCATGTGGAGAGAATGGAGTAACTCTGTAACAATTGTCATCAAATGACCAGATGGGGAAACAGTGACAGACTTCATTTTGGGGGGCTCCAAAATCACTGCAGATGATGACTGCAGCCATGAAGTTAAAAGATGCTTGCTCCTTAGAAGAAAAGTTATGACCAACCTAGACAGCATATTCAAAAGCAGAGACATAAGCAGAGACATTACTTTGCCAACAAAGATCTGTCTAGTCAAAGCTATGGTTTTTCCAGTGTTCGTGTATGGATGTGAGAGTTGGTCTATAAAGAAAGCTGAGCACTAAAGAACTGATGCTTTTGAACTGTTGTGCTGGAGAATACTCTTGAGTCTCTTGGACTGCAAAGAGAGCCAACCAGTTCATCCTAAGGAAATCAGTCCTGAATATTCATTGGAAGGACTGATACTAAGCTGAAATGCCAATACTTTGGCCACTTGATGTTAAGAAATGGCTCATTGTAAATGACTCTGACACTGGGAAAGATTGAAGGTGGGAGAAGGGGACGACAGAGGATGAGATGATTGGATGGCATCACCGATTCAATGGGCATGAGTTTGGGTAAACTCCAGGAGTTGGTGATGGACAGGGAGGCCTGACGTGCTGCATTCCACGGGGTCACAAAGAGTTGGACATGACTGAGTGACTGAACTGAACTGAACTGACCAGAGTTGGAATTTCAGCTGTGTCACCAACTAGCTTTGTGGCCATGGGCAATCACTTTCTCTACAAGAGCTTAATTCCATGTAAAAATGGAAATAATAAAATATTTCTCAAGTATTTCACAAGCTGTAATGTAAACTGTGAAAGCACCTGAAACGTGTTGCTGTTATTATTACTGTTATCTTTATTAATATTATGTGATGTAAATAATAACAGCATCATAATCAGACTTCATCAAAAGCAATCTGCAATGAAAATGCATAGAAGTGGTTTGCTCTTTTTAGAAAAATCACTGCATCCTGAGATATTTGTACTTCCTTTTTCTTCCCTTTCTTCTAAGGGGAAAAAGCCAGGCTGTTCCTGTTAGGGGTAGCGGCCTTAATGGATTAGGAGGGTTGCATCTCAGGGTTAGCAAATGGAGGCTTATCAGACTGCTTTGGGACTAATGCTCCATGGGCATGTTTCCAGTGACTTCAATGCATATGTGGGGCTACAACACACATCAGGTAATTTTTCTCTTCACTTTCCTTTTCATTAAGAAGTGAAAAGCTCCACAAATTTCAAGTGAAAGGTCATGTCTCTTATGTATGGAAGAGAAATAAATCTGGGTGTCTATTTTGTATTACAAGAATACTAGTTACCCAAGTAGAAGTTTGCCTTCTTCCATTCCATTGTTTCCATCCTCCCCCAAATCTCTGCCCCAACAAAATCACTTTTTTGGTGATTTACTATGTTTATTTTAATTTAATATTAGTTGCTGTACAATATTATAAAAGTTTCACAATATGGTGATTCACAATTTTGAAAGGTTATACTTTATTCATAGTTATTATAAAACATTGGCTATATTCCCTGTGTTATACAATATATCCTTGTAGTTTATTTTGTACCTTATGGTTTGTGTCTCTTACTCCTCTACCCCTTTTTTGCCCCTCCTCTCTTCCCTCTTCCCAGGGCTAACCTCTGGTTTGTCTTTTACATTGTACTTACTAGTTTGTTGTGGTTTTTAGACTCCATATATAAGTGATATCATATGGTGTTTGACTTTCCCTGAATGACTTATTTTACTTAGCATAATGTCCTCCAAGTCCATCTATGTTGCTACGAATGGCAAAATTTTGTTCTTTTTATGGCTGAGAAGTATCCCATTGAGTGTGTGTGTGTATATATGTATAGTAAGTAATGCTGCTATGAACATTGGGGTATGTGTATCTTCTAGAATTAGTGTTTTTGGTTTTCTTCAGATATATACCCAGGAGTGAAATTGCTGGGTCATATAGTAGTTTTGTTTTTAATTTTTTGAGAAACTTTCATATTGTTTTCAACAAAAGCTGTACCAATTTACATTCCCACTAATGGTGTACTAGGATTCCTTTTTCTCCACATCTTCATTGACATTTGTTATTGACAAATGTTGACAGACGGATTCTTTACCATTGAGCCACCAGGGAAGCCCATTGGTGATACTGTTGATATCATTGGTGATATTGGCCTGTAATTTTATTTTTTGTGTGATATCTTTGTCTGGTTTTGGTATCAGAGTCATGTTGGCCTTGTAGAATGAGTTTGGAAGTTTTCCTTCCTCTGCAATTTTTTTGAATAGTTTCAGAAGGAAGTATTAACTCTTCTCTAAATGTTCGGTAGAAGCAGCTGTGAAGCCACCTGGTCCTGTACTTTTGTTTGTTGGGAGTTTTAAAATTACTGGCTTAATTTCACTTTTGGTAATTTTTCCGTTCATATTTTCTGTTTCTTCCTAGTTCAGGCTTGGGAGATTGTACCTTTCTCAGAATTTATCTATTTCTTCTAGGTTGTCCATTTTATCAACATACCAACAAAACCACTTTTTAAGCAGCCCTTAGACACTGAAACAGTGGCTTGGTTTATAGCTCTAGTCATTTTATTCTCTCTCTCTCTTTTTTTTTTTTTTTGCAAGAGTAAGGGCCAGAGAAGCTCTGCATTTTGTGTGTATTTGTGTTGGAGATGACCTTTTGTTTCTGTTTGAAAATAGTAATGTGATTCTGATGAGTATGTCACCTGGGGGGACATTTTCAGAAATGTTTGCTATTGAAACTCTGGAGAGGAGAGGAACTAGGCTTGGATGCTTGTAATGAAGAGGAGTAACCCATGGGATTGTTGCTTGACCCAGTTCCAGCCCAGAACCCACTATTTTTCATGGAAGGTCAAGAAATTAGGAGTTAGGCCTATGGACATCTGCCTGGAGTGGTATTTCCAAATTGGTCTTTCTCCTCTGGAGGTTCAGTTTCAAATTTAATTAGCTAGCTAATGATAGTAAATTACTATAATTAATTGATGAATGCTAAAGTGCTTTGACTAAAAAGCAGTATGCATAATTTTGAGGGCAGTTAATTTCTTGTCTAACTTTGAGAACTAATCTAGGAGAGAGACTTTTATTATAATAATAATAATATTTTTCATGGCTTGCACTGAAACTCCTGGTCTGGAACCCTGCCTTAGGGAAGCATCTCATACAGTCTCTCATTTCCCACTTGGTTAAAAGAAATGTTCTTTTGCCAGAGGTATCCCTGGAGGAAGAAGGCCTTGTGAGAGACCCATTAGTACGTCTTTAAAGTCCAGTGGGTAAGAACAGAAAAGTAAATAGGCAGATATTATCCAGGAAGATAAGTGCTGTGGTGAGCAGGTATCCAGGGAGCTATAGGGTCACAGGAAAGGGTCTGGGAAGTGTCCTGGTGGAGGTAAGAGCTCCTAGTGAAGGATGAACAGGAGTTCCTCGGCAGAGGTGGGGGAAGAGGAAGTAAGAAAGCTAATCTAGCAGGGAGAGTAACATGAAAATGTGTGTGTGTGTATGTGTGAGAGAAAAAGCTCATTTGAAGAACTACAAGTAGAGTGGCTTTGGAAGAGTAGCAAGAGATATAATTAAAAGGCTAGGGGCTTTTTATTTAAGGAAGGTAAATTGAAGAGATACATTGTATTTCTCCCCGCTGAAATTAAAAGATGTTTTAAAATATGACAATGGGATTTTTATAAATATATAAACCATAAGAACAAACAGGGAAAACACAAGAGTAACAAAACTTTAGAAGCTAGATAATAGATGGAAGGGTGGTAATTGATCAACACACTGGAGAAAGTGGAACCCTAGTGTTAAGTAAGCAGTGGGGACGACTATTAATAAATAGGAAGCTGATCTGAACCAGAGATTTTCCCCCAAAGTCTCAGGAATCAAAGGTAACAGACATTCTGGAAGTAGAAGTAAAGGAGGATATAAAATGAGGAGAAGTGGTTCAATTTATTTTAAAGAGTTGGACACCCCCAAATCATCTCCCTCTCTATATAAGAAAATGACTTCCTACTTCCACTCTGACAGAAGACTAGAGAGTTGTTCTCTTTAGAGAATAAAATGGATACCACATTGAGTCAAGTATGGGAATATCATATTGAAAATACAGTGAGTTAGTAAAAGTTGACATACTGAGATTGAGACATCTCGGAATTTTGACAACAACATCTTTATCCTTCAAGAAAGAGATGAAAAGAGCCTTCTCTGGAAATATGACTAACCCAAGAAAAATGATCTAAAGATACTGACATAAGGGCTTCCACAGGGAGCCTGGTGAGATATCAACAATGAAGTTTATCTATAGGCAGATTCTTTAAGGAAGTAAAATTGATAAGAGGCCTAAAATATCAAGGATGTTTACATAATTGGACAAGAGTTTGGAGCTGAGTTAGTGATGATTACATGAAAAAAATTAAGGTTTTGTTTACAGAAATCTAAGTGAATAAACAAACAAAAGACCACAATTATTTCCAGGGAAAACAGAAAGTTGTTCAGGAAAGGAAAGGTCATTAGAGCATATTATATGGCTCAGTTATTAAATGTGTTTACATAGCTATAATAATATAAATAGAATATCATACAAAAATTCTAAATTGTAAGTAACATGGATGGAAAGTGTATGCTGGGAACAGGAGTGTGTGTGAGAGAGAACATCCCATCTTTATCTTCCATAGTAATTAATGGATTATGTCTAAAGGTAGAAAAATCAGGAAGCAGTAATATAATGATGATCTTCATCAAACTAAGAAACAGAGGAGAAGAGGAATTATGAGAGAAGGTAATAGATTTGTTATTGACATGTGGCATCTGTGAAACAGCCAAGTGGAGCTGTCTCCTAAGCAGCTGACTCTAGGGGTCCAATGCTATCCGGCTTCAGTAAAGGTTCTTGGAGAGAATTAAGCCTTACAGGATATGATTTGAGTAACTGTTTTCTCAGTTCTCATCCAGGATGGTTGATACCTAGTCCCATTCTAGATACATAGAAGTTAATTAATTATATACAATGGATGCACTAGAGCTTCATGCCCTTATAAAAGTCAGCTGAGAAGGGCTGGGTGGTATGATGGGAAATGAGAGTTTGGAGTCCTTCCTGGAGGAGTAGATTAAATTGACAAAGGACCAAAATCACCACTAGAGGACATTAACAGGTTCCGGATGGACAGGGCAAGAAATGGCTGCTAGGAAACTAAGAAAGAGGAACTAGAATGGAAATAAAAAGAAACTCAGAAGCTAAAAAAAAAAAAAAAAAAAAGAGTTGAAGAAACAGATACATGGGAGGTGATAAAAGTTGTGGAAAGATTAAGTAAAATAAGGGTTATGAGGGGGCTGTTGATTTTACCCATAAGAAAGTTGTCAGTGACCTTAGTTGGAGCAGTTTTATTGGAGTAGGTGGTTTTCAGAAGCCAGATTGCAGTGTAGTTGGAGCCTAGGAATCTGTCAGTGGAAACTGATGCCCATCTCTAACCCAAGCTAAAACTCCATTCATGCTCCAAGTCATATCCCCTAGGAGCAAGCTATGTTTTCACCCTGGAGACCACTTAGACACACAACATTGGCTTTCTACAATGACTTTGTGAGAATATTTCTAGGGATTCATGGGCCCTGGCCAATCCTATTACTGCATTCTTTAGATTAGTTATTTTCATGTTTTAAAAATGTGAAACTGTAAATGGGATGAAGTGCTGAAACTGACCAGGGGAAGAGTGTGTTGAATTACCTTGTCCTTCAAGTAATTTCCCAGCATGAGCCAAGAACTCTTCAACTGGAAAAGTAAAAGTTTCCCTATAATATGAATGGGTTTATCTGTGTCACTGAAATCTCTGGTGGTATAGCATTTCTGCTCCAAATATCCTCCCTCCCTCCTTCTCTCCCTTCTTTACTTCCTCCTTTCTTCCTTTCCTCCTTCTCACCCTCCCTCCCTTCCCCTCTCCTTCCTCTCTCCCTCTCTCCCTTGCTACCAATATTTGCCATTATCTTTGGAGTTATAGAGATTAAAAACAGAGAGTGGATATGGATTGTGCTCTTAAGAAGATTACAATAGCAGCAAAGGAATGATTTGTGTGCCCAAATAGCACTAGTACAAGATCAGTTCAGTCGCTCAGTCATGTCTGACTGTTTGCGACCCCATGGACTGTGGCATGCCAGGCTTCCCTGTCCATCACCAATTCCCGGAGCTTACTCAAACTCATGTCCATTGAGTTGGTGATGCCATCCAATCATCTCATCCTCTGTCTTCCCTCTCATGTCCCGCCATTAGGGTCTTTTCCAACGAGTCAGTTCTTCGCATCAGGTGGCCAAAGTACTGGAGTTTCAGCTTCAGCATCAATCCTTCCAAAGAAGGACTGAATTCCTTTAGAATTGACTGGTTTGATGCTGTGTATACAGCCAGATGGCCTATTGGCCTCTGGAACTTTTCTCCCTCTGGTCAGTTAGGAAAAGCTCTTTCTTTACTGACCAGCTCTTTCAGAAGAGTTTTGGACAGCAAAGCTATTGATCCTCAGCAATATTGTCTCTCTTTGCCCCTACAGCCCATGTTTTCCCTGAGTGGGCAGTTCATCTAGGAGGGGTTTGACTTCTGCCTGGTGTCAGGTTTCATATCATACTTCTCTGAAATTTTTGCTTTTCCAAATCCCAGGCTCATTCCACCACTAACCTCCATTTTCCTTTTGTTTTACTGTTGGGCTCCCAGAATACCAGGGCTGTTCTTGGGCGGCTGTTTTAGGGTCATTGAATATTTTCTGGCAGTTGAAAAATTCCTTAAATACGCTCAGGTCTCCCAAGACCTTCTTAGGGAAGATAGCTTAACTGCACCACACTGACCTTACCAGCTGTGTGCATTTCCCAGTTAGGGGAAGGGTAGGAGAAGGGATACATTTTCATTTCAGTATTGTGGAAACCAATAGAATTTTCTTTAAAAATACAAACTGTACAGAGAAGTGTTGAAGGGCTACTTGGAGATGGGGTGATGGGGTGGACATGCAAAAATACATGAGAGGTTTTGGTTGGAACATTCAAACCTAAGTCATTGCCAGCAGCTCCATAGGTATAAGTGAGTTTGGCTCTTTAAATAACAAGCTCTTATAGTTTGCTGCAGTCTTAGCTGTTTGTGGATAAAGCTCTGATACTCTTCAGATTGCTGTAAAATTTGTAATAGGTAGAGGGGATGGAAAGTGTAGATTGTGAGAAGATGGGAGAACAAAGTATAATTGAATGTGAAACAAGAGAGGTGTACGGGATGGAACCACTTGGGAGGAGAGGCAGTTTGTCATTAATTTTGGCTTCCTACCTACCCTCCCTCCCCACTTTAGCTTTGAGACATCCTCTACCTGGGCAGAGCACAAAGTCTTCCACTCTGTAGAAGCCAGGTACTCACCGTTCCAGCTTTCCTTACAGCTGGACCATGGGCACATGACTAACAGTTCATGAATCGGATTCACCCAGGGTGGACTTTGACTTGGAAGTTATGAATCCAAAAGACCCTTGGCTGTGCAGACATCATCTTGGTGAGGTTAATAGTGCCAGTGGAAGCTGGATCCAGTTTCCAGAGTCTGTGGTGTTAGCAGTCTTAGCACAGACACCAGTGTCCAGGATCAGGGCTGTCAGTGGAAGAAGCAATTTGTCTGTGTCCAGGAGAAACAACAATAAAGTCTTCACAGGATCAGTTCTACAAGAGAATTTTGGGTGCTTTTCTGGAATGAGTAACATTTAAGTCTGATGCTGATCCTCCTGGAACCTCCATGGGCAACTCAGTGTCTTTTTTTTGTTTTTAAACATTTTATTTTGTATTTGGGTGTAGCTGATTAACAGTGCTATGATAGTTTCAGGTGAATTCAGTATTTTTTCAGTATCATTAGTCTGTTTCTGCCTCAATCATCTAGCTTGCAATTATGAACCTTGACACCCAAACAAGCAAACAAAAAAATTTTTCTTTTCTGAGGCAAAAATAGTTGATTATGATATAGTTTATGTTAAGTTAGGTAACATTTGCAGTAGAAATGATCAGCTCAGTTCAGTTCAGTCACTCAGTCATGTCTGACTCTTTGTGACCCCATGGACTGCAGCACACCAGGCTTCCTTGTCCATCACCAACTCCCAGAGCTTGCTAAAACTCATGTCCATCGTGTCAGTGATGCCATGGAAATCTAGCATGTCACACAAAGGAGTAAATATTTTGACAAAGTAACATTTCAGTTGTAGTGAACAGTTGATCAGAAATTTTTTACTGTTTAGTTTGAGGCTCTTTTTTAAAAACAAAACAAAATTTAGAGGACAAAAGATTTGAAAAGACGAAGAAAAGGCACCCATAATCCTGTCACTTTAACATAACCATGATGATACCTAAGTTTTCCTCGAGACACTTTCCCAAAGTGTTTCCATGGAACACTAGATAGGCAGAAAAAAACAGTTTTCATCAAATGATTTTGGAAATTTGGAATATGTTTGGATAATCAGTTCTCGTTACTTCAATGTGTAACTTCTCAGAATATGTAAGTACAGTTATAGATGATTCAAAAAAGAGACAGACAATATATTCCCCACTCCCTGTAACACTGCAAGGGTCTTGAGGAATACATGCTACAAAATGCCGCCCTGTGCTCTTTCCTCACGTGCTAGTGATGCACACAGTGGTAGTCACAGGGCAGTTTTGTGGCCCGCTTTCTTCTAAATTGTATCATAGGGGCATGGAGGGCAAGACTTTGCATGAAAGAAGCTTCTTTCCTTTTGTCTCTGGGGTCTCTAAGTATGAACCTGAGATCATGCAGCAGATGAAAATGTGGGAACCACCTCCTCTAGCTTGCAGACCGTACCTTTCGACTTAGTGTCTGCTCATGTGTATTCTGGTAGAATCAGGCTGTCAGTACTTGAAATTAGGGTCAAGACCTTCTAATCCTGAAATAAACTGGATTTATTTGGGCATTTCCAACTCACTAAACTGCATATCCAACTTCCCATTCATTCCCCAGAACTAAGGGTGAGACCTGGCGCAGTGACTTGACATAGACTATAATGACAAAAGAAAATCTGATTTTCCTCAAAGGAAGAAACTCCAAGTGCAACCTACTGACTGCAGCAGGGTTTGTCATGCAAATGACTCAGTGTATCCCTGTTGCTCCCAATTATGCTCACTGTGGATAGGGCTGAGGTTTAAGAAAACTGAACTCAGAGGAAAGAAAAATAATGGCTCATCCATGCAGCATTGGCTGTTTAAGAAAAGAGGAAAAAAAAACACTCTTTTCACTTTATTATTTTTTTACACCTGCTGAGTTGGCCCCAGGAAATATGACACTCACTGATAGCTCTATCTCAACTGTGCTACATAACTCTGCTGGTTAGAACACGGTGCTGAGAAAGGCACAGGCATGAATCTCCATTTGAATTTATATTCAATGAGGATAGAGACTTGGTTTTTTCACTTCTGTATCCTCAGGATGTAGATTAGTTGCACTATAAATATTTGTAGAATTAATGGAATCTGTCTCCTTATAGAAGAGCTAGTTTTGCTGGATCCACAGACAGAAGTTGAATCTCTAATCCCCACTAGCCTGAAACATCTAGTTTGGTATATATTATTAAAAAAGGCAATTACCATCATATTTCTCTAAGTTTCCTTTGAAAAATTGTCAAGGTACTGATCTCCACATTGTCCTGTTTAGTAGGAATTCACTCTGAATTATTTCCTTGCTACAAATCTGCACATTTAGAAAATACATAGCTCTGCTTCTAGTAATATAATGGCTAGGTATCTGGAACAAGCTTCCTGCTAATAACTATGAAAAATGTTAGTTAATGTATATTTTTAAAATCATCTCAAAAGCATTGAAGAACTGGTAAAATATAGCAGTAAGGACTTATCCATCCAACATCTAAGGGAAGACAGGAAGCTAGAGAAGTAAGCAAAGTTTTTACCCTGAGGGCTGTTGCTGAACCCGATGAACCTGTGCATCAATTTTCAGTTTTTTAGGACAAGTGCCTGGTATGCATATGTGTGTGTGTGTGTGTGTGTGTGTGTGTGTGAGAGAGAGAGAGAGAGAGAGAGAGAGAGAGAGAGAGAGAAAGAGAGAGAGAGAGAGTAGGGAGCAGGGAGAAAGCAGACTCCAGTGACTGTTCCCAATCCTGGAACCCCAATGGGTCACATGCTAAGTGACAGTGTGAGTCAGAATGAAACCCAGCTGTGCCCCTCCACACACAGGAAATTTCAAGGCAAGATGCTTAAGCATCAGACAAAGCAGGTAATAGTAGTAATGGTGGTGGAACAATGGTGGTTTAGTTTTTAAGTCATGTCTGACTCTTGCAACCCCATGGCCTATGGACTGTAGCCTATCAGTCTTTTCTAACCATGGGGTTTCTCAGGCAAAATACTGGAGCGGGTTGCCATTTCCTTCTCCAGGGGAGCTTCCCAACCCAGGGATTGAACCTGTCTCTCCTGCATTGCAAGCAGATTCCTTACCACTGAGCCACTCAGGAAGCCCTCATAGTAGTAATAATAATAATAATAATAAACAATTCTTCCTGATGATTAAAAATTTAAGCTGACATTTGATTTACATGTGGACATGTAAATCAAATTCATGTAACCCAGGTGGTAAGACAAACTTCATGTCAGATTTTAAGGTATTTCCAGAATGGCAATGCCCCAACCATCTGGTAAAAATAAGCACAAAGCCTCTCTGAGGGAAACCACTTCCATCCAAGGCCTCAAGAATTCTCCTCCCTCCACAAAGGAAAAGGAGCAGCTAACAATGAATAATTACTAAATATGTCAACAGAAGAAATAGATCTGCATAGACATTAGTCAGTCGGTTCAGTCACTCAGTCGTGTCCGACTCTTAGCCACACCATAGACTTCAGCACGCCAGGCTTCCCTGTCCACCATCAACTCCTGGCTTGCTCAAACTCATGTCCATCAAGTTGATGATGCCATCCAACCATCTCATTCGCTGTCATCACCTTCTCCCGCCTTCAATCTTTCCCAGTATCAGTGTCTTTTCCAATGAGTCAGTTCTTTGCATCAGGTGGCCAAAGTATTGGAGTTTCAACTTCAACATCGGTCCTTCCAATGAATATTCAATACTGATTTCCTTTAGGATGGACTGGTTGGATCTCCTTGCAGTCCCAGGGACTCTCAAAAGTCTTCTCCAACACCACAGTTCAAAAGCATCAGTTCTTCGGAACTCAGCTTTCTTTATAGTCCAACTCTCACATTCATACATGACTACTGGAAAAACCATAGCTTTGACTAGATGGACCTTTGTTGACAAAGTAATGTCTCTGTTTTTGAATATACTGTCTAGGTTGATCATAGCTTCTCTTCCAAGGAGCAAGTGTCTTTTAATTTCATGGCTGCAATCTGCAGTGCATGCATACATCTGCAGTGATTTTGGAGCCCCCCAAAATAAAGTCTGTCACTGTTTCCACTGTTTCCCCATCTATTCAACATGAAGTAATGGGACCAGATGCCATGATCTTAGTTTTCTGAATGTTGAGCTTTAAGCCAACATTTTCACTCTCCTCTTTCACTTTCATCAAGAGGCTCTTTAGTTCTTCTTCACTTTCTGCCATAAGGGTGGAGTTATCAGCAGATCTGTGGTTACTGGTATTTCTCCTGGCAATCTTAATTGTAGCTTGTGCTTCATCCAACCCAGCATTTTGCATGATGTACTCTGCATATAAGTTAAATAAGCAGTGTGACAATATACAGACTTGACATACTCCTTTCCTGATTTGGAACCAGTCTGTTGTACCATGTCCAGTTCTAACTGTTGCTTCTTGACATATACAGATTTCTCAGGAGGCAGGTCAGGTGGTCTGGTATTCCTATCTCTTGAAGAATTTTCCACAGTTTGTTGTGATACACACAGTCAAAGGCTTTGACATAGTCAATAAAGCAAAAGTAGATGTTTTTTTCTGGGACTCTCTTGCTTTTTCTATGATCCAGCAGATGTTGGCAATTTAATCTCTGGTTCCTCTGCCTTTATAAAACCAGCTTGAACACCTGGAAGTTCACAGTTCATGTACTGTTGAAGCCTGGCTTGGAGAATTTTGAGCATTGCTTTGCTAGTGTGTGACGTGAGTGCAATTGTGCAGTATTTGAATATTCTTTGGCATTGCCTTTCTTTGGGATTTGAATGAAAACTGACCTTTTTCAGTCCTATGGCCACTGCTGAGTTTTTCAGATTTGCTGGCATATTGAGTGCAGCACTTTCACAGCATCATCTTTTAGGAATGAAATAGCTCAACTGGAATTCCATCATCTCCACTAGCTTTGTTCTTAGTGATGTTTCCTAAGGCCCACTTGACTTCACATTCCAGGATGTCTGGCTCTAGGTGAGTGATCACATCATCGTGGTTATCTGGGTCATAAAGATCTATTTTGTATAGTTTTTCTGTGTATTCTTGCCACCTCTTCTTAATATCTTCTGCTTCTGTTAGGCCCATGCCATTTTCGTCCTTTATTGTGCTCGTCTTTGCATAAACTGTTCCCTTGGCATCTCTAATTTTCTTGAAGAGACCTCTAGTCTTTCCCATTCTATTGTTTTCCTTTATTTCTTTGCATTGATCACTGAGGAAGGCTTTTTAAACTCTCCTTGCTATTCTTTGGAACTCTGCATTCAAATGGGTATATCTTTTCTTTTCTCCTTTGCCTTTAGCTTCACTTCTTTCACAGCTATTTGTAAGGCCTCATTAGAGGCCTTACAAAGTTCTTTTTCTTGGCGATGGTCTTGATCACTACTTCCTGTACAATGTCAGGAACCTCCATCCATAGTTCTTCAGGTACTCTGTCTATCAGATCTAATCCCTTGAATCTATTTGTCACTTCCACTGTATAATCATAAGGGATTTGATTTAGGTCATACCTGAATGGTCTAGTGGTTTTCCCCACTTGCTTTAATTTAAGTCTGAATTTGGCAATAAGGAGTTCATGATCTGAGCCACAGTCAGCTCCCAGTCTTATTTCTGCTAGCTGTATAGAGCTTCTCCATCTTTGGCTGCAAAGAATATAATCAATCTGATATCAGTGTTGACCATCTGGTGATGTCCATGTGTAGAGTCTTCTCTTGTGTTGTTGGAAGAGGGTGTTTGCTATGACCAGTGTGTTCTCTTGGCAAAACTCTGTTCGCCTTTGACCTGCTTCGTTTTGTACTCCAAGGCCAAATCTCCCTGTTACTCCAGGTTGCTCTTGACTTCCTACTTTTGCATTCCAGTCCCCTATAATGAAGAGGACAATTTTTTGGGTGTTAGTTCTATAAGGTCTTGTTGGTCTTCATAGAACAATTGAACTTCAGCTTCTTCAGGATGACTGGTTGGGGCATAGACTGGGATTACTGTACTATTGAATGGTTTGCCTTAGAAATGAACAGAGATCATTCTGTCATTTTTGAGATTGCGTAGACACCAGATACTGCAATTATCAATCTCATGATCCAAAATAAATGATTATTTTACTTAAAGAATTAAAAGAAAAGTTTAAAATGTCTGTAGAAAACACAAAACTAATGAGGGTCTAAGCAGATGTTAAAATCTAAATTGAGGCATATTATGAATTTAAGTGGTTTATTTGAGCAAAAATCTACTCAAATCAGGCAGTGCCAAACTGGAAATGGTTAGGAGCATTCTGCCAAGAGGAGCAGGAGAAAGACATATATGGAGAAAGTGGGAAAAAAGAAAGGAAATTATTTGATTGACTACAGCTTAAAGCCTAACTGGCTGTTTGTGACGGGTTGTCTTTAGTGTTTTGATTTCAGAACCTTAAGGCTTTTTACAGGTTTAGATTTTGGTTTGATTCCATAAGCTGCCATGTCATTAGAGCCACCTCAGTGTCATGAATTCCTTGTGTAATTAATTTAATGCAGATTTGAAGAAAAACCAGATATGATTTATTGAAATGGAAATTATAATAATACAAGTTGAAAACCAATGAATGAGTTTAACATAAAATTAGATGGAGGTGAAGAGAGAATGGGTGCACTAGAAGATAGGTCAGCTAAGTTATTTAGAATGTAGCATAGAGACACACAAGATGGAAAATATGCCAGAGATCTCCAGAGACTTAGAACACAAAATGTAAAGATCTAACAAAAGTGCTAACTGACAGTCAGAGGAGTGGTGAGAATGGGACAGGTAAAGTGTTCAGAGAGAGAGAAGCTGGGAATTTTTCATAACTGTTAAAGATTAAAATACACAGATTCAACAATTCTCACAAATCCTAGGAAGAGTAAAAATAAATGTGCATCTGGGCACATCACAGCGAAACTTCAGGACATAAACAACAAAGAGAAATCTGAAGAGGGCACATTTTCAGAAGGTAAAATCTGTATTACCTTTAGAGAACAATAGAAAGTTGAGTTTTTCAAAAGAAATAATAGAAACCCAGAATCAGATCTTCAGGGTGCTGAGAAAAACAAACAAACAAAAAAAAAAACACTAACCTGGAATTCTGTACCCAGAGAAAATATATTTCAAGGGTAAGAATAAAATAAACAAACCCAAAACCCAAAAACCAAGAAAACTTGCTGCCAGGGGAACCTCTCAAAAGCAAATTCTAAAGGATGAACTGCATGCAAAAGGAAAGCAATCCCAGATGGAAGGCTTATAGTCAAAGAAGAAATGAAGAGTGAGAGGATGGTAAATATATGGGTAAATTTAAATCCTCATAAACAATACCAATAACATCTTGTGTGGGGTTTTAGTTTTTTAAGTATGATGAAAGTAAACTACTTTAATTGAAACGATAAGTCTAGAGGATGATAAATGGTATTAAGGTGTTGTAAAATATTTGTATTGTCTAGATGAAGAGTAAAGATATTGTTTAAATTTAGACTTTGATGAGGGTTGGGGAAGAAACATAATACAACATGTAGAAAGCACAAAATAAAGTGGAGTGCATACAGAAATATATCAGTAATCTCATTAAATGTAAAAGGAATAAGTGAAAATATACAAAGAACGCTTACAATTCGATGATAAGAAAAACAAATCAATTAAAATTTGTGGGCAAAAGATCTGAATGGATACCTCACCAATGAATTTAGATGGCAAAGAAGCGTATGAAAAAGATCCTCAATATTTTGTCATTCAGTTCAGTTCAGTTCAGTTCCTCAGTCATGTCCGACTCTTTGTGACCCCATGAATCACAGCACGCCAGGACTCCCTGTCCCTCACCAACTCCCAGAGTTTACTCAAACTCATGCCCATCGAGTCAGTGATGCCATCCAGCCATCTCATCCTCTGTTGTCCCCTTCTCCTCCTGCCCCCAATCCCTCCCAGCAGTCTCCTCCTCCTCCCTCCCAGGGTCTTTTCGAATGAGTCAACTCTTCACATGAGGTGGCCAAAGTGTTGGAGTTTCAGCTTCAGCATCAGTCCTTCCAATGAACACCCAGGACTGATCTCCTTTAGGATGGACTGGTTGGATCTCCTTGCAGTCCAAGGGACTCTCAAGAGTCTTCTCCAACACCACAGTTCAAAAACATGAATTTTTTGACACTCAGATTTCTTTACAGTCCGACTCTCACATCCATACATGACCACTGGAAAAACCATAGCCTTGACTAGATGGACCTTTGTTGGCAAAGTAATGTCTCTGCTTTTTAATATGCTATCTAGGTTGGTCATAACTTTCCTTCCAAGGAGTAAGCGTCTTTTAATTTCATGGCTGCAATCACCATCTGCAGTGATTTTGGAACCCCCAAAAATAAAGTCTGACACTGTTTTCCCATCTATTTCCCATTAAGTGATGGGACCAGATGCCATGATCTTAGTTTTCTGAGTGTTAAGTTTTAAACCAACTTTTTCACTCTCCTCTTTACTTTCATCAAGAGGCTTTTTAGTTCCTCTTCACTTTCTGCCATAAGGGTGGTGTCATCTAAGGTTATTGATATTTATCCCGGCAATCTTGATTCCAGCTTGTGCTTCTAACAGCCCAGCGTTTCTCATGGTGTACTCTGCATAGAAGTTAAATAAGCAGGGTGACAATATACAGCCTTGACATACTCCTTTTCCTATGTGGAACCAGTCTGTTGTTCCATGTCCAGTTCCAACTGTTGCTTCCTGACCTGCATATAGGTTTCTCAAGAGGCAAGTCAGGTGGTCTGGTATTCCCATCTCTTTCAGAATTTTCCACAGTTTATTGTGATCCACACAGTCAAAGGCTTTGGCATAGTCAATAAAACAGAAATAGATGTTTTTCTGGAACTCTCTTGCTTTTTTGATGATCCAGCGGATGTTGGCCATTTGATCTCTGGTTCCTCTGCCTTTTCTAAAACCAGCTTGAACATCTGGAAGTTCATGGTTCATGTATTGCTGAAGCAGTCATTAGGGGATTTCAAATTACAGCAACAATGAGATACAACCACATATCAATGAAAATGACCAAAATCCAAAGAAACTGACAATATCAAATACTAGCTAAGATGCAGAGGAACAGGAGCTCTCATTAATTGCTGGGAATGAAAATGGTACAGCCAATATGGGCAGTTTCTAAAGAAGCTAAATATTTACCATATTATAGCAATGACATTCCTATGTATTCACCAACTGAGTTGAAAACTTTTGTCTATTACCCAACACTGAAAGCAACGGGAATGTGGCTCAATAGATGAATGTATAAACATGTACCTATGGTACATCCATGCAATAGAATATTATTAATATTTAATAATAAAAATAAATGAGCTATCAAGCCACAAAAGATAGAAAATTCTAAACGCACATTGCTACATAAAAGAACTCAGTCTTAAAAGGCTATATACTGTATAATTCTAAGTATATGTCACCCTGCTTATTTAACTTCTATGCAGAGTACGTCATGAGAAATGCTGGGCTAGATGAGCACAAGTGGGAGTCAAGATTGCCCGGAGAAATATCAGTAACCTCAGGTATGCAGATGACACCACCCTTACGGCAGAAAGTGAAGAAGAACTAAAGAGCCTCTTGATGAAAGTAAAGAGGAGAGTGAAAAAGTTGGCTTAAAACTCAACATTCAGAAAACTAAGATCATGGCATCTGGTCCCATCACTTTATGGGAAATAGATGGGGAAACAGTGGCTAACTTTATTTTTGGGGGCTCCAAAATCACTGCAGATGGTGATTGCAGCCATGAAATTAAAAGACGCTTACTCCTTGGAAGGAAAGTTATGACTAACCTAGATAGCATATTAAAAAGCAGAGACATTACTTTGCCAACAAAAGTCTGTCTAGTCAAGACTATGGTTTTTCCAGTGATCATGTATGGATGTGAGAGTTGGACTGTGAAGAAAGCTGAGTGCCAAAAAATTGATGCTTTTGAACTGTGGTGTTGGAGAAGACTCTTGAGAGTCCCTTGGACTGCAAGGAGAGCCAACAAGCCCATCCTAAAGGAGATCAGTCCTGGGTGTTCACTGGAAGGAATGATGTTGAAGCTGAAACCCCAATGCTTTGGCCACCTGATGCGAAGAGCTGACTCATTGGAAAAGACCCTGATGCTGGGAAAGATGGAGGGCAGGAGGAGAAGGGGACGACAGAGGATGAGATGGTTGGATGGCATCACTGACAAAATGGACATTAGTTTGGGTGGACTCCAGGAGTTGGTGTTGGACATGGAGGCCTGGGGTGCTGCAGTCTATGGGGTCGCAAAGAGTCAGACATGACTGAGCGACTGAACTGAACTATATGACTTCTGAAAAAGTTAGAACTCTTGAAACTAGTAAAAAGATCAGTGGTTGCCAAGGAATTTGGAGGAGAGTGAGGGGATAGGTGAAGCCCAGGGAATTTTTTAGGTAAGTGAAACTGTCTATATGACATTCAAATGGTGGATAAATAACCTTATGCATTTATCAAAACCCATCAAACTTTATAAGATAAGCACTCAACTTCAATGCATGCAAATTAAAAAAAAAAATCATTTAGGAGTCTGGAGGATCCCAGGAAAGAATTCAAACTATGGCAATAGAACTTATATCACAGGGATATTTAAAATGATGTCACCGAACAGGATGGAGGGCTTCCCTGGTGGCTCAGATGGTAAAGAATCTGCCCACAGTGTGGGAGACCTGGGATCAATTCCTGGGTTGGGAAGATCCCTTGGAGGAGGAGCTGGCAACCTGCTCCAGTATTCTTGCCTGGCGAATCCCAAGGACAGAGGAGATGGGAGGGCTACAGTCAATGGGGTTGCAAAGAGTTGGAAGTAACTTCAGTTCAGTTCAGTTCAGTTCAGTCGCTCAGTTATGTCTGAATCTTTGCGACCCCATGAATCACAGCACACCAGGCCTCCCTGTCCATTACCAACTCCCGGAGTTTACTCAAACTCATGTCCATCGAGTCAGTGATGCCTCCAGCCATCTCATCCTCTGTTGTCCCCTTCTCCTCCTGCCCCCAATCCCTCCCAGCATCAGGGTCTTTTCCATTGAGTCGACTCTTTGCATGAGGTGGCCAAAGTACAGGAGTTTCAGCTTCAGCATCAGTCCTTTCAATGAATACCCAGGACTGATCTCCTTTAGGATGGACTGGTTGGATCTCCTTGCAGTCCAAGGGACTATCAAGAGACTTCTCCAACACCGTAGTTTAAAAGCATCAATTCTTTGGCGTTCAGCCTTCTTCACTAAGTAACTTAGCACACACAAACAAGAGAGTGGGAAATGTGCTGACCCAAGTCATTTCGGAAATGAGTGGAATCTATAAGGCAAAAGCAACTGAACATAAGCATTGTATTTTAGTTGATAAAGTTGCTTCCCATGGAGATACGTGTTAGAAATTCTGATATTGCTCTCTGTGCATGCTGGAATTGAAGAATTAAGTAAATGACAGCAGATGGTAGGAGCCTAGTTTCTCACTGTTGGAATGGGAATTTACCAGTAAGCTTAGGGAGGAGGCTAGAATCATTCACTTGGTAATGAGTTGGAGATGTGAAAAAGAACTCATTTCTAACCTAATATAAAAACAAATGGTGACATACCATTAATACTGGTTGATATACACCGATATATAGTGTATTTCTTTGTTTTATCAGCTGAAAGGGCTTAAAAGAAATGACAGCTCAGTAGTAGTGAGCATACCTACTGCCCAGATTTGGTTTGTAATGCTGTTAATCTGATAGAAGGAACCAGACCCCTTGGAGAAATGGCTGGGGCATGAGATATACAAGGTCAGCCATGAGCATCTTACAGTGCCATAAAGAAAGGAAATGCTAAAAAAAAAAAAAAAAAAAAAAATGGACATTCAAACAGACACCCCATAGTGATGTAGGTAGATCAGAGGGGCCACTGAGTCAACCCAAAGAGCCCCCAGTGGCCAAAGCTGGAGCAATTCGAGCAAGAAATAAAGTAATATTGGTTTATAAGCCAAACTAGAAACAAATATCCATGAGTCTGTATTGATATAAATAAATAAATGGAGTAGAAAGAGAGATTCCTCCTATGCGGAAATGTTTCAAGTATATTACATGCATAGGCTGCCCTCAAGGATGTGACACATGAGTTTCTACTCCTTAAGCTTGGGTGGCACATGGTGACTTCCTTCCAAAGATTACAGTATGGGGGGGCGGGGGGAGTCTAACTTTACAATAGAGAAACCTGATAAAAATGATCTCAGTCAAGTGATCAAGGTCAATATCAACAGTGATAATACACATTGATAGCATGTACACTTGATCTGACATGATGAAAATGGCACTTTACCTCTGTGGTATTCCTCTCCAAAACATGTCAGTTAATAATGATGTATCAATATTGGTTCATCAAGTAGAGCAAGTATACTATATGAATGTAAAAATGTTAACAGTAGGGGAAACTGGATGTGGGAAATATGAAAACTCTCTGAAGAATGTTTTCAATTTTTCTATAAATCTAAAACTGTTCTTAAGAATAAAGTCTATCAATAACAAAAAGGAATAAATGCCACAGTTAAGAGAAAGAAAGATGATCTGATTTGGTGAAATACAAAATCAACTATGGGTTATTAATAAAAGAAACATATAAAAAGATGTAGAAAGAGTGAACAGGAAAAAAAAAGTGAAAGAGGATGTATCAGACAAAATCTAACCAAAAGGAAGCTGGTGCAATTATTTTTTTCTCAAATTTATTTATTTCTGGCTGCGCTCGGTCTTCAGAGGGGTGCATAGGCTTTCTCTAGTTGCAGAGCACAGGCTCTAGAGCGAGTGGGCTCAGCAGTTGCGGTGTGCATGCAGGCTCTCCAGTCATGGTGCGTGTGTTGGCTCTAGGGCACGCAGGCTTGTTGCTCTGTGGCATGTGGGACCTTAGTTCCCCGATCAGGGATCAAACCCTCACCATCTGCATTGGAAGGTGGGTTCTTAACCACTGGACCACCAGGGAAGTCCCCAGGTGCAATTATTTTAAGACCAGAAAATATAGACTTTAAGGCCAAATTCTTTCTAGTGATAAGGAAGACCACTTCATTAAAAAGTTTAATTCTCCAAAAAGATATAATTTAAAATCACGCACTGGGAAGACCCAGAGGGATGGGATGGGGAGGGAGGCAATGGGGGGGATCGGGATGGGGAACACATGTAAATCCATGGCTGATTCATGTCAATGTATGGCAAAAACCACTACAATATTGTAAAGTAATTAGCCTCCAACTAATTAAAAAAAAAAATTAAATTAAATTAAATACTTAAAAAAAATCATGTGTACCTTAATAACAAAACTTCTAAATCTCTAACTAAGTAATGATAACTACAATGAGGAAAGAAAATCTACAATCATAGTGGGTCATTTTAATACTCTTTTCTCAGTAATTATTGAACAAGTAGATAAAAAACATCAGTAGGAATATAGAATATTTGAACAACATGATGAAAAAAAAATTGATTTAATGGATACATATAATTGACTTGACTGGGAAGTACATTTTTTTTTCAAAATACACAGAATATTTACAAAAATTTGTCTGTATGCTGCGCCATAAAGCAAAACCTAACAAATTTTAAAAGGCTGAATAACATAGACTGGGTATTCTCAGCTCAATCCAATTAGGAAGGAATCAATGATAAAATGGTAATTTAAAAAGTATGTTTAGAATTGGAATGCACACTGCTAAATAATTAGTTCAAAAAAGAAATGCTTACAGAAATTACAGATTACTTTAAACGGAATGATAATAAAAAGTACTGCCAATCAAAATGTGTGAGATGAAGTTAATGCAATACTTTGAGAGTTTATACTTCAAATGCCAACAAAAGCATAAAGAAAGGCTAATCAAATTTAACAGTGTATAAAAATGACAAAGTCAAGTTTATCTCAAGTTTTAATACACTAGATGAATGGAGGGAAATCATGCAATAATTTTAATAGATGCAGAAAAATGTCCATTTATTATAATTGTTCAGAAACTTTGAAATAGAAAGAAATTATTTTCCCCTCTCAATGTACATAATCCTTGAAGCTGCATTCTTGCCCTTTGAGGGCATTCTGTTCAATTTTACAAGTGTGTATTGAGTGTATCACTATATCATAACAGTATGACTTGGGATGAAAAATTTTCACTAGTTTATGCTACAATTTTGGAGATTTGATATAGTAAGTCTATGATAGTGATTCCCAATCAGACTCTAGATTAGAATCCAGGGAGGGGAAGAGGACTAGAGAAAGTGTTTTTTGTAGTGGTGAGACATTAAAAACTTTGTCTTTGAGCTAAAGAAGAAGAGTACTGTCATCAGTTGCCTCAGCATTACTTTAGTTTAGCCAGTGAAATATTTTAGCCAGTGAAATAAAGCAGGAAAAAAAAAAGAATAAAAGATACAAAGTTTGAATCAAAAGAAGCATTTCATTATTCAAAACTATCATTTTATTTATAAAAATCCTATAACATCTAAGGAGAAGTTATTAGAATTAATGAATTTAGTAAGATTATTAGAGGGCTTCCCTTGTAGCTCAGTTGGTAAAGAATCCGCCTGCAATTCAGGAGATCCAGGTTTGATTCCATCCTCTTGAGAAGGAAGTGGCAACCCACTCCAGTATTCTTGCCTGAGAACCCCATGGACAGAGGAGTCTGGTGGGCTATAGTCCATGAGGGCGCAAGAGTCGGACAAGACTTAACGACTAAACTGTCAGGATTATTAGATAGTAAATTAATGTGAAAAATTCAACGATATTTCTCTGTATCAGCAACAGACAGAACACTTGACATTTTTACAAGGTTTTGGGAAATACTGTTGGGAGATCCTCCTCCAGGAGTCCCTCATATGCCTGCATGTTTTGTTGGATATGTCAAGAACTCATGGTCTTGACAACTCTTACATGACTCTGATCGTAGGTTGTTTTGGCATCGAGAGTTTTTGAGGGATGAAATAATGTCTTCCTCTGGGACAAAGAGCAAGCTTGCTTATTGCTTGAATAAAATAATGGGTTTCTCATGCTCAGTGATCCTTAACCATAAAGCAAACCCACTACATGGACAGATTCCATCTGGGCTCCTTTGTGGGGCTCAAATCAAGGAAAACCAATGCACATGCTTCTTATTGGGAGTAATAAGAGTTTTCTTTTTTGCCGGAGTCTCTTGTCTTCTGCCAGCATTCATGAAATGATAATTGGCCAACATTGGTTTGTAAATACAGTGAAATCAAATCTCAGAGCCAAAAAGTAGCTGACAGGAAATCTAGTGACAGATATGTAAGACCTCTTAGAAGAAAATTATAATCCTTTACCGAGAGACATTAAAGTAGACATGGTAAGTTGAGAGAGATTCTGTGCCCACTGACTAGATGACTCAACCTGTGAAGAGGCCTATTTTTCTGAATTAATGTGTAGGATCAATATAATGTCAAGAAAAATACCAAGTTTTTTTGGGTGGAAATTAACAAACTGATTTTAAAATTTATTTGGAAGTTCAAAAAGAGAAGAATAGTCAAACTCTAGTGAAGAAAAGGAATAAGGTAAGAGGTCTTGCTTTACAGATATCAAGTTATTTTAAAGCCATAATAATTGAGATGATGTGGTATTGGGTCTGGGATAGTCAATAAGCATTGCAGATCAGTGGGCAAGGATAGACTTTTAAATACATAGTACTGAAAAGATTTTTATTCATATGGAAAAAAATGAAAATATATCCCTGCCCACATCATACATTGTGTTGAGCTATAGAAAACTATTATCTTGTAGGCCCCAAACCGTCAAATAAGGCAACCTCATATAAGTCTACCCAATAAAAAATTCTAGGTAGGTTAAAAAGCTAAATGTAAAAGATAAAACCATAAATACCACAAAAGAATATATTCATGTCTCGAAAAACAAGACCAACAAACCCTGACCACTAAGGGAAAGATTGATAAACCCGATTACATTGAAATCAGAAACTCTCTTTATCAAAGACACCATAAACGAGTGGAAAAACAAGCAATTGAGTGAAAAAAAATTTGAAGTACACACATAACTGACAAATGCTTTCTATCTAGAATATATAAAAATAACTTCTAAGATCAACAGCAAAGTGACATAGTAGAAAACATAAATATAATAGAAAAACCATTCAATGAGTTATGTAGATATTTCAAATTTGATGTATTTTATTACACAAAATCAAACAATCACATCTTTAAACATCACCACTGATATCATCAGCAATTTTCTTAAGTATCTTGAAGCTGTCAAGCTTAGCATGGTGGATACAAGTGTTTCAAAATTCTAATTTTCTCTTGAGAGCTCAATTTTTTTTTATCACTAGCTACAAATACTGTCAATTGTTTTCCTCAAAATGACAGGCTCACTTGGCTCATTTTTAAGAAAAGTTCTGCCAAAGTCTGAAAATCTGTAGTTGGTCTGTCAGTTGTTTTTTCAAGTAAAAATGGCATTCCATGAAAATAAAAAAACCAACTAGTTCATCTGGCGACTCAAACTATTGCATAAGTTCTTTTCTTTGATACAATTATTATACTTGGGTATGTCACAAAAGTGCTTTAAGAATTCTCCCCATTTAGTCACACAGAATTAAAAAGACATGCACTGAGGATCAAGATGCAATAAAATTAATAATTTTTATTTTTTTCACCAAGGACATTCTTAAGGGAAAATGACTTTTTTTTTTTTAGTGCTAGTAAAAAATACTGCTATGTGTATGGTTAGCTGCCATTGCCTTGATTTGTCCTGAGGTGCCTGCGGTTTGATGCAAATGTCAATGTAATGAAAAAGGTAAATTTTATCTTATTATTCTTGTAAAGGAGTTTGGATTTTTAGGGTCCCCTGAAAATGGACCCTGTGGACTACAGTTATGGACAACAGCTGCACTAGCTGGGTTAATTTCCCACTGTCATCACAAAGTAATAATATAAACACCTAATAGTGTATTAAAAAGCTGAGGCATCACTTTGCCTATGAAGGTTTGTATAGTCAAAGCTATGGTTTTTCTAGTAGTTGTGTGTGGATGTGAGAGTTGGACCATAGAGAAGACTGAATGCCAAAGAATTAATGCTTACGAACTGTGGTGCTGGAGAAGACTCTTGAGAACCCCTTGGACAGCAAGGAGATTAAACCAGTCAATCTTAAAAGAAATAACCCTGAATATTCATTGGAAGGACTGATGCTGAAGTTGAAGCTCCAGTACTCCAAAACCTGATGCAAAGAACTGACTCATTGGAAAATATCCTGATTGTGGGAAAGATTGAAGGCAAAAGGAAAAGGGGCGGCAGAGGACGAGATGGTTGAATGAAATTATGGACTCAATGGACTTGAGTTTAAGCAAACTCCAGAAGATATAGGGGAGCCTGGCATGCTTCAATCCATGGGGTAGCGATTAGTTGGAGACGGCTGAGCTACTGAACAACAACAAACATCTAGAATTTAATTTTCTGTTAACTTTTCCTTTCTTCTATATAGAGTCTCTTGGGACCGTTCTGGATGAGCTAGGAATCAAGGATAATTTGATGGGGGCTATCTGATGGAACTCTTTTGACATTATCCATTTAAGTATGCAACCAGCATGACTTTGAGGATGGTTTTGGTGGAGGTCAAAATTGGAAAGAGGCAATTTCAACTTCTCTTAACTTTTTTTTTTCAAAACTGGAAGTTATTGGTAGGTATTCTTTAGACTGAGTCAAAAATTTCCTGGGGCCTACATATCGTGAACCTACTTACTGTATTTTATAGGTTAAGAATCTTTTAGTATCAAGTAACAGAAAACCCAACTGAAACTGTCTGAAATAAAAAAGAGGATGTTTTCATGAATCTAGGTCAGACTGGATTCTGAAGCTTAACTGTGTAATCAGAACCCAGTTTCTTTCAGCATCTCTGTTTAGCCTCATGTGGTGTTAGGTTCATTTTGAGCCTGACTTTTTTTCACGGAAAGAAAAAGGATACACTGGTTCTAAGTGTTTCATCCATAAACCCCAAAATTCAGAGGCATTGGGAGTTTTATTCCTGGAACCTGCTAGAAAATATTTGTCTCAATCTTCTGGAACTAATTTGGGACTTTGTTCACCTTGAACCACTAACTGTGGGCTGGGATAGGATTTTCCTGCTTGGCTTAGACCTGAACCACTGTGCCCTGTCCTCAGAGCTGTGGTTTTCAAGGGGCAGGGCATGATTTTGCCCCCAGGGGATAGTTTTGTTTGTCAAAACTCGGGTGTGTGTGCATGTGTGTGCAGCTGGTATCTAGTGGGTAGATGCCAGGGCTGGGCTTCCCAGGTGGTGCTAGTGGTAAAGAACCCGTCTGCCAATGCAGGAGGCATAAGAGACATGGGTTCCATCCCTGGGTCAGGAAGATCCCTTGGAGGAGGATATGGCAACCCACTCCAGTATTCTTACCTGGAGAATCCCAATAGATAGAGGAGCCTGGCAGGCTACAGTCCATGGGGTCGCAAAGAGTCGGACACAACTGAATGACTAACACTTTCATTTTCACCATAATATAAAGTCTATGAGGGCAGATATTTTTGTCTCTGTTGTTCTCTGCTGTATCCCCAGTGCATAGACCAAGGCCTGAAACATATTGAGTTATCCATATATCTGTTCAATGAGCAAAATGAATCCATGTCTGCAACTTCAGTTATTCTCAGTATCCTTCTTGATATCATGGTATGTGTTCAGGACCAGCTCTACAATTTACTGGACTTTCTGAAAAATGAAAATGTGGATCACTTTGTTCAAAATTTCAAGATGATGACCGCAGAACATTAGACCAAGAGTGGGGCTCTTCTAAGTGTGGGCCTTATGTGGCTGCATAGGTCACATGTCCATGAAGCTCACCCTGTGTGTGAACCCCAGATGTCTCTGGCTCATGCCCTTCCTTTAACTTCAGACCTGTACACGTAGATGCCCTCTTACTTTGATATCTCAGAGTGCCTCTATCTTACCTGTGAAATGGAGTTTTCTGCCTTCGGTTCTTACCTAGTGCCTGTGACTTCCTGCATGGCCACTGTCCATCCAGCCATGCCACCGAGAATCTTACAGGCCATCTTGTGACCTCAGTGTTGCTCATCTCCGTGTTCGAGATCTGTTGATTTACACCCTAAACATCTCTTGACTATGCCTATCTCCCCAACTCTGCTAAAGCCATTTGAGCCCAAGCTATCTTGATTTCTCTTCTGAACCACTCCTGACTTGCCCCCCACCCATCTTGTGAATCCTTTAGACATTTGTATGAGAGCCAGAGTCAACTCTTTTAAATGCATGTATGATCATCTCTCTCCTTTTTAGAATCTGCTCACTCATCTTGTGGCTTCCCACTACTCTTAAAATGGATCAGAATTCACGTGTGTCTAGCAAGGCCTTGTCTGATGAGGTTCTGCCCTCCTTCGCGGCTGCTTCTGTATTACCCACTCACCATCCATCTGCGCTCCAGTGGCCCTGGCTTTCTATCAGTTCTTTGCACAATGAGGACAGACAGGGGGTGTCCAGTGACTCTTTGTTGAGTGAGTGAATGAATGAATATACAAACAAATGAAAGAATGAGTGAATGGATGCTCTAGGTCAGAAATACTCATCTAGCTCAGATGAGATGCTATATTGAAGGACATGTCTTCCTTTCTGCCCTGGGGGGCCTTTTTGGCAGCGGGCTCTCTGTGTGGGGAGAAACGCTCTTGCTTTCAGTATGAAGTACTGTGCCTTGATGAGGCTTCCCTGGTGGCTTCAGTTCAGTTCAGTTGCTCAGTCGTGTCTGGCTCTTTGCAACTCAATGAATCACAGCACGCCAGGCCTCCCTGTCCATCACCAACTCCCAGAGTTTACTCAAACTCATGTCCATTGAGTCGGTGATGCCATCCAGCCATCTCATCCTCTGTCATCCCCCTCTCCTCCTGCCCCCAATCCCTCCCAGCATCAGGGTCTTTTCCAATGAGTCAACTCTTCCCATTAGGTGGCCAAAGTATTGGAGTTTCAGCTTCAGCATCAGTCCTTCCAATGAACACCCAGGACTGATCTCTTTTAGGATGGACTGGTTGGATCTCCTTGCAGTCCAAGGGACTCTCAAGAGTCTTCTCCAACACCACAGTTCAAAAGCATCAATTTTTTGGCACTCAGCTTTCTTCACAGTCTGACTCTCACATCCATACATGACCACTGGAAAAACCATAGCCTTGACTAGACGGACCTTTGTTGGCAAAGTAATGTCTCTACTTTTTAATATGCTATCTAGGTTGGTCATAACTTTCCTTCCAAGGAGTAAGCGTCTTTTAACTTCATGGCTGCAGTCACCATCTGCAGTGATTTTGGAGCCCAAAAAAATGAAGTCTGACACTGGTGGCTTAGGCAGTGAAAAATCTGCCTGCAATGTGGGAAACCTGGGTTTGATCCCTGGGTCAGGAAGATCCCCTGGAGAAGGGAAAGGCAACCCACTCTGGTCTTCTTGCCTGGAGAATCCCATGGACAGAACAGCCTGGCAGGCTGCAGTTCATGTGGTTGCAGAGTTGGACACGACTGAATGACTAACACTTTCATGTCAGACTTTCACCACGCCTTGATGGGGGAAATGGCAGCAGAGGGGCTCTGGTGCCCTGCACATCTGTCCAGTCCATGTGACACCACCGGAGTGAAAACACTGGCTTGATGAACCGCAAATTTGTCTATGACCCTGGGTGTAAGTGGGAGCTGAGGACTCATGTGAAGGTGGTAATTTCTGTTCCTCTTCTTTTCTTAGGTCAGGACCTGGGACAGACGAATGGCTCTGAAGGTGGATAGGAGTCTTTTGCCCCCTGTAGCACTAGGCAGAATCAGAGCTGGGTTGTGACAAGCTGTGGTACTAATGTCATAGCTGGAGGGGGACAGATGAGTGCTCAGCTCTGGAGTGGGGATAGTACCTTCTCTGAGAGACCAAGCTTCTGTCAGTAGGAAGTTTGGGGTCCATTCTGAGGAGCAGAAGGGCTTCCCAGGTGGCTCAGTGGTAAAGAATCTGCCTGCCAATGCAGGAGATGCAGCTTCCATTGCTGGGCTGGGAAGGTCCCCTGGGGAAGGGAATGGCAACCACTCCAGCATTCTTCCCTGGAGAATCCCATGGACAAAGCAGCCTGGCGGGCTACAATCCATGGAGTCGCAGAGTCAGACACAACTGAGCGACTGAGCACATACACAGTGAGGAGCAGAAAAAGACACTCTTTCTTCTGTGGGCCTTGACAAAGTTGGAGGGCAAGCCTGGATTGAGACATGGGCATCCAGAACAATGGCTCTTCCAAATGAATAGTCTTCAAACGTGTTTCATATTCATGTAGAAGTGAGGATAAGGATCTGAGCCTCCAATCGGGGGGAATATAAGGGGGCTGATGGCAGTATTTGGGCTCTCTGCCCCTTGAGCATCTGGGCTGTAGTCCCAGATGCCCTACATAACAAAACTGAAGTCCACAGTTCCTCAGAAGCCAGATGGGAGCCCTCACACTAGAAGTTGTCGTCTGTGCTGGTGAGCATGCCCTTTGGGGGCCTAACGCCTGAGCCCAGCAGACTTCAACCTCAACCAGGTGTGGTCGCCTATGAGGAGTTTTGATAAATACAGATCTAAGGGAGGATCTCACTCATGAATCTGAAAGAGTGCTATTAAGAGTCTCTGGTGGCTGCTAGGGTCTCTCTGGTCCTGATTCAGTGTCCCAGGGGAGGGTCTGGTTGGGGGATGAGCTGGAACCAGGCTGTCCTTAGACAGTAGCTCTGGACCTTACTGGGTTGGTTTTCAACACAGCCTGTTCCTCTTCACCTCTCTCCACCAAAAGAGTCACTGGTGGGCAGACCTCTGCTGCGCCTGCTTTGTTCTGCTCTCGTGTCCTCTGTTCCTTGTTCTCTGGCTTCTCATTTTTTTGCCCCCTCCTGTTCTCAGGTAGCCATCGGCTGACCCATGATAGCAAGCTGAGGCTCTTATTTTGCCCAGGGCATTTTTTAAGGCAATAAGTTGCTTTACGGAACTAGGTTGGTGAAATTTTAGCTCATAACACTGCTGGGAAGGTAGTTGCAGTTTAAGCATGATTTTCAACGTTTTTATACCTTCAGCAAGTTAGCACATTTCCAGTAGTGAGAACACTTACTTGAAAGCATTTTCCGTACATTTTAATGTCTGCCTCTCACGGTAGTCTGTGAAGTAAGAAGTGTGGCTATTCTTGTTCCCATTTTAGAGATGAAGACTTTAAGCTTCAGAGAGGCAAAAGGACTTACCCTGGGAAGTGTTACCAGTAAGTGGTAGAAATGGTTCCTTCACATATACCTCTGACCTAATATCCAGGATTCTTTCCTCTGTTCCTCAAATAAGTCTCAGAGTGTGCTATTTTAGAGCTCTATTTGAACTTCAGCGTAATCAAAGTTGTTCACTGAATCTCTTTTGTAGACATGAGATAGGATTAATTTGATTCAGTTTACATCAATTCTGTATTGAGTCCATACAGAGGGCTGGGTTGAATTTTAGGAATAGAAATGGAAAACCCAGCTCGTCCCCCAAGGAGCTCAGAGATGAGGGGAATACTCTTCTCACTGGTACTCTCCCAATCCCCTCCAAGCCTTTGGAAAGAAAATATGCTCTCTACTCCACCAAATCGGAGGACTGACTCTTCCAAGTGGTTTGGTTTTGGAAGAGAAACAAATGGTCTAGAAATCTGATAAAGCCAGACCCCCATCGGAGAGGGTCTGCTGTCATTGATCTGGAAGAAAATTCTGTGGTGGAAAAGACCATGATGGAGAGCAGCACATCTCTCATGGCATCAAGTTGTGAATCCCACGTTTTCCTCCCTTGCTTTGAGCTCTGTGGCTGTGAACATCCCTACAGGAAAGGGATCTCATCGGAAGTTTTTGAGAGACTGAACCAGACCTGTCCCATCTGACCAAGAGAGCTGTCAGTCACACTGGCATGTGGATCCTCTCCTGATCCCAAATGACCTTTATAGGTAACATAACTTTACAGATGATCTACTATGGTAACAGTTTTTTCTAAGCATAAAACTAGGCCAAGTGGCCCCACAGGCATAGCTGGGACACTAGGAAAGAAAAATCAGCCTACTGACTCCTTTGAAAAATGGCATCTCTGTCTGCATTCCCCTTCCTGTTGTGGAAGAGCTTGTTTGGTAGGCTGAGCTGGGAAAAGGGGTTTAATGGTAGGTGTGCTTCTCTGTCACATGTTGCAGTAGATTTCTTTCATGGACAACTGTCTATTTTTCTGTTTTGCTCCATTTCTATTTTTGTGACCCAATTAAAAAGTTCTTCCTGGTTGGGGGTCTGGTTAGCCTGTTGCGTTCCCCAACATCACAGAGGACCCTCTTAGGCAAGTAACTTGGATGTACACATTCTCCTGGGGAAACAGGCACTGATGTTGGTCCTCCTTGCTTGTTGGATCAGAATCCTGGACCTAAGTAGAGTTTTCTGGCTCCTGTCTTTGTTACCCAACTCTCCCTTGATTTCTCTTTTCTTAAGCAACCTTCAGGACATATGAAATCATGCAGTATCTAGGGATCTTAGACAATCGATACCATTTATTATTGTCCATCAGATGGAGCAATAGAGCCAAAGGTCTAATTTCCCAGTGACCCTAGATTTGAAACTTAATTGATTCCTGGAGAGCCATGACAAATGGAACCATTTATAAGTCAAACTCTCATTTTCAGTAAGCACCATCTGATAAATTCTACTTTCTGCCTTGGAATCTAATCTTATATCGCAAAAGTACCCAGAGTAATTCCAACAAAATGAAACTAAAATGAAGCACAGATATATGCTTTTCAAACTTTTATAAATTATATAAAAAGAAATTCAATAGAAAAGTTACAGCAGTGTTCAGTTTGGGTGACTCTTTTGTCATTTGGACTGACAGGGACTGGCTGAAGCTTCTGAAAAGGTTGCTTCAGTGAGGTTGGTATTGAAATTGTCTTCTTTTGTGATAAGTTTCCTTAGACAGTGGTTGTGATTTTGCTCCTGAGGGGACATTTGCAATGTCAGTAGGTGTTTTTGGCTGGTGGAGGGGTGATCCAACTGGAGTTTGGTGAGTAGAGACCAGTAACACTGCTAAATATTCTGCAGTGTGTAAGACAGTTCCCTGCAACAAAGAATTGTCTTACCAAAATGTCCATTGTACTGCTGTATTGAAACCCTGCTCTAGCAAGCATGGGTAATTCAAACTCAGTTAAAATCCAATCATTTCTTGGGTGGGGGACAGAAATGGTGAAAAGTAGATTTACATAAATGTCTCTGAGAGTCTCTAAAGGGTACAGGTGGGGATGGGGGAGGGGGAGGGCAGGTGGTTGCACCTTGACCTCCTTGGCGATCCCTCTCTCATCTAAGTCAGTAAGTCAGCTGAGTTGCCTTTAGAAACAATCCAGGCTGTCATTGCTGCTCATTGTTTCAGGGTAGCTTTGGTTGTAAATGTGAATTTTGGTTATTACTCTGTGGGTTTTATTTTCTGTGGGGCAGAAAAGTCATAAAAAGTGAGTGTGGGTCACAAATCACACCAGGTATTGCTTGCACCCAGATGTAATTTACACATTCCCTCAGAGTTCTCTCTGTTTTCCTTGGATCTTTAAATTTCCTGTACAGCTAGCATATTGAATTTTCATAATTGCCATTGCATTTCTTGTAATTTATACTCATTTCCCGGAAACCTCTAAAGGGCTTATTGTTTGTCATAAAGAGGAGATCCAAAGCTTTTACACAAGCTATGAATGTGTACTTAGTAGTCATCTCTGAGCATAGCAATTCTTATGTAAGGTATTAAAGGCCATCCACATCCGAAAGTACCAGAACATTTTCCGATGCCATTTTCCCTCTCCCGCCTCCCAAGAAAGATTGTATAGGAGTCAGTCATTTGAGAAGGTTCTGTTAGCTTTTTTGGACTCAGGTATTTCCCTGATTGCCACATTTCTTAGTGTTTGAAGTGTTTGAAATGTGTCTGAGTTAAAAAAGTAGACCAAAAAAACCCAATTGCCGATATTGAAAGGACAACCCTCATCCTAGCTGATGGAATTCTTTTACTGCACATCTTTTTCCAGTTCCTCATGAACACATAAACATAAATTTGGAAGACCTGCTCTATTTTGTTTAAAAGTTTTGAAGCAAGGCTCTTTACTCACATATGTATGGAGTATTAATTGGGGAATAGGGAGTTACCAGTGGATGGAAATAGAAAGAGGCAAAAAGAAGCTAAAATTCTTCCAGTGGGAGGCAGCCCTTTAATCTTTGCACGTCCAGGGCCAGTGCCCTGGGTTTGGTCCACAGCAGGTGCTCACTGAATGAAGATGGTGAGATGAGGGAAGAGGAGTAGGAGATGCAGTTACGTGTGGATTTACGAGTCCAATGCATGTTTCTTGAAATCCTGGGCAATGGAGACTCTTGTACATTTCACACAGGAGGTGAGATACAGACCCCTTGGTCTCTTACTCCGCCCTGATGTCTCACTGCTGCCGGCAAAGCGGTCACTGCTGGGATCATTAGGGGGAGAAGACGCTACTGTGTTTAGGTCTTGTTCTTGGTAATTGCACCGATTACTAAGTTGCTAACATTTCTCTTGCTTAATAACCCACTTTTAAATTTCACCCGTGGCAGTTCTTCATTCCCACAACACAGCAGTGATTAAACATGTGTTCAGATGGTTGTCAATGTACCCGGAGGTCTTAAGCAATGAGTGAATTATGCTCATTTAAGCTAAAACATAGCTTTGCATTCAGCCACTTCAGGAATAAATACCAATTCTTGCGATGCCTTTGAGTTCCACTGTATCCCTTTATCCCTATATCTCTTTAGTCTCCTTTTCCCAGATAATATGCAGAACGAGATTTCAGGGATGGGTTTTATCTGAATACTATGAAGATCCCTCCTCTGGTAACATAATTCTAATATATGGGTTTTGGGGGTGGCTTATTTAAAACAGGACCCGGAAATGTGGCTTATTTAAAAAGGGGCCTCTCTTGTCTGATATTATAGAAGTCTGCTTTTTAGGAAATGAGGCACAAGGAAAGGCTAAGAAAAGTGCTCTGCCCTCTTTGTGTAGGGCATCTGCCTGCCTGCATCCGTGCTCAGCCATGCCCAACTCTTTCGGACCCCTTGGACGGTAACCCACCAGACTCTTCTGCCAGTAGAATTTCCCAGGCAAGAATACTGGAGTGGGTTGCCGCCATCCAGGGGAAATTGTCATGTGACTGGAAGCTGGGATTTTGTCCATGTTTCTCACATGGCCCCAGGGTTGAGGACAGGCCTGCTGGTACCTGGAAAAGGTTAGGAGAAATAAACATTAAAAAAATAATAATTATGATATCAAGGCTGGGAACCTGTCCCCTTTTTAAAGTACACTCTGTGTCTCCCTTTTAATATGGAGATGCAGAGAAAACCCTCTGCCTGTTGGCCTTGGGATCGCACAGTGCTCTGTCTGTCCTGGTGAGCAACTCTGTCTCCACATCCCTGCCCAGATCCCCGGGGAGCCAGGCCAACGTGAATACTCACCACTCTCGGTGCTGCTCACCCAGGTTATTCTGCTTCATGCCCTCGGACTCTCCTTCTAACTGCTCCCTCCTTGTCTTTCCTTTGGCGAATTCCTGTTGTCCTGAGACCCAGCCCTCCAAGTAGACCTCCCGGGGCAGTTCCCTCCATGCCCCTTCCCTGGCCAGCTGGGGAGGAACCTGTCTGGGTTTATGGGACCTAATGCGCTGCCACAGTCCTGTCTGTGCTTCCTGGCTCTGCATGCCTCCTGAACTGAACTGGATGGAAGTTTTCCTCATGTCCCTCCTCCTGGGGCTGTTACCTGGCTTGTTGTGGTTTAGTTGCTAAGTCGAGTCCAACTTTTTTGCGACCCCATGGACTGTAGCCAGCCAATCTGTCTATGTGATTTCCCAGGCAAGAATACTAGAGTGGGTTGCCATTTCCTTCTCCAGGGGATCTTCCCCACCCAGGGATCAAACCCACGTCTCCTGCATTGGCAGGGGATTCTTTACCACTGAGCCACCAGGGGAAGCCCTGTTACTCGGCTGGGTCTCACCTAATGGTACCTGGAGATTAGAGTTGATCTGACCCTGGGCGCTGGGTCTGTTCTCAAGGGAGAGAAAGGGAAAATGTCATCCTAGGTGACAAGTCGGAGAAGCAGGAGCTGGAGACTGACTGAGCCTAAGGTAGGCAGCCCAGCAGGCTGTGCCTGTTAGACATTCTCCGTTGGTGCCCATAGATGGCACTAGAGCCTTGGCGATCTGGCTACCACTGGGCACGCCAGGCTTGAGAGAACTGGACAATGAGTCAGTCTTTGTGGCTGATCAAGGGCTCAAAATCATAGACAGGACCAGTCTGGGTGATGCTGGGGCATCCAGCAGAGGCTGTCACCCAGCAGTGACCTTTCCTGATGGTAAACACAAAAGGTGAGATGAAGAATTCAGAGAGAGTGGGAGATGCAGAAGGAAGAGAGAGAAAGATGAAGAAAAGAGAGAGGAGGAGAAGGAGGTGGAGAGAAGAAGGAGAGGATGGAAATAGCAAGGATATGATGAGAGAATGGGAAAACAGGAGGCAAGGGACACAGATGGAGTAGCAAGACATTGAGCGTGAGATCAGCCTGGCTATGTTACTGTGATTTATAATAAATGTATATTTGTCTTCATCCATCTTTCCTGCTTACCGTTCCCCAAACCCTTGAGATTTCCTAAAAGTTGAAAAGTGATAAAGGTGTCTGGTTAGGTGAATGAGGTGACTTTTGGAAACACGTAAGGATGGGGGCTAGTTGCCAGGAGAACCAACCACCTGATTAGAGGGTTGGAACTTTCAGCCCCACCCCCTGACCTCTAGGGAGGGAAGAAAGAGAGAATGGATGTTGGAACAATCACCAAATGGTCAATGATTTACTCAGTCACATAATACCTATGTAATAAAAGCCTAAAAGGACAGGGTTCAGAGAACTTCCAGGTTGATGAACAGGTAGAGCTGTTCCTGAGATATATCTTGTTATAACAGACCAGTGATCCATTGAGGAAAATGCTTCTCTGAAATCTGTGAGCTGCACTGGCAAATTAGTCACTGGAACCTTCAGTTTGTAGCCCATTGGTCAGAAGCACAGGTAGCAATCTGGGCTTGCGACTGGGGTCTGAGGTGGAGGGTGGTCCTGTGGGACTGAGCCCTTTACCTGATGCTTTTTTTTTTTTTTTTTTTTTTTGCCACATGAAGTGATTTGCAGGATCTTAGTTCCCTAACCAGGGATCAAACCTTGGAGCCTGGCAGTGGAAGCCTGACATCCTAACCACTGGACCACCAGGGAAGGCACCTGTACTCACAGTGTTTGAGAACCATTTGTTGGTGTGAGGAAGCCCCCCGCCCCCAACCCACACATGATGGAATTGGGTCCAGCAACCCTTTCACCATCCAAAAGAGTGATTCTGGGAAGATACTTTGGCGGAAGTGATGGGTGAACCTGAGTGGTCAGGGAGGGGGCCTGGGCAGAGGCAAAGTCAGCTTCCTGGGAAGAAAGGTGCATCTCCAGGATTCCCCACAGGACTCCACAAAAGCACATCATTCCTTCAGGATCTTTTATTAACGTATAGAAAATGTGTTTTAAAAAAGGAACTATACAGAGGCTAAAAGCAACCAGGACTAAAAATACTAGTTAACAATGGTTAACAAGCGGAGATTCCAGTCTTTGAGCTACAGTGCTGTGGAAGGGTGGGGAAGTTGGTTTGTCCTCTCCCTTCCTCTGTCTGTTTTTATTTTTATTTTAGCTCACTTAACGCCTGAGGAGTATGTACTCCATGTGTTCTTGTTTTTTTCCTTTCTGCCATCTAGTCTTTCTAGTTATTAAGTAAATGCATTTCCAGGCACAGTGTAGCTACAAAGTGAGTAAATCGATCTTTGTTATTTTTTACCTGAAAAGGCTGTTAAAGGTTAAAACAACAAACTCAAATTTGGAGGGATTGGAGGATTTGGTGTTTGTGATTTCTCAGAACAACAGTCTAGAGACCACTGCGGTGGGTTCCAGCTGCCGAGCCCCAGGTAACAGCTCCTTCAAGGTCACGGTGACTTGCTTAGGGTACCTGGGAATTCCTAGGGCCTGGAGTGTCTTTGCGGTTGGAATAATAGGAAGGGGGAGTCTGTGTGTTAACAGTAGCTCGTGTGGATTCTGAACCTTGCTCTGTGTGTCCATGGTGTGAGTTCAGGCAACAGAGAGGGCACGGGTGGGGACAGAGGGTTGGCAGGGCAGCATTTCCCTGGCTGACATTTTTTGTAAGCCATGATGTCTGCTGCATCTAACACAGAGATGTCACTGCTGCCCAATCAGCCCCAATGTGGGAGAGGACCATGATGCAGAGATCTCTCCCAGATCTATTCCTTACATATAAATGTTGTTCAAATAAGAGAAAGGGGCTCATGTCTGGAGTTTGGGCCAAGCAGTGAAAAATACAAGTTGCCAAGCACTGATTTCCCTGTAAATCCCCCAAAGTAGCAAAGAGAGCTGAGATTATAGCCACAGTCCTCAAGCCCCTCTGCCCACTGGGAGGGGAAAGCAGGTTGGGAGACGGGTAAAGAAATCAGGGAATAAACAAAATTAATTCGTCTCCTGCCTTTTTCTAGCCTCATTCCTCAAGAATTTCCACTGATTTGTCCCTGCAAGGAACCATGAAGGTCCTAGTAACCCTGAGAGTCTGGAAGGAGGGAGCCCAAATCAGGCTTTAACTTACAGGCTTTAGTCTAAACATTTCCGGCATTTCTGCATTTGATACCAACTGCATTGGTTTGAATACATGAATAATATAATCCTTCCTCTCCCAAATTCAAGAGTAAAACTGACACTCTAGGAGCACGTGCAGTACTTATTCTGGGGTATCCCCCTTCTCAATCCTGGCCATGTCTCCTGCCTCAGTTTGAGAAGAATGACCCTGGAATTGCCTACTCTTCTAATGTTGGCTGAGACAGAGGTTTCATATTCTCCAAGGAGTGGGGTGGGGGAAATAGTGTTTGTGTTCTGGTCCTTATCTTCTCCTCCCAATCCACTGTGACCCTCTCCTTCATTTCCCAAATTTAAAAAAAAAAAAAAGGAAAAGGAAAAAGTTGCCAGGATGTTTCTTACTTCTGATGGTGAGGTTGAAGGTCCCGTGGAGTATGTGGCAAAAACAATGCAAGAATTCCCTTTTCTTAAAAGACAGAGAGGAGAGAGGAAGTGGCCCCTTTGTGAGGATATTAGCAAATCCAAGATGGTGGCCACTTGGCTAAATAAATATAAAAGGGCAGCAGCCTCATGAAGCAGCAAAAGCATGGACTTTAGAATTAGACAGAGAGCTTCCCGTTATGGTTCTACCTAGCAGCTGTGTGACTTTGGGTGTGTTACTTAATCTTCCTGTTCTTCTATTCACTCATCTGTAAGATGATTAAACTTGGGTCAAGTTGTGGTGAAGATTTAACAAAGTAATAGATGTCAAGCTTCTAACACAGTGTCTGGAAAATAAAAGGTGTATAATCAATACCATTTCTCTTAGTCTTCATTTGGGGAGAGAAAAGTTTAAGAGCCTATTCCAGATCTAATCTCACCTCTGTTTCTAATTAGCTGTGTGAACTTGGGCGAGTTGCTAACCTCTCTGGGCTTCAGTTTCCTGGAGAATGAAATGAGAGGGATGGATTAGATGAGCTTCAGAGGCCCTTCCAGCTCTGAAGGTTCCCAACACTTGCTGTTTGAAAGCTGTGTTGAGCACATTACTGAAAAACACAAGGTCTTCCTGGGGGCTGCCAAACCAGTGATGGGAAGAAAACAATAGAAAACAGTGTGATCATCCATGCATTTGCCTCCTGGCCATGCATCTGGACCCAAACCCTCTCTCAAGGCTTCGGTGTTCCAGGCCTCCTGGGATGTCTGCACTGCTTCCCATGAACTCCTGATGCCAATGAGCCAATGTGAGTACCTGGGAGAGTGGAACCCGTAAGACCAGAAGGGTTAAATGAACTGGAAATTTAGCACCAGCCCAGCCTCACCACTGACAATGAGGAGCTGTTTTAGGGAGTTAACAGCAGACAGGGGTTTTTCTGAGAAACAGGAGCTGTGTTCTTTGGATTCTCTGCCACAGCCTTATTAAGCTTGGGGAAGGAGGGAGAATTTCCGGTAGGGAGGAAGTGCAACTCTGTCCAAAGACGGCGAGGTTTGCCAAGGACATTTGGACAATGAAGTGCTGCAGGTGCAATGAAGTCATGCTTCAGGCAAGGGGTGACCTTGAAAAATTAATCAGAAATGCTGGAGATGGCACAACGGGTTTGTAGCTGCTGTGAAGAAAAAGCGAGGTCCAGGCAGACAGGTGGAGCAAGCAAAGGAGGCCCCTTTGCTTCTCATTTCTGTGATGTGAAGACCTCTGGTGATTTCGCTCCCCCTCGTGTGAAGTGGGTGAACAGGAGCTCTGGTGGGGGGCCAGAACTCAGAGACTAATGCTGGTCCCTTTTCCAGGGCTCCTCACGCCTGGTCTCTATTTTGTTTGTTTGTTTGCTATTTTTACTGTTGGGCCACTATAAGCAAGAGAGCTTGCTTATAGTCTCCAGTGACCCATCAGCTTCTTTTTTATGTTATTTTGTGTTTTGCATTTAATTTTTTCCTTCCCAGCTGTTTCTCAAAGCTTGACAAGCCCAGAATGGATCTAAGTAAATCCAGCCCGGATACCATTAGGATGAACCTGAGCCATTCTTTCATATTGGACCTACACCAACACACCCATTTTCCTGGAGTTTTTTCCTTATTTGTTTTTAGGAGTTTTCCTTTAGCCTGTGGGTGCTCATTTGGTCTGGTAGTGACAGAATGCTCCAGAATTGCTGAGGAAAACTTTGTCCTATCTGTGTGGGGTTGGGTGGTAGAAGCAACAAAGGTTTAGGGTGCATTTAGTCAAGGATCTTCAGGGTCTTGGCCAAGGAACCCTGAGGCAGAACCAGAGAGAGGCTACAGGTACAGTGTAGCAGCTAGCCCCATGTCTCGTCCTGAGAGCAAAGAACCTCTCGGTCATTGTTACTGGGAGGAAAACATACCACCCAGGGAGGCTGAATCAGCAGCTCTTGGTATCTGGAGATTTGTGCAAGAAGCAAGACTCCTAAACTTCCCAGACTCTCTACAGGCCTCTGGGGTCCCAAGGCCCTTCTTGAAGCTGTGGCAAGTTTGAGACAAGTGAAAGCAGATTACCCCACCCTCTTGGGATTATTGAAACTGAAGTGTGACTCTTTCTGAGCTTCCTGATCAAAGTTTTAAGAATGGACACTGAGGTGCAAATATAGTTCCCCCTTTTGTTGTTGTTCAGTCACTCAGTCGTGTCTGACTCTTTGCAACCCCATGGACTGCAGCACGCCAGGCTTCCCTGTCCTTCACTATCTCCCAGAGTTTGCTCAGACTCATGTCCATTGAGTCAATGATGCCATCCAACCAGCTCATCTTCTGTCACCCCCATCTCCTCCTGCCCTCAATCTTTCCCATCATCAGGGTCTTTTCCAATGAGTTGGCTCTTCCCAGAAGCCCACTAGGCTCCTCTGTCCATGGAATTTCCCAGGCAAGAATACTGGAGTGGGTTGCCATTTCCTCCTCCAGTGAATCTTCCCAACCCAGGGATCAAACCTAAGTCTCCTTCACTAGCAGGCAGATTCCTTACCACTGAGCCACTTGGGATGCCCTAGCGTCCCCTTTGGAGGGAAAGAAATGGAAGTAAGGAATTAGATTGAATAGGAGTCTGGTGATAAGAAAGCAAACCATAGAAAAGCACATATCCTGAGTAAGTGGTTCCACCTTTCCTGAAATTCTGAGTGGAGGGTAAAAAAAGAAAAATGTTTGCATGCCCCAGGAGTATTTGCAAATCCAGGCCACTAGCTAGTCTATTTCAACCCCCTCAGCTTGTTGTACCCACTGTTCTCACAGATCCCATTTATCCTCCAGAAGAGAGGACAAAGAGGAAGTCATAAACCCTCTCTCAAATGATGCTTTTAAAAGGACTCTTTGAGAAGATTCCATAATGACCTGTTGTCCCTTAATCTATGGCTCGGTTCTGGGACTGGATTTTGAAAGTATAAATGTGATTAAAGATTGCTTGGTTTGGAACTGAACTCATTGGCAACCTTGGTTCTTCACATTTGTCTTTGAAATAACAGCTTCACTGTGCAGAGAGCTGGTGGCTTCCCAGGTGGGAGGGCATAGCTGTTGGGTATCTTACATACTCCATGAGTAGTGGAGTGGGGATCTGGTAGATGAAGGGTAGGGTGGATTAAGCTATTTCTGGAATTTTGCTCTGCATTTTCTTGCTACCATTTTTGTTGTTTCCTTTACAGATCAGTCAGCTAGTTTTCCTGGGTCCTGGTCTAGTATGAGTTCTGAAAACCTGGAGGCACTGTGTCCTCAACCCCATCATCAGAAGGTGACTGGGAGATGTCAGCGCCACCTTGTGGTCATGCTTAGCAAGTTTCCCTCCTCCAGTTGAAAGTGAAAGCCGCTCACTAGTGTCTGACTTTTTGTGACCCCATGTACTCTTGCCTGGAAAATCCCATGGATGGAGGAGCCTGGTGGGTTGCAGTCCATGGGGTCACTAAGAGTCAGACACGACTTCACTTTCACTTTCATGCATTGGAGAAGGAAATGGAAACCCACTCTAGTGTTCTTGCCTGGAGAATCCCAGGGACGGGGGAGCTTGGTGGGCTGCCGTCTATGGGGTCGCACAGAGTTGGACACGACTGAAGTGACTTAGCAGCAGTACTTACTATACAGTCCATGGAATTCTCCAGGCCAGAATACTGGAATGGGGAGCCTTTTCCTTTTCCAGGGGATCTTCCCAACCCAGGGATCGAATCCAGGTCTTCTGGATTGCAGCTGAGCCACAAGGGAGTCTAAAAGCCGGCAGGAGTTTTCCATAAATTTGTCGTCTCTTCCCTACCTCTGCTCCATCATCTTCCAGAAATAAACCTGGAGAAAGTGTTTACTGCGTTTGAAATTATCTGATGGGGAGATGCAAGAAGAAGAAACTGTTTGGGTCTTGGGTCTAGGTGATGAGCCTGTTGAGGTCACTGGTAGGGTGTTTTCTTTTCTTTTTTATAAGCACATATCCTGATGTGTCTGCCATTAAACTGCTTCTGAGCAGAGTCCGCCGCTATTCCTTCTGAGTCCCTTGAAGGAAACTGTGGTGTGTGAGGGTGAGCTCTTTGTGACTATTGTTTCCTGGATCCATCTTCGGGAAGGGCACAGGTGCTTGGAGGAACAGGATAAGCAGGAATCCATGAGTCATGTTGTGAAGCTTTGAGTCCAGTTGATCATGGGCCTTGGGGAGATACTGAGGTACAGTGTCTCTTAAAAATGGTGAAAACTTGTGAGAAAATCACTCTACCTAATAAAAGGAATCTATAAATCCTTTTTATAGAAAGTTAGGTGAGCTAGTCTTTGAAGTTCCTTTCTTTGCTTTGAAATTCTTTAACAGGAATCTAGGCAATGCTGCTGATACTATTTATAAAAATGTTCCATAGAGTAAAATGGTTCCAGTAGGAGACAGATTTTGGTTCCCATTGATGTTTCTTGGCTTTCACCTGAATTGGCAACATGAGGACCCATCATCTTTCCCATCTCCGTTCCCTCGATGAGGTGGGCTGTACTCATATCACCTGGGACCCTGGGTTCTGCTTTTATGGACAAAATGAGTCCAGCCACTTCCTTGGCAATCTCTTCTGCAATGTTTTCGTGTGTATGTGTGTGTGTGGCTGTGTCTATGCACATGTGTATATGTTTTACTGATGACTTCGGAATCAGATTTTCTTTTCCTCTCTGTCTCTTTCATAAAGCAGGGCTTCTAGTGAATTTTCATTACTTAGTTGTGCTCGCTCACCAATGCCAATTTCCATGTTCAGATCAGAGACTAGCCTTACTGACCATCAGAACTGAAAGGGAAGTTAGAAGCCGTTCTGGTCTCATCCAACCAGATGAGGAAACTGAAGCCCCAAGAGGTGAAACAATCTTCCTGAAGTCATAGCACCAAAACACAGCCGGGCCCACCCCTGAGACCCCAGGTTCCGCATTCAACAAGCTTCCTGCTGTTCATCGGGCTCCCACTCTCTAGCTAAATCTTAATTATCAGGTTTCTTGAAAGGATTGTTTCTGTTTCTTCTTCCTTCCCCCTAGTTTTTTGAAGCCCATGGTGAACTGAGAAATGGGAATGTCACCTCCATTTCCACCACTGGCCTGGCAGTCACACCCACCCCATGGCAGTGAACAAGACCTTGAAGATCTACTAAAGGGAGAGGGCAAGGGGCGATTGACTCCATCCTCGTTACATCAGAAACGTGGTTGTCAGCCTGGGGGACTGTCCTTCCCTGCTTAACAAAGCTCAGTTACACTGTGCATGTTTCCATTAGAAAATTGCCAACTCTCAGGCTCATCCAGTGATTGGCTGGGAAAGGCCCAGGATGCCTCAGTTTGACTAAAGGTGGATATTACAAAACAACCAAACCTGAGGCTTTAAGGAAAAAGTGAGAGGAGGAAACAAGTGGCTGGGGAGACTGGGCATGAATTTTGGCAGACACCACAGGAATGCTTGTAGCTGACATTTGGTTGGAGAAGTTGAAGGGTCATGGCTTTAGAGCCTCCAGCTCTCTTGGGTGTAAAAATCAAATCATGCTAGTGAAGAGAGCACGTCTCATAAAATGGGAGGTAGGCCCATACTTCTCCCCTATTCACCTTTGGATTTCTAGATGTAATTTCCTCTGGCACTTTTCATTTTTCCTCTCAAAGGCAGAATAATAAAAGAAGATGGAGAAAGGCTTCTTGTGAGCTCACCTCATTAAGGAGGTCATTCCTGTTTCTCACTGAACCGAAAGAAAGAGGAGAAAACTGAAACCCAAACCCTGAAATTCCACCTCTTCCCAGAGATTATCAGTCAGGGGAATGGCTGGCTGGTCATATAACTTCTCCTGACTCTTATTAAGCCGCTTGCCCTAAGGAGAGCTTGGCTGAAATGAGAGCCTCAGAACTGAGGCTTTAGTTTGCAATTCAGGAAAAAGAATCCATGACAAATAGGACCAGAATTAGAGAAAATGGAGCTAGGTGGGATCTATGTTCCCCATGGAACCTGTGATCTCAATGACAGGTTCCGAGCGGAACCCAGACCTGTTTCTTCTGCCTTTTCCTCGGTGCCTGACCCCAAAGTGCTATCAACCATAACTCTCTCCACCTTCCAGCTTCAAAGAAAGTTGACCTGAGGGAGGGGGCAGGGACTTATGATCCTCGGGCACACGGCTACGTGTAGCCCAGGCCAGGTGTAAGCAACACCTTGGGAACTAGAATCCAAAACAGTGGCTGGGCTTGTGAGGCCACAGGGGATCGTAAGGTAGGATGCAAGTGGGCAAAGGATGGATTGGCTGGAAAATAGGCCCCTCCTCTTGAAAGGTGACAGAGGACACTTGGCTGGTAAGACTAAGAATGTTCAATGAGAATCTTTGGCCCATTACAAAGGACTTGGGTTGTTGGGACAGGGTGAGGTTAAAATGTTTCCTTTTAAGGGGACTTGTTGGCAAAGCTCTCTTGCTGGGGCTTCTTCTTGGGGCTGGTGTGAGAACCCAGCCACCGAAGGCAGTGACCAGAGCTCGGTTCCTGGAAGTTAAGGGCATCTCAGAAGGAGGGCAGGAAAGAAGGCACGTGCCTGTCACCGATCTGACTCCACGATCTGGGTTTGAGTTGGTCTTTTAAGAAAACGTCTCACTGTTCCTCCTTAGTGGGAAAAGAGGGGATGGTTAGGGATGGCTGGGTAGGAGGGAGCATGGAGACTGAGGGGCAGGCCCGGAGGCAGCAGAAACCATGAGCTGCTGATTCTCAACTGGTTCCTGCTACAGCCCGCTTCCTTCAAACACTCTTAACATGTTGCAAAGCACATTACTATGTCCCCCACCCCTTGTTTCATATTGTAAAGTACAAACAAATGACAGAAAAGGTCAGTTGACTCGCAGCCGCCCACTGCTTAGAACTGCAAGGACCGCCGTTTCCTCCCTGCCACGAGACGGTGGCTGTATGGGCGCATCTTCATCTCCACGAAGGGGATAGAGAACTCATGGCCTTTCCAGTGGTACCAGTTGATCCCCTGGGAAGGAGAAAGATGAGCATGTCAGATCACCTTTCCCCACTCAAGGGAACTCCCAGTCTGAAAAGAAAGAGGGTGCTGGCTGAGAGCAGGGAATCCAAGATAACATTTAGCCCTTTTCCATTAACATGAAGCTTTGTGGCTGAGTTCCCTCCCCCTACAAAAAGGGCAAAAAAACCCAGAGATTTTTGTTTTTCTAGCTTTTCTCTTTAGGCATGCTTGTGGTCTGGGCCTGTATTAGGAATGTGTAGCTGGTCTTTCCTTATCACTGGCTTTCTGGTTTGGGCTTTCAGGATTTGCATGCACCAGTAAATTTGAATTTCAGATTCCCAACAGTATAGAAGCGTTCTGAAGAGCATAACTGTTTTTGATGGCCCACTCCTGATGGGAGCGATAAGTGGTTTCCATCTATCAGGTAACCAGCCACCTTGGTTTGCCCAGGACTAAGGGGTGCCCCTGGCTTCTGGCCTTTCCTGTGCTAAAACTGGAGAGGTCCCAGTTGGCCACCCTACCGCCCAGCCCAGCCGATGGGTATGTGATCTCCAGTGGGGAGACATGGTCTCATTGACACTGCTATTCCTGCTCTCTCCCTTTCTAGGATACTTCTTTGGATGAAGCTGGGCCTGTGAAGCAGTCCCTGAACTTGAGAAGCTCTTCACGGGATATCCTAGAGGAGGAAATGAAATGGGACTTGACTTTTCGCCAAGGTTTCTCTGGGTGAGTTCTAGCTCCCGAGTCCAGGTGTGTTCCCCTTTTCTTCCTCTGGCTTGGACTCTGCCCTGCTCTTATCTCAGTGTCTGCATTATTTTCCTCTTTATAATAGTCCGTTCTCAACACTCTGAAGGTATCTTTTTTAAAGGGAAATGCAAGGCCCGCCCGTGCACTTCGAACGTGACGCTAAGGCACGTGGGCTGCAGGCTCATCCGTGCAGCGGCAGCCTCACCCACCTGACTGTGTCTGGACTCGCCGTATTTCCCGTTGAGGTTGGTCCGGTGGCAGTTCTTATACCACCAGGCCCCCTTGTACGACAGGGCACAGTTGGTGACTGCTACGTCATTGTCTCTGTCCTCCGTGGAGAACGGGCGGCCCTGATGGTAGCTGAGAGAGTCCCCTGGGAAAAAAAAAAACCACATGCTTGAAGCTGTCCAATCTGTCATTCTTTTGTCATGACGTTCTGGACATTTGACCCAGGCCCAACACACCTGGCTTCTGCCTAAGAGACCTTCCGCTTACCTCTCTGTGTCTATTCGGCTTCAGCCTGGCTATGCTGAGCTCTTTCTCCACGAACGCCTGGGGTCCACTACCTCTGTGCTGCTCTCTCCAACTCAGTTCCTCATTCCCCTGACCTTCTGCTCAGAACTCTGTCCACTCAGCTCTACCTCACCATTCATTCCTGACTGTTTCCGCCAGGCCAGCACTGGGACACAGGCATGAATGGCTCCTTGTGTCTCAGAGGAGACAGTGATGACTCATACCGCCCTGGCTAATCTGGGTAACCACCATGCAGTCTGGCTTTCCCCATGGCTCATCAGGCCTTGGTCACATCCAGCATCCCCTTGTTCAGAACTAGGGTCCACATGTGAAGAGGGGCATTAGCTAACTGGAGTTTCTGTCCGTAGGAAGCAAGATGATAAGAAAATCCTAACCATATTAGAGGAGAAGTGATTGGGAAAACCAGGGCTGTATCTTGGGGAAAAGCAGACTTGCAAGGGGAGACAAGGTTCTAGATCACCAACTCCAAATATTTGATGGGTTATTTAGTAAACAAACAGAACTCCACCGAACAGACACTCTTTGGAGAAGTATGAGGATCAGTAGGCAGAGACTGTGAACTGGCGTATTTTGGCTCAATGTGTGAGGAGGAATCACCTAAATATTAGCGCTGTTGATAAATGGGATAGACTACTTGGAAATATGGGGAGATCTCTATTTTTAGAAGCTGGAGATTTTCTTGTTGGGATGTTGTGCAGGCCACTCATATGAACTGAGTGTTTGAAGTGAGGTATCAGACCGTAATTAATTTATAACTATTGGCCAAACCTCTGGCAGAATTTGTGGTTAGAGATGTTGTGAAGGGGTTCATGCTATTGAATGACTGTTGTCGTAGATGCATCCAAGGTCACTTTAAGCCAGGGGAACTCATGGTTCTGATCCTGTGGCTTCCTGAGTCCACACTCACAGTGGCCACTCAATGCCTCCAAGTGCTTCTGGTCACAATTTAATTCTTAGGAGGATGGTCTTTCTTTTATAGGGAAGCCTGGTCCATTCAGGCCAGCTTTGTCCCTAAGTACATATGTCATTATTTCTATCCCATCCTTTTTATCTCCTTCTCTCAGTCTCTAAACAAACCAGGCTTTGTCTCCACTCAGGATGATCCCACCAACCTGCAACTCATTCTTTCCCATCTCTTCCAGGTCCTGGAGAAAGCAGAAAAGAGTTCTTACTTTTCCTTTTTTCATATAGATACAGATAGAGATAGATATATATGGATATTTTAGCATTTTCATCTCTTCTCACTCTAACTCATACTCAATCCCTGTGTCTTAAAAAAATCCTGACTTAATCCTACTTTCTGGAGACTCTTTCTTTACCATCAGTCCCCTGACTATGTTGTGTCTACCCACGTTTCTATCTTCTCATCTCCTGCTTATCTCTCTAACCTAGAAGCTGCCCTCCCTGGGAACTATTCCCTCCTCACTCCCTGGGAACTATTCTCTCCTGCTTCCACTTTGGATGTTGCCTGCTGCTGTCTCAGATATGATCCTGATGTTGGTCTTGGTCTCCTCCCCAGATCTGGCCTCCTTCCCATTTCTGCTTCATAAATCCACCTCATACGTTCAGTCCATCATCTAAGTCTTGGTTTTTCTCTCTCAAACTGCTGTCAGATTTATATTTTTCCCTTAACTCCTAAGAGCAGTCAAGGCTCCTGTGATCTCCTACCAGAATTAATGCAGCAGCTCCAGCTGGTCTCTGTTCTTCACTCAGGTTTACTTTATCCTATTTATGGATCTTCCTAAAACTCCACGTCCACTGTGTCACTCAGGACCCACCACAGCTCCCCACTGCCCACCGTATTAAGATAGACTCCTCTGTCCCCTTGGCTTTAAGGCCCTTCAGGGTCTGACTCCACCTTACTCCACCTGGTTCCTTTCTATTCTTTCTGAACTCACACCTTGTCCTGGGCAGCCAGGTCCTCTGCACGTGCACTCCCTCCACACTAACTGCTTCTTCTGTGACTTCTCCCCCAGGATTTTCTTTCCCTGGAATGTTTGCCTTCCCCTTGGGATCCCAGCCAAATGCTGCTGCTTTCATGAAGCCTTCTTCAACTTCCCAGACCCCCCTTCTCTGAATGCAGGTTAAACTGGAAGTGAGTACCATTCATTTTGTGGTGAGTTGCTTCCAAACTGTTTCTTTTTCAGATGGAAGTTTAGTTCTTGCAGAGGTCATGCCTTATGCTCCTTATGAGTCCTCACAATTCGCATGATGAACTTTTAGAGGTTGCTCAACAACCTTTTAGCCATAATTTGACTTGTAATGTTCAGCTCCAATTCAATTAAGAGTCCTGGTTAGAGACTTGGATTTTTGCAGACTTGAGAACAATGGAGATGGGAGAAGGGACTGAACTTGGCATTGAAGGCCACAGAGGCCACTGTTCTAGTGGGGCCAATAAAGATGAGCAACATGCAAGATAAAGGCCGGGGGACTTGGGCAATAGTAAATGCCAGAGAGAGGATGGCGCCTCCTCCCTGGAGACCTTCCAGTCTGGAAAGAACCACCATTGTGTGAAGTTGTTCAGAGAAGGGGCCTACATAAGCCTCTCTTCTCATCGTTTGAAGAAGATGAACTGAATATTTGACCTAAGAGGTCAGATCGCAATTCATTTTTGATGACTGGCCAAACTGTTGGTGGGACTTGCCTCTGAAATGTGACAGTAGGGCAGTCCACCAGCTGCGACCTCCATGGGGTCCAGCAGTGAGACAGAGCTGCACAGAGACTGCAGAAGGGGGGCCCAAGTCCGACAGGTAGGAGCACAGTCTGGGGCCGCTGAGGAGGAGGCAGGGGGATCAGCCATGTGAGGAAGTGGGAGGGCTTGCTTGTCTTTCTGTGGGAGAAGTAAGAACGGATTTCTGCAGGCACGATTCTAATCTTGGGGAGTGGTTGGTATCAGGTTATTTCTGAAATGATTTGGTCCAACATTTTGTGTCATATACTTCATTTCAAATGACTATTTTACATCCAAAGTGTGGGAAAATTGGATCTTTTATTGGGGCACTTTGGGCAGGTCTGACTGCCCTGGGGAATGATCTCTCATGTGAAAAACAACAGGGGGAAGCATGTCTTCTCTTTGGAGTAACGACACCTGGCTGAGCAGAGAAATGACTGAGCAGATGCAGTCGTGGGAGAGGCAGCACTTTGATGATCTTCTTAATTCTAAGAGTCTTAAAAATGTTGCTAAATTTATACCGTAGCATTTAGCCATATAATTGGAGTTAATGAAAAGACCAATAACTCCATGTACCAAATAGTGGAATATGTGGCAAAACAGGTCTTAGGATATGTACTAGAAGGGAACCTAGGAAATAGATTGGCAGAGCCTAAGAATCAGATTGGGATAAGATGTCCTGATAAAACTCTTAATGCAACAGAGCTTATAGAGGTGGTTGTTGTACTTAGTGAAAGTGTCATAAAATCTACAGAAAACGTTCCCATGTATGGGTTCTTGTGGAGGACTGAAAAGACATGTGGCCCGTGGGGGGACATGTAGCACTGTTGTCTGTTCCCTGATGGAGGTGTGATGAAGACTGCTGATAGAGGAGGGGACAGCTCAGAATGGGGCATCTGTCTTATTTTCATTAGTTCGAAGATGATTTTCCTAGCTGTCATTGCAGGGGAGATTTCTATCCAGACAATAGATGATTATGCTTTCATGGGATGAGAGCCCATATTGACTAATCTAGACAAGAAAAATAATCCTTCACCCTCACATGGTAGTTTTTTTTTAACTTCAAAAAGCACTTTCACTCTACTTATCACATTATTTTTTCTGTCCGCTCTGTGAACTAGGGCAGGCATCATTATTAAGATTTTCCAGATGAGGAAACTGAAGTGCTTGAGAAATTGATTGCAGGTCACCTGAGTGATGAGGAGCTTGCGTGCATTCGAAGTCCCTTCAGTCGTGTCTGACTCTTAGCCACCTTATGGACTGGAACCCGCCAGGTTCCTCTGTCCATGGGGTTCTCCAGGCATGAATACTGGAGTGTGTTATCATCCCCTCCTCCAGGGGATGGTTTCAATCCAGGTGGGGGGCAGCCTGGACCAGAGCCAGTGCTTCCAGCCCGCCACCCTCCTCCTCAGCCAGCAGGGACTTCACCAGCTCTTTGGGCGCTGCTATGACTGCCCAGAGCAGCTCAGGCCTCGAGCGTGGGGCCCTACTGCACGCCCACTACCCTTGGGCGCTGCTTGGGGGCCGGGGTACCTGCGGTGCCGTTGTAACCTCCCAGGCGGAGTTTGTACAGGCTTCTGCTGTCCTCAACAGAGAACCTGTCGTAGGAGGCGAAGGCGGCTTCCTGCCCGTCACGCATGTCCACGCGCAGCTCGTAGCGGCCCTGGGACGTGATCCTGTGTATATTGTCCAGCCCTGTGGAGAAGAGCCAAGAACGCAGTGAGCCTGGCTGCAGTGGCTTTGGACATGGGTGGCAGAAGGTGACTGTGGCCTCAAAACAGATGTTCTGGGAAAAAGGAGGAATACTGGGATTGCTTTCGCTTTTAGCCCTTTGCAGGTGGTTCTCAAACAGACCCTTGTTGTTGCTGTTGAGTTGCTAGGTCGTGTCTGACTCTGTGACCCCAGGGACTGTAGCCCACCAGGCTCCTCTGTCCATGGGATTTCCCAGGCAAGAATACTGGAATGGGTTGCCATTTCCTACTCCAGGGGATCTTCCCAACCCCAAGACTGAACCTGCGTCTCCTGCACTGGCAGGCGGATTCCTTACCATTGAGCCACCAGGGAAGACCATTCAGACCTTACCAGCCTCTGAATTTCCTCCTGTACAAAAGCCACGTAGTTTTGCTGGTGAATTCCCACTGCAGGTCAGCTCAGGGGTCCTGCCATCAAGTGTTGACCCAGTAACCAACAAGCCCAGAGCCATAGGATTCCTGGCCTAGTCCCCCTATCACCTCCCATTCCAAACCACAGTGTGGGTTGAAAATGATGAGCAGCATCATTGGGGTGTGACTCCTTTGGTGTGAGTGATAGGAAGCAGGAGGTAGGAGTACTGATCAAGGGAACTCAGAGTGGACCCTCGGGGTCCAGAGGATCTGCACATCCTACCCAGTAGCCTGGGAGGGGGCTCCATCCACCTTTAATTACACTGCCCTTCCTGATCTCTGCTTCAGCCCTCCTGAGACTCCCATAACCGGGTCAGAGAACATTGTCCCCTGTCTCCTGACACCAGTTCCTGTCTCTCGGATCTACCTGTTATATCTTTGCACTGCCATCTCTGCACTCGTCTATCTGGTCACTCATGCACCCTCCGCCCCAACCCTAGCCCCACACCCTTGGCCCTCCCGCCACTGTCTCCTTGGCCTCTAAGCTTCCTAGCCTTTGATCTATAGGTGCAAACCCCAGGAGTCCAGAGTTAGGCGGAGCCCAGATCCTTCTTGGTGATATTTTCCCATGTGCGTTCTCTTTTCTCTTTGCTCTGGCTGGCTGTGCTCTGGATCTTTCTGATTCTGACCTCCCTGCCCAGACTTTGAACTGCCCCCGCCCCCACATTGCTGGTGATCTTGGAGTCCTCCTGATTTCCACCTGCTTACTGAACTGGGGTCCTCTTGCTTTGCTGTGACATTTGATATCTATCAGAGTACACCATGATTTAGAATTGAAAAAATTGCAGATGGAAGGGAATTTAGAAACTACTTAGGCTTTAGAAATTACTTTAGAAATTACTTAGTAATTTAGAAATTACTCTTTGTTTTGTTGAAAACGTGGCTGAAGTCCAGAGAGGTGACATGGCTGATGGCGGGTCACCTGGATCTTTCTGTTTCCCTGTCCTGTTTGAGAGTTAAAGCCTTATGTTAATTACATATTATATGTTATATACTGCTTGCTGTTTGCCAGGTTACTGGTGCCCTACACGTGGATTGGGATGTGGTGGATCCTGGTCGTGCCTTGCCCAGATGCCCTTTAACTGGTCAGTGGACATAACCCCCAGTTGCTAACAGCTCACAGTTGCCTCCTTGGATTATTGCCCAAACAGGAGTTGCTTCACTCTGGAAGTTACCCTCTTCCTCCCCCATGCCTTGGGGCTGAGCCCCATCAATGCCTGATGTGGGGGGGGGGGCTATCAAATCCCAGCCCCCTTGCCCCACTGGGGACCGACTCTGAGGAGCAGTTCATGCTCTAGAGCTTCCCTGAGGATCAGACTGATGCTAATCTCCCATCAAGATCTATCTTGTTTCCCCCACCCACTTCTGAGAGTACTCGCCCAATAAATGACCTGAACAAGAATCCCAGTGTCAGACTTTGCTTCTAGGGAACCCTGCTTACAACATAAACCGTGGGTCAGAGTGTTACCCCTCACCTGAGTACTGCCACCACACTATACATCACTAGGCTGTGCTTCTACTTAAGAGCCCTCCCTGGCTCCCTATTATGTATGGTGTTAATGCAAAACTTCCCTTCCCCACTTTAGGGACCATAACACGCCTTCGTTCAACCCACCTTACCTCATTTTCTTCTTTCCCTGAGCTGCGTCTTTGCTCTGGTTGGATGGTTTATCATTTTCCCGTGTGCTCATGTCAACAGGATCCCTGCCTTCCCTCTTTTCTTGTCCCCCTCCCTCCTTCATCCCTCTTACTCACCTCTCAAAGCCTTCTGCAGGAAGCTGACTCTTCCTTCTCTGAATATCTGTGGCCTAGTTCATAGATGAGTACAGTGTTTCTGAGTGTGAGAGGGCATCTCTGATGATATGAGAAGTAATTGGGGAATGTGCTTAGTTGTGTCGGACTCTTTGCAACCCCACAGACTGTAGCCCTCCAGGTTCCTCTGTCCATGGGATATACCTGGCAAGAATACTGGAGTGGGTTGCCATTTCCTCCTCCAGGGGATCTGCCTGATTTAGAGATCAAATCCGCATCTCCTGAACCTCCTGCATTGGCAGGTGGATTCTTTACCACTGAACCACCCGGGAAGACATTTTTGGAGTAAGAACTGAATAACTTTAAACATGTAGGGAGAAAGGTATTTCCAAATTCTGTCTCTTTCTCCATAGATGGAAGGGAAACCTTAACCCTGATTCTAACTGTTCCTTTCAGTCTGGATCTAGCACTTTGTGCATATTCACTGGAAGGACTGATATTGAAACTGAAGCTCCAAACAACACTTTGGACACCTGATGCAAAGAGCTGACTCATTGGAAAAACCCTGATGCTGGGAAAGATTGAAGGCAGGAGGAGAAGGGGATGACAGAGGATGAGATGGTTGGATGGCATCATCAACTCGATGGACATGAATTTGAGCAGACTCTGGGAGATAGTGAAGGACAGGGGAGCCTGGCGTGCTGCAGTTCATGAAGTTGCAGAGTCAAATATGACTTAGCGACTGAACAGCAACAACAAAAACTTTGTGGTTTAACACTCAACACTTTCTAATCTCCATTTTTACACCACCAGCACCAGCAACAACTGGCATTTAATATTTTTGCTGTTTTCATTGCATTTATTTTTAAGATTCCCTTTTATTTATGGCACATGATGACTAGCTTTCTGTTTTTGGCAATGCTGTGATGTTTCTTTCACAAAAGGATAGATTTCATTTTTAAAACGTGATACATAGGGACTTTCCTGGTGGTCCAGTGGTCCAGACCCCAAGCTTCCAATGCAAGGGGCCAGGGTTCAGTCCCTGGTCAGGAAACTGGATCCCATAAGCTGCAACTGAGGATCCCATGTGCTACACCTGGGACCCAGCACAGCCAAGTAAATAATTTTTTTAAAAAGTGATATATAGAGAATTCAAGTGTGCGACAGTTCAGATGTTTCCCAGAGGTGGCTGTGGTGTCCAGTGGCTGAGGTTGGGTAAGAATGAGCACTGTCTGCTGTGGGCACATCAATTTGTATGCTTTACACTTACCTCTCAAGCTGCTTGCAAACTCTTAGAAGGCAAGGATGTTTTCCTATTCACTTCTCTTTCCTTTTATAATGTGATTTTTACCTTCTATTTTTATTTATTCATTTATTTATTTTACCTTCTATTTTTATTCCATTCATCAGCAAATACAGATCTGGGCATCTAACAGGCACTCAATAAATTCTTATCAATCGAGTGATTGATTGGTATCTACACTTTAGGTACCTACTGTCCTCAGCCACTGTGACAGGTAATGAGATTGAAAACGAATATGGTTAGGTCCCAGGCCTGAAAGAAGTTTACATAGTATAGTCAAGAGAGACAGAAAGGAAAACAGACCCTGATTTGGGTCACAAAAGAGAGAGACTGCTCCTGCAGGCACAGTTAGAGAAAAATGGATAGGATAGGTCCTACTGGGGAAGAGGAGGTTAGCTGAGGCTTTGAATATGCAGAGGAGCACAGCAAGGTATATGGAGGGTTGGGGAGAGTTGGTAGGCAGAGGTTCCTTGCAAAGGAAACATTAGTGATTCTAAGGCTTTGGAGTCTGGGGAAAGGGAGGGATGAATTGGGAATTGGGAGTTAACAGATATACACTACTAAATACAAATACTGTATTGGCTAAAAAATTTGTTTGGGTTTTTCTATACTACCTTGCAGAAAAATCCAAACAAACTTTTTGACTAACCCAAGAGATAAACAATAGGACCTACTGTATATAGCACAGGGAACTATATTCAATATCTTATAATAACTCATAATGGAAAAGAATCTGAGAAAGAATAGATATATGTGTTTATGTGTGTATGTATAACTGCATTATTTTGCGGTATACTTGAAACACTGCCAATCAACTCTACTTCAATAAGAAAATGTTTGGAGTTTGGTTCAGTTGGAGGGTGTAGGGAAGAGGAATGGGGTTCAAGCCCAAAGGGAGGGCCTTGTATCATAGCTAAGGTGCTGGTGATGGGGACTCATTTAAAAGTTCTACAAATGGGGCTAGCCATTGCTCAGATTTTGGCATGAGGGAGATGGTGCTAGTGGCCATGTAGACAATGGTTGATCCAGGAGGCAGAAGGCCAGTTACAGGGTTCTTATAGGAGGGTCCAAGAGAAAGATGGTGAGGCTGAGTGGGAGATAGAGAGGAGACCACAGATATAGAAGACAATTATTGCCTTTCCTTGGCCTCCCTTCATGATCACTGTGAAAATCTAACAGGGAGATGCAGGGAATAATAAATGTGCTGCTTTCTGGAACTGGCTCCTCTGCCATCTGCCTGGGTCGGGTGTGTGTTTACCTTCTCACACAAGTTCAGTTCTCAATCTACACCTCCCACTTGTGTCAGACCTCTAGGAAATTGCTGGTCACCTCTAATGTCATTTTCATTTTTCCTTTTCCATCCCAAGTCAGGTAATAATATCCCTCCAAGGAACAAGGTCTGAGTGACTGTCTCATTTTTCTCCTGGCCTGCAGGCTGGCTGTCTGATGCCTGGCTTCTGAGAGATGACCAGCCAGCTTATTGCTCCCTCTGCCCCCTTCCCCCACCAGGCAGCTCACTCCCTTTGGAAAAGTTGCCTCACGTCAAGACCCATCAGCATAAGAGACTATTAATGAGGATGGGAAGAGACAGAGCAAAGAGGAAAATACCACAACAAGATAAAAGCGGATCAATAGTGGCGCCAAACAGAGCATGAGGTACTGAAAGCAATTCACGAGCTGTCAACTTCTCAACAGACCCAGGGTTTCTGATAATCCCAGATGGACACAGAGAGGAGAGAGACAGGCAAAAAGCCGGAGTAGCGTTCCAAGGGAAACAAAAAAGGAGGCGTTACCCAGCCAAAATTCATCCTCCAGGTTCCCAAAGCCAACACGGTACTCAGCCCATTTCCGGAAAAAATCAGTTTGGCCATTCTGCCGCCTCTGGAATACCTGTGAAGAAAGAGGGGGACAAATGAAAAAGAAAAATGCTAAGGAAGATAAACTCCAATGAGTAAAACTGCTGTAACTGAGTTTTATATCTGCAGAGGCAGAGACACTCAGGTAAGGACCACTGCAGTAGAGAGCTCGGTATTTGCACAGTGGTCATGGCAGGAGATGCTCGCAGCCCTTCTCTGAAGCACAGGGGCCCTTGATGAATAGGCTGGGGTGTGATGTTGACACTAATTTGCACCCCTGCAATGTAGAAAGGATTCAGTATACATATCAAACCCCTGATAGTCAAGGGAAATAGGCTAGATTCTCAAATCCATCTTTTCACACCGTGGCATGCAGCAGAAAGCATTTTTCACCAGAAGAACGGGACCCATTTCAGATCAGCCAGTAATGTCATCATCTTGTTTCAGGCAAAGCAAGTGTGTATCATTGACTTTCCGAGCTGTTTAAGTGCTAATTTCATTTAACCTCCAATACATCAGCCTCGACTTCAACTTCCAATTATGCTTTAAGAAGAAGGCACAAATATGTCAGAAACATAAAAGAAAAACATCTCCCAAGAGTGACTGTTTTGAGCCCAGCCACCATTTGACTCCATTCAACAACTATCCGTTTGGCACTGTGAAAAATCTAGCGTGGTGTGTTGGTGCTGGAGGCGGGATCCTCAGGAGGAAGGAGGGTGGAGGGGCTGGGTTTCCATCTGCACTGAGTCAGCTAATGCTGGGCTGCTTTCGGGCCAGGCTGCCAGAACTCCATCTGCATAGTGGCCTGCAGTGATGTGTGAGGCCGTTCGCCAGGCTGCCCATTCTCTTCTCTCTGTACTGCCCTATCGGACATGGGAGGAGGGTGATAGGAAATGGACTCTCTCTTTTCCTCACCACTTCTGCTCCCTGAAGACTATGGGGAAGAACTAGAGAGGTCAGGAAAGGATGGAGACAGGGGTGGCCTTTGTAAATAGAGGTGGCGATCCACGTTCTATCCCTTAACTGCTTTGCCATATGTGATTCTCCCATAGAAAGATAGTGGTCACCTCCCCAAAGAGACTTCCCTCCTCCTACGAGGGACTCATCTCCTCTATTTCTTTATCATAGCTGCAGTCTTCAGCAGGCAAGACCCCTGGGCCTCTCTGAGCTGCTTCTCCCTTCCCCTGGCACCCTCCTGCATGAACTATCTTCCCAGAAGGAGTCGATTTCCTGGGTCCCCCTTTCCTGGCTGGACCACTGCAGTCTCATATTCTTACTGCTTCCTCTGCCTGGTCAAACCTGTGATAGGGCTGCTGAACAAGGGCCCTGAGGATGATGCAGAGTTCCAGAGTGGACCTGTGGGGCGGGGGGAGTGGATGAAAAAATGGCCAAAGCATAGTGAAGTGTGGATGGATGGGTGCCGAGCCAGGTGGATGGAAGCACCAAGGATGCTGGCGTGCCCAGAGAACAGCCATAGGTACTTACAATCCAGCCACCCCCATCGGTGGTCATGTCGCAGTACACCTGTAACTTCTGGCTTAGCTCTCCGTTGAGGAAGATGGTGTAAACCCCACTCAGAGTGTCTCCGTTCATCAAATGCTGGGCACAGTCTTGAGGATGAGGGAAGACCCGGCCCCCTGCACAGGAAAAGAGGCAGTTTCCATAGTGGGGTAGGGACCTCCCACTATGCATGAGGGCCCCTTGGACTGTAAAATGTTTTAGAGTCTGACAGTGCTTCATCAAGAACGGTAAGGAATCCTCACTGAATCTTCAGCTGATGCTGGGTTTATCAGACAGCATACAGCTTTATGGGATGTGAAGACCAAAGAGCTGGGTTCACCCTGTGACTCCCCCACTTCCCCACTTGTTTAGCTTAGGCAAATAGCCTGACTTCCTGGCATCCGTTTTCTCATCAGAAAGATGAGGATAATAAAAATATTCCTCCAGCAAGGGTGAAGGTATGTTACTACAGAGAGTGATGGGTTACTTAGGCGATGATTACAGATACATGGGCCACAATAAATCACTGCAGAGCCCACATCTCAAAAGAATGAGAGGGATTTAAGCACAGCCGTCCACCATCTTCACAGCAGCCCATAAGGAATGCCCCAAACAGGCTTAGTATTAGCAAGAAGATGGATATCTATTTCTCCTGCAAAATAATCTCCTGATTGGACTAAACAATCAAATGGCCATGTTTTACAGTTCAGTTTAAGTTTAAGGAGAGGGCAGAGGAAATAAATTGCTGCTCATCTTTCAGAGAGAACAGTCCAATTTGTAGAACAATATCTAATTAGCTGAAAGAGAAGCTTAAATCATGTGTCTTGAAGAGCTTGGCTTCAGGGCAGACTTTAATGCTCAACAGGCAAGCCAGAAAGCAGAGGTCCCATGGGAGGAGCTTTACTGGACTGCAGGAGCTGATGGAGCTAGTTAAAGGCAGAGCTTGCCATGGGAGGAAAAGTGGCTTGGGTGCCCTGTAAATATATGATCTCTGAGTCAATGGAAAGGGTGGTGCGCTGCTGTGGTTCTGCATCCTGCAAACTGTAGCAGAAGCAAGAAGAGAGGTGGGGTAGGGACCACGTGGGAACCTATAGCGGCCCCTAGTGGTAGAACCCGTGCACAGCACATATAACAGAGAGCCACTTGGGAGAGTCATCCAGTGGGCCTGAGCAACCTCAATGAAACATCTGTGTTAGTAAGAGCTTCTGGTGGTTTGGTAGGCTTTATGCAAGCCCCCTCTTGGAGATGTGTTAACTCCTCCTGCATAAGGACTGTCCAGCGTGCTGCCACACCATGGACTAGATTCCCTTCCATTTAAGGTAGAATAGAACAAGCCACCACCTGCTTCAGGCATGTTCCACCAGGGAATAACAATGTATTCCTATACAACTAGTACTTAACCAAACGTGCATTTATTTCCATGTAATTCTTGCAAGAAATGTGAGAGGAAGACATTGTTATAGATTGAAGACTTATTTTACAGAGAAGGAAACTAGCTCAGAAAGATTGTGTGACTTCCTCTGTTCACTTGAACTTAGGTTTTCAGACTCCAGGTCAAGTGCTCCTTACACTACTAAAATGGGGACTATACCCTATGATACAGTTAACTGGATCTACATCTATTCAGACAGCAAATGATTAATGAACATCATATGGGCCTCCCAGGTGGCACAGTGGTAGAGAATCTGCCTGCCAAGCAGGAGACTCAGGTTCAGTCCCTGGGCAGGGAAGATCCCCTGGAGAAAGGGAATGGCAACCCACTCCAGTATCCTTGTCTGGGAAATCCCATGGACAGAAGAACCTGGTGGGCTACAGTCCATGGGGTCGCAAGAGTCAGACATGACTTAGAAACTAAACAACAACAAGTATTTATCTTATAAGCAAAGAAGGCCCCAAAGATTAAAGTTACCTCGAAGTTCTTTGTTCACATTAAATATCTTAACCCTCCAAAATGTATTTCCTTAATAGCTATAGAAAAGCTCTCAACTTGCAACTCCAGCCTGTCCAAGAGCTTGTTAGAGTACCTGATCCCACCTGTTTCTAGAGGGTCTAGTTACATTTCAGGGGCAAGTGTGAGTGAGCACCTCACCGCCCCCCCAACACCTTGGGAGCACAGTGATATTTTCTGGCTTCCAGGATATTCTCTAGCTGGTCTTTAGAGCAATTGGCTTGTCTGCCTTCCTTTTTCCTTTCTTTTCTCACTGCTTGAGTTTCTCATTTAAGATCAACATAAAACATGCTTGTCTTCAGCTCACTTCTGCCTTAAGCACTAATAGCCCTTTCCCCTGAATCTGCCTCAGTTCCTTAAGGGGCCAGAACCCCACATTTCTTCCCAATACACATATAACACCAGGCCAAACTTTAGAACAGACAAATAAATGATCTTATACAGGCTCCTTCACATTGATAATGTTGATTATTTAATATTTCTGTTATAGATCCTTTCAAAGGCTCAAAGATATTAGTTGTTTTAAAGGTAGACTACCAAAAACAAATATAGGACAATGAGATAACTTGTTTTGGAGGAGAGAAGCTTTTACGTATCTAAAAGGCTGTCATATGAAACAGGGATGCATTTTTATAAAGTCAGAAAACAGGAATAAAATCAAATTAAGAAAAAAGTGGACCTAAGGAGTGTCCTGGGTCAGGAAGATCCCCTGGAGAAGGGATAGGCTACCCACTCCAATATTCTTGGGCTTCCCTTGTGACTCAGCTGGTAAAGAATCCGCCTATAATGCCGGAGACCTGGGTTCGATCCCTGAGTTGGGAAGATCCCCTGGAGAAAGGAAAGGCTACCCATTCTAGTATTCTGGCCTGGAAAATTCCATGGACTGTATAGTCTATGGGGTCGCAAAGAATCAGACACGACTGAGTGACTTTCACTTTTCCTTTCAAGGTGTGTATAAGGTTGGATGGGATGAAGGTTCCAGACTGCACCCTGGGAGAGGAAGGGGCATGTTCTCTTCCTTCTGGGCCCCCACATTGGACTGGTTAGTGGAGGCGCCCACCAAACTGCACATGGTCGGTGATGCATGTTTGGGCTGATGCATAGTTGCTGGGTGCACTTGCCTTACCTTTGACAAATGGCAAGTCCACCTTGTGGCTTAGAGATTCCACTTACTATAATTTAGTCTATAGCATTAATGAAAAAACAATCAAAAGCACTTTGCTTATACAGACTATCTAGGGCAGCAATATTCACATCTTGGGAGCTTGGAGGAGACATTTACTGTGAAACCACTCCTCTCCAGCCTACTCCAGCTCTCAAGACTGTCAAAGTTTTACCTCCCACCACCAGTCCATGATCAAATTATTATTCCTTTTCACCTGTTGAGAGGAAGCAGGCTCACTAATTGTTTCCAAACCAGAGACTATTAAAATTGAGCTCCCTGGGTTCTGCAGCAGATCTGCTTAATCAGAATGCTGCGGGGGAGGTGGGGGGGGGGTGTGAGGGTGGGGGGGGGTGTGGGGTTGGGAGTGGGTGGGTGTCGTCGGGAATCAGTATTTAAATAAAGCTCTTCAGATGAGCCTGAAGACCAGCAGGATTTGAACTCCACTGTTCCTCTAGTATGTTTTCCTCTTCCTAAAGAGTCCAAAGGTGAAACTGGTTAGCTAGACTGTGCTCTAAGGAGTGCAATGATCTGCTTTCTTTGCTGAGATCCACATGGCAGAGTGGATAAACAGACTGAGTGTCTGTCTCTCTCACCCTACCTCCCCTCTTTCCTTCTTTTCTTTCCCATTTTCCTTTTCCTTCTCTCTCTTTTTCCCAGTGGGCATATCTTGAGTAGGCTGGTCCCAAGATGTGTAGATTGAGCGAGAGGGGATAAGAGACTCTAATTATCCTTGAGTTTAAGCCTTGTGTCCCAGTTTTTACCATTAAATTCTCCTGTGGGGTTATTGGGCTCTGGTTTAGTTAATAATATATAATACACTGGTTCCCAATGTGCTTTGTTCATTGCATGTACACTGTGGCTTCATATGTGTTTAGGAGACAGGGCATTGTTGGGGCATCCCTAGCTCTCTGAATGTTATACATCTAAAATACTAAAAACTCACCTTTAATCCTAACGTAGATCATCCCAGTAGTTTTTCCAAGGCAGAAATTTTAGGATGAAGACCCAAACTGGAAGGCCTTCCCTCTCTTCCCCTTTGATACAATTACGAGGACCTGGCCTGACAAAGAGGCTTTTTTTCCCTTTTTCTTTCTTTCTTTTGTTTTTTTTAAAGCACAGGCTGTGGTGATTACCAAGTTAAGAGGCAAGCGATGCCAAGCGATTGGTACACTGAAATGTCTTACAGCTAAGTGTTTCTAGATGTAATTGGGAGATCAACAGGGTTGGGGGCATTCACTGGAAGAATGGCTCAGAAATTGGTTTCTGTTGGGCATCTGGAGGCTGAATGCTGAGCAGAGGAAAGTGAGCTATGTGATAAAGCAGTGCAAACAGAGAGCCTCCAGTCAGCTGGGAGTGAGGGGGGAGACTCTGTCCCTGCTCTGTTCCTTACGTGCTTTGTGTTATTGAATGTGGTCTTTAAAATGGTCAGAGTTAATGGCTTTGAAGAGTGTCTGCCCAATCTAACGGCCTTAGCATCAGAACTGAACTATGATATTAGTATTTATCTCTGAGAACAACTTCAGCAAGTCTCTGCAACTGCAGACAAAAGGTGTCGTTTCATATTAGCACAGGTGAGACCACCTCTGGCCACCCACCCTTACACCTTCTTCTCAGAAGTGGGTTTGTGGGTAGCAAAGTTTGGGGAACCAGTCTGAGGCTGTAGACAGGGAAGAGTTATCTGTTTAGCTTACATGGGCTGTCAAACCTACCACCTTGGCCTCCTTCACAGTGTCTTCCAATTGATTTATGTGTTTCTTCTTTTGTGTATTCATTCAGCAAACATATAGGAAGTGTCTATTGGGTTCTAAATATTGGCATAAGAGATTAAAATATAGGGAAGAAAAAGACACAGTCTTATTTTTCAGGTTGCTCACACTCTGGTGGGAGAAACAAGCAAACATAACCCCAAGTTCTGAGTACTCTGGAGGAGAGATAAACAGGAGTATGTTAAGGCTGTATATTGTCACCTTGTTTATTTAACCTATATGCAGAGTACATCATGCAAAATGCCAGACTGGATGAAGCACAAGCTGGAATCAAGATTACCGGGAGAAAGAACAACCTCAGATATGCAGATAACACCACCCTTATGGCAGAAAGTAAAAAGGAAAGTGATGAAAATGAAAGGAGAGTGAAAAAGCTGGCTTAAAAACCAACATTCAGAAAACTAAGATCATGGCATATGGTCCCATCACTTCATGGCAAATAGATGGGGAAACAATGGAAACAGCAACAAACTTTATTTTCTTGGGCTCCAAAATCACTGCAGATGATGACTGTAGCCATGAAATTAAAAGATGCTTGCTCCTTGGAAGAAAAGCTATGACCAACCTAGACAGTGTATTAAAAAGCAGAGACATTACTTTGCTGACAGAGGTCCATCTAGTCAAAGCTATGGTTTTTCCAGTGGTCATGTGTGGCTGTGACAGTTGAACCATAAAGAAATCTTGGCAACGAAGAATTGATGCTTTTGGATTGTGGTGTTGGAGAAGACTCTTGAGAGTCCCTTGGACTGCAAGGAGATCAAGCCAGTCCATTTTAAAGGATATCAGTCCTGAATATTCAGTGGAAGGACTGATGTTGAAGCTGAAGCTCCAGTACTTTGGCCACCTGACGTGAAGAACTGACTCACTGGAAAAGACTCTGATGCTGGGAAAGGTTGAGGGTGGGAGGAGAAGGGGACGACAGAGGGTGAGAAGGTTGGATGGCATCACTGACTCAATGGACATGAGTTTGAGTAGGCTCTGGGAGTTGGTGATGGACAGGGACGCCTGGCATTCTGCAGTCCATGGGTCACAAAGAGTTGAACATGACTGAATGACTGAACTGAACTGAACAAGGAGCTATCAAAGCATGGAAATGAATGCACATGTAGTGAATTCTGTGGCTGGTGAGGGTAGGGTGAGTAGTGGAGTATGGGGCAGGGGTTAGCAAGTGCTAAACAGAAAGTGCTTTTTATTTTAGGAACCAAGGTAGAAATTAGTCACAAATTGATGGAAGAGAGATATTCTAGGTCTGTGCAAAATGTGGCCTATCTGGGGAACTGTAGGTTTCAGTCAGGAAACAAGAGAAAGAGCTGGATTAAGTGGGTGAAGGAAAGCCTTGGGGAAATAAGAGGGACTGGATCATGACATTGAAGGAGTTGGACCTTCTCTGGAAGGAAATAAGATGAAGAGCCCATTAATGGACTTTAAGCTCAAGTTTTTAAAATAGCATTTTCCCTGTAGTGTGGAGAATGAATTAGATGGGGTGAGAGTGGAGGTAAGACCTCATTCAGGAGGTGGCAGTAGGAATCAAGGTAGAGAGGTAACAATAGCCTTCAAGGAGCCAATGGGAACATAGAATCAACTGTGCAGTCAACAGCTTGGATGGCTTTATCTTAAGCAGAGTTTCTGAGGAAGGTCTTTAAGCTCTGAAGACCACTTGCCTTCTACCTACCAAGAGCTAACACAACAGGCTTCTGAATCTTCCCTTTGAAGATCAGCTAAAGGCACCCTAACAGTAAAGAAATGTTCTGACATAATTTGCTGGTCCTTAGATTTACTAATATGAGGAGATCCAATTCTATGGCAGATTCATTGATCATAGACTGGTAGCTTCCAGCCTGGCCCTTCTCTGTGGCTCTTGATTTAATATGGCAAGGAAAGGGTGGGGTCATTGTAATGCCTCCTACTTAGTTTCTTCCTGCCATCCTGGCCCCACTTACATCTGTTCTCTATATTTTAACCAGGGTAATATTTTTATAATGTAAAAGTGATACTATGTCATCCTTTCTCTCACTTGCTGAGACCCTCCAATAGCTTCTCCAATCAGTGGCTCTGATTGTAATGGCTTCTTGCAATTAGAATAAAACCTAAAATCCTTAACACATCCTATAAACTCCTGCATGCTCTGCCTCTGCCTTGTACTCCTTGCTCTTTCCACTGGCTTTCTTTTAATCTGTTGAATATGCCAAACTTACTCCTCCCTTGTGGTGTAGTGATTATTCTTCTCCAGGCTCGGCATGCTCTTTGGTGTGATTCATTCTCATCATTCAAGTCCTGCTCAAATGGCTCAGCTCAAAGAGAGGTCTTTCCTGACCACCCTTGTTGAGGCCAGAGTCTGGGATGTGGGAAACAGTGGCAAGTGAGTTCCAGTGCAGAGGAGATAATTTGAAAGAAGTCTGGGTCAGACCCACTTGCTTATCTTGGAGAGCCCCTCAAAGAGGCAGAAGGCAACTGGGATGACCCTGGGGACATAGATGCTGGTAACAGTGATTTTTGGGAGCCTGTCCTACCACAAGGACACTGGTGCTGGCAAGTGCTATTTTGAAATCCTTCCTCTATCCTATTAGCACAAAGGGTTTACCCACTCATCCAGCATCAGCCTTGGACGCCCTGGACCACACAGCTAGCCTTGCCAGAATCCGGCACTGCCCACCATGGGCCAGCAGCTGCCACTTGGCTCAGAGCCTGGCAGCCAACCAGGCCAGGGGTCAGCGCCACCTGCCAGCATACCCACAAGAGTCAATGCCCCTACAATAGAAGGACCCACAGAGCCCACACAGGGAACGCTCCTAGAGTATACAACTCTGTGACCAGAGGCAAGTGTGCTGCTGGGCTCCATAGGATGTTCCTACATAAGGCTACTAATTTGAGATCAGGAAACATAACTGACCTACTTAATACACAGAAATAAAAACAGAGAATGAGACAGAATGAGAAGACATAGGAATACGTTCCAGTGAAGGAATAAGACAAAACTTCAAAAGAACTAAACAAAGTGGAGATAAGCAATCTATTCAATAGAGTTCAAGGTAACAGTCATAAGGATGCTTGATGAACTCAGGAGAAGAATGAATGAACACAGAGAGGAGTTTAACAAAGAGTTAGAAAATACAAAGAAGAACCAAACAGAGCTAAAGAAAACAATAACTTAAGTTAAAAAAAAAACCTACACTAAGAGAAGTCAACAGTGGATTAGATGATGCAGAGGAATAGATGAGGGAACTGGAAGACAGACTGGAAATTACCCAAATTGAACAGAAAAAAGGGAAAAAAAAAGACTTATAACTTGAGGATAGTTTAAGAGACCTCTTGAACAACATCAAATGTACTAGCATTCTCATTATTGGGGTCCCAGAAGGAGAAGAGAGAGAAAAGAGGGCAAAGAACTTGTTTGAAGAAATAATAGCTGAACACTTCCATAACCTGGGAAGGGAAACAGACATTCAAGTCCAGGAAGCAGAGTCCCAAACAAGATGCATCCAGAGGTCTGTGTCAAGATGCTTTATGATTAAAATGGCAAAAATTAAAGGTAAAGAGTCTTAAAGGACTTCCCTGGTGGTCCAGTGGTTAAGAACCCACTTGCCATTGCAGAGGACATGGGTTCAATCCCTGGTCCAGGAAGATAAAGAAAGCTGAGTGCCAAAAAATGGATGCTTTTGAACCATGGTGCTGGAGAAGACTTTTTTTTAAATTTATTTTAATTGGAGGCTAATTGCTTTACAATATTGTGGTGGTTTTTGTCATACATTCACATGAATCAGCCATGGGTGTACATGTGTTCCCCATCCTGACCCACCCTCTCACCTCCCTCCCCATCCCATCCCTCAGGGTCATCCCAGTGCACCAGCCCTGAGCACCCTGTCTCATGCATCGAACCTGGACTGGCGATCTATTTCATACATGATAATATACATGTTTCCATGCTATTCTCCCAGATCATCCCACCCTTGCCTTCTCCCACAGAGTCCAAAAGTCTGTTCTTTACATCTGTCTCTTTTGCTGTCTCGCATATAGGGTCATCGTTACCATCTTTCTAAATTCCATACATATGTGTTAACATACTGTATTGGTATTTTCCTTTCTGACTTACTTCACTCTGTATAATAGGTGGAAAAGACTCTTGAGAGTCCCTTGGACAGCAAGGAGATCAAACCAGTTCATCCTAAAGGATATCAGTCCTGAATATTCATTGGAAGGACTGATGCTAAAGCTGAAGGTCCAGTACTTTAGCCACCTGATGCAAAGAACTGACTCATTTGAAAAGACCCTGATGCTGGGAAAGATTAAAGGCAGGAGGAGAAGGGGATGGCAGAGGATAAGATGGTTGGATGGCATCACTTACGCAATGGACCTGAGTTTGAGCAAGCTCCGGGAGTTGGTGATGGACAGGGAGGCCAGGCGTGCTGCAGTCCATGGGGTCACAAAGATTTGGACACGACTGAGTGACTGAACTGAACTGAGGGGCAACTAAGCCCATGCTTAAGTCTGAGTGCCTAGAACCCGAGCTCCATAACAAGAGAAGCCACAGCTTTGAGAAGCCCCTCATAGTGTAACATAAAGTAGCCCCTGCCCACTGCAACTAGAGAAAGCCTGCACACAGCAACAAAGACCCAGCACGGCCAAAATTAAATAAATTAAGTAATTAAAAAAGAATCTTAAAAGCAGCAAGAAAAAAGCAACTAGTTTCATACAAGGGGACTCCCATAAGACTTTTCACTGACTTTTCAGCAGAAGCTTTGCAGGCCAGAGGGAATAGCATGATATATTCAAAGTGATAAAAGGAAAGAACGTACAACCATACTCTACCCAGCAAGGCTACCTTTCCAATTTGAAGGAGTGATAAAGAATTTTACAGACCAAAAAAAAAAAAAAAAAAAAAAAAAAAAACTAAAAGAGTTCAGCACCACTAAACTGGCATTACAGGAAATGTTAATGTTAAAGAGATTTCTTCAAGCAGAAAAGAAAAGACTATTATTAGAAACATGAAAATTACAAAAGGAAAACTCTCATTGGTAAAGGCAAATGTGCAGTAGAGATAATAGATCAACTGATTATAAAGCTAGTAGGGAGTTTAAAAGACAACAGCAGTAAAATCACCTATATCCACAATAAGTAGTTAAGGGACACACAAAGCAGAAAGATGTAAAATATGATGTCAAAAACATTAAATGTAGTGTTTGCAAAAGAACAGATCAATAGACCATGGAATAGAATAGGGAGTTCAGAATTCAGAGACAAATCCATGTATATGTGGGACTTAATATACAATATAGCACCACGAATCAATTGGTTATTCAGTAAAAGAGGGATTATTCAGTAAAAGATGGATTATTCAGTAAAAGATGCTGGGGAAATTGGCTCACTGTGTCCCTACCTAATTTATTGTTATTGCTTAGTTGCTCAGTTGTGTCCGACTTTTTTGCAACTGCATGGACTGTAGCTCCCCAGGCTCCTCTGTCCATAGGATTTCCCAGGCTAGAATACTGGAGTGGGTTGCCATTTCCTTCTCCAGGAAATCTTCCCAACACAGGGATTGAACCTGAATCTTCTGCATTGGCAGGCAGATTCTTTACCACTGAGCCACCTGGGAAACCAATTCCTACCTTATACTGTAAATAAAATTAAGACTAGATATAACAATATATCCAGAAAGTTAATAGAAGAACATGTAGAAAAATATATTTGTGTCCTACAGGCAGGGTGAGATTTTTTAAAGAAAGACTTCCAAAGTTCAGATAATTATAGCTAATACTTAACTAGCACAGGAACCCTGATGGAAAGATGGACAAACTATATGAACAGGTAATTTACAGAACAGGGAAACTCAAAAGTCTAACAAGCATTTGAAGAGATGTTTAAAAACACAAACATTATTTAATGAAATTCAACTAGAACAGTAAGATATCAATCACGTCCATTAGACTGTCAAGAATTACAAAGTTGGATCATGTCAAGTCATTAGGAATGATGTGAATCATTAGGAAATAGGATCCTTTGTGCACTGTTGGAAGCAGCGTAGACTGGTACAACCATTCAGGAGAGCAGTACTTAGTTAAACCATATAAACACATACCCTAAGACCCAACAGTTCTCTTCTGGATACATATATCCCAAAGGTATTGCCTCAATGATTTATATGTGGACATGTAAAATATCTATTTCTGCTTTATTGACTATGCCAAAGCCTTTGACTGTGTGTATCACAATAAACTGTGGAAAATTATGAAAGAGATGGGAATCCCGGACCACTTGACCTGCCTCTTGAGAAACCTATATGCAGGTCAGGAAGCAACAGTTAGAACTGAACATGGAACAATGACTGATCCCAAATAGGAAAAGGAGTACGTCAAGGCTGCATATTGTGATCCTGCTTATTTAACTTATATACTGAATACATCATGAGAAATGCTGAGCTGGAAGAAGCACAAGCTGGAATCAAGATTGCTGGGAGAAATATCAATAACCTCAGATATGCAGATGACACCACCCTTATGGCAGAAAGTGAACAAGAACTAAAGAGCCTCTTGATGAAAGTGAAAGAGGAGAGTGAAAAAGTTGGCTCAAAGCTCAGCATTCAGAAAACTAAGATCATGGCATCTGGTCGCATCACTTCATGGCAAATAGATGGGGAAACAGTGGAAACAGTGGCTGACTTTATGTTTTGGGGCTCCAAAATCACTGCAGATGGTGATTGCAGCCATAAAACTAAAAGATGCTTAATCTTTGGAAGGAAAGTTATGACCAACCTAGACAGTATATTAAAAAGCAGAGACATTACTTTGTCAACAAAGGTCCGTCTAGTCAAGGCTATGGTTTTTCCAGTAGTCATGTATAGATGTGAGAGTTGGACTATAAAGAAAGCTGAGTGCCAAAGAATTGATGCTTTTGAACTGTGGTGTTGGAGAAGACTCTTGAGAATCCCTTGGACTGCAAGGAGAGCCAACCAGTCCATCCTAAAAGAGATCAGTCCTGGGTGTTCATTGGAAGGAATGATGTTGAAGCTGAAACTATAATATTTTGGCCATCTGATGTGAAGAGCTGACTCATTTGAAAAGACCCTGATGCTGGGAAAGATGGAGGGCAGGAGGAGAAGGGGATGACAGGGGATGAGATGGTTGGATGGCATCAGCGACTTCATGGACATTAGTTTGGATAAACTCTGGGAGTTGGTGATGGACAGGGAGGCCTGGCGTGCTGCGGATGGACAGGAAAGCCATTATAACAACCTAGATGGGTCTTAAACTTGGTGCTGAGCAAAAAATAGAATAGGGAGCGAGTTATGCAATCTAATAACATTTACATACATTTTAAATATACTTAAGGCAGCTTTTCAAAAATACATTTAAAAAAACACAACAAAAGTTTACAAATTTAGCACATCAAAATGACTGCATATGGAAGGTGGAAGAAAAGATGGGAGATAAACAGAAATAAATGAATAGAGAGGGACTTTGTTGGAGACTGACGCTGGTCATATGTGATAAACTGAGTGGTATGATTAATTCAGACCTCTTGTCTGATACCCATCCGTCTACCCATGGTGGGCATGCATGGGAATGGTTTGTTTAGATGGGATGTTTAGAGCCCTACCACCCTCGATAGGAATAGATTGCAATGAATAGTGGTCATCATGCTCTCCTTCCCCACTGATAACGATGTTCACTTGCATTACTCACTGTCTGTTGTCCCAGAACCCAGGGTTTGTCCACTGTCATTAATTTTCACATCCTCAGAAAATGAAGCTCATGTTAGATCACCCTCTAGGAGTTTTCTTGAAAAGCCCCAGAGAGCAGCTCAGTCTGGCTGCTGGAAGAGCAGGGACAGAGCGAAGGCAATAAAGAAAACTTCTCATTACCCATCTCTGGGTGCCTCCGAAAATGATTGTCTTTGCTTAACCTCAAGGTCAAGACAACCTATTTTATGGTGTTCACTGTCTCTGAGGACAAGCTTTAGTGAGCGCCTTGTTTGCCTCTTATAGTATTAAAATAGACAATGAAATCTGCTTCTCAGAAGATCATTTCACCAAGTTCCTGTTGCTCTGTGGGGAATATTTGTTTCCTCATTTATATTCATGTCTCTAAAAGACAAGTAGACCTTGGATGAAATTTCAGGTGACAGTAAATTATAAATAATGTATCCATATATTTTTTTTCTCTTCCATACTACTTGTTTTTAATTCCCCCCAGAGTCTTGTGCAAACACCAGAGACAAGAGGACAGGAAGCTATTAACATGATGGAAACAATGAAATGGGCTTATATTATATGGCAGGAACACAATGAGAAGAGACATCTTGATCAAAGAAATTTTTTGAGGTTTTTTGGGAGCCAGTTCTTTCCTTTTTTCCTCTCTTATATTATTTTTTTAACATCTCAACTTTTTCCTAAACCATTAAATTGGCATTTGCATGTAATGAGTTCTCTTTGCCTGGCCCACTCAGGATAAGATAAGGGTTTGTGAGTGGATGGAGGCCACTTTGGGGTCCAGCCTTAGACTCTTTTGTTCCCTAAGACATGACATAAAAAACACTTAGAACAATCAGCTGAGATCAGTCTAAGAATAGGATACTGCTAGGTGGAAGCTCAGGTACTGTTAGTGAAGTCAGAAAGGGTGTCAGTTACTAGAATGAAATTAGCCTCTAAATCCATCATCCCTGGTGTTCCTCAGATCTCTTGCTCAGCAGGAGTGATTCATGGGGTTCAGGAGGGCAGCCCTTCAATCTTTCGAGTAAGTGAAGATAACTGCTCTTTGTTTTTGTTTCTTTCTCTCCTCTCTCTTTCTCTCTCTCTTTTTAAAGGATGCTGCAGATGGAGCTTGCAGGGTGCTGTATGTGGCGTCAAGGGTGTGAGGGGAGTTTGCCCTGGTCCTGATGGAGGGGCAGGGGAAGGATGGGTTAGAAAGTGCTGAGTGTCGGCAGAGGGTGGGAACTCAGAGAACTGCAGAATCAGGCCCGAGGCACTGCTGCTCCAACCACTTTTCCCAGAGGAAGCCCACTCTCAGGGGATGTCAGGAGATATCCAGGGCAGACAGGGGACTTCTGGGATAAGAAACACCTGGATGCCCAGGTGCCCAGTGAAAGTGAAAGTCTCTCTCCCATGTCTGACTCTTTGTGACCCCATGGACTATATAGTCCATGGAATTCTCCAGGCCAGAATACTGGAGTGGTTAGCTGTTCCCTTCTGCAGGGATTCCCTTCTGTTCCCATGCTGCAGGGGATCTTTGGAGGCCTCTTTTTCCCCCCAGACTCTTCCTCAAGGAGTCTAGCTCATGTCACCTGTCAAGTAAACCCCAGTCCTTCTTTTATTGATAACATCTCCACCTCTACACTCAGGAAGGTGGTACACTTGTATTCTGTTCTTCTCTAAGAAAATTTGTTTCTTCGGTGAGGGATTTAGGAGAGGGGGGAGGGCATGGCACAGGCAATGAGGACTCATTAATACTGACATGCATATTTTCAAATTATAGTTTTCTCCAGGAGGGAAGTTTTCCTTTCCCCCACACCCTCTTCAGCATTTATTGTTTGTACTTTTTGATGATTGCCATTCTGACCATGTGAGGTGGTACCTCATTGTAGTTTTTATTTGATTTGCATTTCTCTGATAAGTAGTGATGTTGAGCATCTTTTTATGTGCCTTTTGGCCATCTGTATGTCTTCTTTGGAGAAATGTCTATTTAGATCTTCTGCCCATTTCTTGATTGGAATTTTTTTTAAATGTAATAAGCTGCATGAGCTGTTTGTATATTTTGGAGATTAATCCCTGTTGGTCGCTTCATTTGAAAATATTTTCTCCCATTCTGTGGCTTGTCTTTTCATTTTATTCATGGTTTCTTTTTCTGTGCAAAAGCCTTTAAGTTTAATTAGGTCCCATTTCATGTACCCCAATGTCCATTGCAGCCCTATTTACAACAGCCAGGCATGGAAGCAACCTAAATGTCCATCAATGGAGGGATGGAGAAAGAAGGTGTGGGAGACATATATCTACCTCTAATGGAATATTATTAAGCCATAAAAAAGAACAAATAATGCCATGGATGGGCTAGAGATTGTCATGTTGAGTGAAGTAAGTCAGACAAAGACAAATATCATATGATATCGCTTATATGTGGAATCCCAAAAAATGGTAGCAATGAACATATTTACAAAACAGAAATAGAGTCACAGATATAGAAAACAAGCTTATGGTTAACAAGGGGGCGAGAAGGGGAGGGATGAATTTGGAGATTGGGATTGACATTTACATACTCAGTTGTGTCTGACTCTTTGCAATCCTATGGACTGTGCCCACCAGGCTCCTCTGTCCATGGAATTTCCCAGGCAAGAATACTGGAGTGGGTTAGACTACTGGAGTGGGTTGCCATTTGATAACTAATAAGAACCTACTGTATAGCATAGGGAACTCTACTCAATATTCTGTAATGACCTCTATGGGAAAAGAATCTAAGAGTGGATATATGTATATGTATAACTGATTTGCTTTGCTGTACCGTGGAAACTAACACAACATCATAAATCAATTGCACTCCAATAAAAATTGATTAAAAATATTATCAAAACTTTATGATTACTGTATCCATCGTGTCTTCATTTTGTCCAGAGCCTGTCATTATGTAAACAATGAAATTTACTGTGTCAGTTGCTTTGAATCTTAAAAAAAAAAGTATTGACATGCAAATGACTCTGTAAGTTCTGTGTAATTCATTCGAGGAAATCTGCATGTGAGGTGGCAGAAAGAGCCTGCAATCAGAGAGACACGTGCATCATACTCTGTATGCAGTCCCTTTTTGCATGAGCTGTCCCTGTAAGAGATACTGAAAATCGTCTTCTCCTACAGTTTTTTCACCAGAAACCCCTCTTCCCGGGCTCTGAATTGAGGATTTAACTGTTCCTCTCAACCACCATTGATTATGTCTGCTATGTACCAGCTTTGTGCAAGGTGATGTCTTGTGCATTGCCTCTATCCCTGGATTGTCACTATGCCACTGGTCATTTCAGTGGGTTTGGGATGCATCCGTGATTGAGATTTGAATTTGAGCTTTCCAGGGAAACTGGGAAAACTCCTAGACATAGACCCCTCTTTGCCATGTACCACTGTAGTTGTAGTGGTAAGTCCTTCTCTGGTTCCCCAAACTGCATGGAACAACTTGGGTAGTAATTACACTGATGCTACAGGCAAGTGGGCTCTTCAGCGCTCTCCTTTTCAGGGGAGTTACTGGTCATGCTGCAGGACTCAGTGTCAACTGAAGTCTCATAAAAAGAACAAATACCTAAATACATCTTGATGGTCCCCCTGTGCTATCCATGGAACAAAGCCACTACCCTGGGCTCCGTCCCAGATTTCCACAAATTGTCAACCGTCTGTTTATTGGATCTTACTGGGCCCCCAGCTGGATTTGGGATTCACCCCTTTGGGGGTGACTTCATCTAACAGAGGCCAGCGGATGGCACAGAATCTGGCATGCTATTACAGTCCAAGCGGATATGGAGCAAGGCACAGCTGCAAGATACTGCAGAAACCCCAGGCATATTGTCATCCTGCTCACAACCACGAGCTGTGGTGTTACCAGGATGGGAATTGAAAGCTCATACTACACTGAGCAAGCAGTGAAACCCATGCATTTTGGGAATGAAATGAGTAGTTTAGACCTAATAAATATGCAGATCAGGGGTTTTGTTTATGTTTCTGTCATCTGTGTCCTTTTTAGGGGAAGGAAAATTTTAATTCAGTGAAAAGCTCCAATCCCTGGGTCTTGGGGTGGTAGCTTGAGAAGGGAAACCCTGGAGGACCCTTTAATTAACCTGTGAATGTGCAGGGAAGGGCTTGAGCAAGATGGTGACACCTTGGTTCTGAGGTAAGACACCCCTAGAAAGTAGTGCAGCTTGAACTTACTTGACTTCAGCCTCATAAAAGAGATCAAGTGTCCTCCAAATTCTGCTTGTCAAAGACCTTGGATTCAAGGCCAAGGTTAACTTTTATGTTTTAATTAAAATTTGTTTTTCAGATTATTGTGCTCATTGTCAACACTTTGCAAGATATTGAAAAGTATAAAAAGGAAGGAAAATGGGGCCTCATTCATAATTTCACCACCCTACGGAATCACTAGTGACATTTGGGTGTATTTGAGCCAGTGTCCTGTTTTGTCTTTTAGAACAAGTCTAGTGGGGGAGGCACCTGGGTAGATGGGTGACTTTCTGTCACCTCTCTTCAGTGATGAGAGGATGGGCTCTGGGGGTGAACAGGAATCCAGTCACCCTGGTGCTCTGAGATGACAACAGAAGTGTGTCTACAGATAATGAACATGCCTTCACTTGCCCCTGCTGGTTCAGAAGGTAAAGAATCAGCCTGCCAATTTAGAAGCTGCAAGAGTTGTGGTTTTGATCCCTGGGTTGGCAAGATACCCTGGCAAAGGAAACGGCAACCCACTCTGGTATTCTTGCCTGGAGAATCCCGTGGACAGAGGAGCCTGGTGGGCTACAGTCCATGGGGTCGCAAAGAGTTGGACACGACTGAGTGACTAACAGTACACTTGCCCCACATGGTGTACCCTCCTCTAAATATGGGGTGGGGAGAGAATCCAGTCTGACCAGGCAGCCCCACGTTACCGACTGCAGAGAGGAACCATGGAAGTGGCAGGAAGGGTTGTTAACAACACAGACCGCAGAGCTAGCACACCTGGAGTCAATCCCAGCTGTCCTACCTGACAGCTATGGGATCTTGGGTGAGTTACCTCATCTCTCTTTGACCCAGTTTCCATATCTGTAAATAAGGATACTAGAACATACCTCAAAGGCTGTCATGAGGATTAAGTTAGAATACATAATGGTTATAACAGTGTCTGTCAAACAGCCCTCAAACACCAGGTGTTAGTTTATTTCCTGTTGTACACATTAGACCAACCTTACCCCTTAAGGTGGGCTTCCCTGATGACTCAGACAGTAATGATTCTGCCTACGATGCAGGAGACTCAGGTTCTATCCCTGGATCAGGAAGACCCCCTGGAGAAGGGAATGGCAACCCACTCCCGTATTCCTGCCTGGAGAATCCCATGGACAGAGGAGTGTGTAGGCTGCAGTCCATGGGGTCACAAAGAGTCAGACCTGATTGAGTGACTAACAATTTCACTTCACTTTTCACCCTGTAAGGGTATTTCCAATATCTTCTGCTGATATTGGGTTAGCCAAAAAGTTCATTTGGGTTTTTCTGTACAATGAGATAGAAAAACCCAAAGAAACTTTATGGCCAACCCAATAGTTAGATGAAGGAAGGTAGAAGGAAGTGGAAGACCTTGGTTCAAGTTGTGACCCAGCACTTACCACCATGTAAGTCAATTGATTTCCATGCACCTAAGTTTCATCATCTGAGGTGAATGGGGATAATAAGACCCTTCTCATCAGTTGTTGTAAAAGGATGGGTTGAGACCACAGAAATGCAGAAGTGCTTTGTGGATAGAGAACTGTAGACTTCATACTGGGGCTTTATTTGTGCAACTTTTACCGGGTGAATCTGAGGACAGGCAGCAGAGGCAGGAAGGAGGGAAGGACAAACTGTGCTGGAAAAACCCTTGCAGGAAATCTGCAGAGGAGCCTGCTGTCTCACTTGGTGCACTTGGTTGGTTCAGGAGGACCAGGAATTTGTGCGGCTGATTCCTATGGTTGCCTTGGTGGTGAGAGGTTCCTGGCAGGACCGTGGAAGTGGGGGAAGGCAGGAGTAGGGGAAAAGAATTATTTTCCTTTGCAGGAAGAGGCAGTTGAGTTTCTGTGATGGGCTCCCCCCTGGCCAAGTCTCAGTAGAGGCTGCTGAGGAGACAAATGCCATGCAGGGGAGGAGGAGACGTCAGGGTGGAGGTCCCTCTCTCACCTGTGGTGAAGGCCGTGGAGGTGATGCTGCTCCGCGCAGTGTCCTGGGCCGCCTGCAGGAGCACCGTGTAGTCTGTGCTCTCGGACAGGCCCTCCAGTCGGATCCACGTGTCCTCCGCATCCACAATCAGCTCCTGCAGGATGAACCGGGGGAGGGAGGTGGACGGTGGTGAGCAGAGGGGTCACCATGGAGGGGAGTGGGGAAGGGAAGTTCAGACCCCACGGTCAGTATTACAGTGACCATTTTTATTCTCTCGTCCCATATCATGTCAGGAGAAGACGTTCCAATGAGCAGAAAGAACACCTCCTATGTGGGACTGAGGCCAGCTCCCCTCCCATGGATGCACATTGGATAAGCTTAGCCCTGGGTTATTGAACCCTGTGGTTTTCAGATCACAAAGGGTCTCCTGGAGGCCTGAGGAAGGAGGAACCTAGGCCTCCCTCTTTCACACCCACAGACTAGCTCTACTGAAATCTATTCTGTATATTTGGTTTCTGAATATGATTTCACTTTAAAAAAGAAAAAAAGGATTTCACCATTAACAAACATTTGACAACCAGTGCTATAGGTGGCCTGTTTCAACTGACCATCTAAAACAGAAATTTGTGATCTCTTTACTGTGGGCTGTACAGATGGAGCCTTTATCATGCTTACAGAGAGGCACATGAGACTGTCAAATTTGGTATCCAGCTCATGTGTGCATGGCCCTGTTAGTGAAAATTCATTCCAATACCACATACTTATTAATTGGCTTGGAGGCTGGTATCGGCAGCATCAGCCACAACTGAGTGAAGTTGCAGGGTAGATGCCCCTATTACCTAGAGCAGAAACTGGGGCTCAGAGAGGTTGAGTGCTTTGCCTCAACTTGCATGGAGATAAGAGTGGAGGCAAGACTAACACCCAAATGTCTGGCTTGCAGATGAGTGCTCTTTCCTCAACAGCCTGCTATGTATCCGTAATGGCAAACTTAGCTTACTCCCTGTGTGTTACTTCCAGAAAAATCTCACCTTGCGGCTCCCATCAGTGGATTTGTAGGTCAAGACATAGTTCTCAATCTCTGCTCTGGGAGGCTGCCAGGAGATCAGGGCGCTTTGTCTTGTGACTTCACTGGCTGTCAGATTTTCAGGAGCATCCAGGACTACAAAGAAGAGAAAATGCCAGGAGTGGGCGCCCCTCCAGCTCCTCCCTCTTTGATGCCAGGCATGTGGACCAATTTGTCCACCTGTGTGATCTCTGGGCTGCTCACATGGTGACCTCTGTTCTAGTTTGGATAGGAGCATAAAGGACACTCCTGGGCAGAAGGTAATCATTCAGTGTCATGATCATTCCTGAAGCTATTCCCCCTTCCCTCACCTGGTCCTCTGGGCCTGGATGTGACATCTTCCAGTCTGAAATCATGACCTTGTTAAACCTGCATGTCTGTGAGTTCACTCTTGAATTTACATCATTCCCACATGTATACTTTTGTCTACTGTTCTCCTGGTCATGAATGCACCTAGAAATTCTCTCCCAATATTAAGCCCTTTAGTTCCATCAGACTTTTATGGGCCAGATGCATTCCCAATACTGGCCTCTCTTGACCTGGATGTATTGCTGTCAGCCAGACTCAGGAAAAGAGTTGCAACCCACTTTCACTGGCGTTTGGGCTGCACTTAACTAAAATAAGAATGCCTCATAACCACATTGTCTAAAACCTATAGACTCAGTCTAGTCCAGCCCTTGGAAACTGATCATTTTCAGGATCCATAAAGGCCTCCCAGGATATTGACATGGAACTGACCATTCGAGTACTCACGGGTAGAGAAGTTGGTACTGACGGTACCGCTGGTGAGAGGCCCACTGGTGGCATACATGGTGACAGTGTAGTGGGTCTTAGGAAGCAGGTCAACAAGCTGGAATTCCTCACTGTCTCCATCAACCAGGATGGTCTCTCCGGCAACTAAAATCAGATGGATATGGATAAGGATTGAATAAGACTATTCAACTTAGGAAAGACTTATCCAATCCAAAGATATTCCTTAAAAAACTGCACTATTAGAGTATTTTGGAAAAAATCCTTTAGAGGTTATTTAACTTAGCATTATATTCCATACAAAGCTCCCCTCTCATCTTGTTTTGCATCATAATTGAGAAATTATTTGGAGGCCGATTAGTCTTTCGTATAACATCTACTTGGGTCTCTGGAGTTAGAATAAACCAAATCTTTTGTTTCCTGACCTCTTCCTGCCCTTCACTCTTCCTAATCGGGTTTTCTCTCCTGTAGACTAAGAGCATTCAGCCCAACCCCCATTACATGTATGAAAGTGAAAGAAAGTGAAGTCCCTTAGTCATATCCGACTCTTTGCGACCCCATGGACTGTAGCCCACCAGGCTCCTCTGTCCATGGGATTTTCCAGACAAGAATATTGGAGTGGGGTGTCATTTCCTTCTCCAGGGAATCTTACGAGATGATTCTAAAACTGTCACATTCCTGGCCACCTTTCTCTAAACAAGGAACAGTTTATCAGTGTCCCTGCTGAAATGCAAAACTCAGAAGAGAATCAAGAACAATAATTGAGATGAGCTGACAAAGAAAGAGACAGGTTAAGACTCTGCTTTTATTTGTGACAAGTATGTATATTAATCCTGGTCCTAGGATTTTGTTATCATAGGCTGAGATTAAAAATCATCAAAGATCATGTTTATAACCCCTTCCCAACCTTACCTTGTATAGTTGATTTTTTGCACCCATGGGAAGGGATTTGCATTCATTTTGACTTCATTTTTCCTTGTTGACTGAGTGTGGGGCTAACATTTCAGTTTACTAAAATATACCTGAATTTGGATTCTAACGATCACAGTTTTGTTTGAAACATAAATTTGGTATTCATATCTTTTCTATACTCATTCAAGCTGTTGATAAAACTGTTCATTAGATCAAGGCCAAGCCTCTTATTGTGTCTTGAGAATACTTCTGAGTCATTCAGCATTTAATAGAGTTTACTGGGCACTTCTCCAAATAATGGCAGGGCTGAAGTTTCAATTTTTTGTGGTCTAATGACATAGAAAAGTATGCAAACAAGTTAAAATCTAAACTAGCCCTTTGAAAGAGCTCATATAATAGCTCTATCTTTTTAATATCCTCCTTTGCAACATGATGCCAACAGTCAATGCTTCAGCCACATCAACTATGGCAGTTCCTGTGACTCTCCAAGCTTTCTCTCTAAATGCACCACAGGCTGCTCTTTTTCTTGGAATTCATGTCTTTCTCCTAATCTCTTTTTCTTTTTCTCTTTTTCTCAGATCCAAGATCTGCCTTCTTTCTTCCCCTCCACACTCTCACTCCACATCATAGTGGCCCATCAGGTGTGGCAGACTGGTGTTTTGTACTTGCCCACATCATGACACTGCTCACACTGGGTTGTAACCCTTTACTTGTCTGCACCCTCACTAGAAGTGAATTCTTCGAAGATAAGAACTCATGTTTTGCTTTGAATCATTGTTGTCTCAGAGAGTGCATTGCACTTTGGAGGAAAGCAAAAGTAGTTGTTAAATGAATGGGAATTGCTATGATGGAACTCTGTGCTTCATATCTGTGAGCAGGTGCATCTGACTGCCTTAAGGGAATAATGAGAGCTTTGATCTAGCAGATCGTGTTGGAACTGAGGCTTGAAGGATGACTTTAGTAGGTAGATAAGTGGGGAAAGAGTTTCCTGGTAGAGGAAAGAACATGTACAAACGTACGTTGGCTTGAGAAGGCAGGTGAGAATTTAGAAATGCAGGGTCATAATGTGTAGAGAGGGGTGGTAGGGTTGACGTGGCTTGTGCATGCACACAACAGGGTTAGGATGTATCCATAGTAATAATGTTCATTCTCTGGGGAGAGTCATTCAAACAGCTCTGGAACTCCAAATATGATCTACCATGTAGTTTTCCATCTCAATGGGAGGTGGGCCTTTCTAATGCCTTGCTGAGATACTGATGTGCTAGCAGATTTGCCAGTGAAAAAAAAGGGGGCTCAAAGGGGTTTGGGCAAAACTCATACTTTGTGATCCTGTGCTGGTATGTAGTAATCATTAATTCCTTTCCAACTTATTTAATAGTCTGTTTTGGTTTCTACTTTCCCAAGCTTTGACAATCAGTTTACTTTGCAGCTTACAGAATTGACTTAATCTGTCATTGTTGAAAATCAAGACATCTGCCTGCCTTCTGTCTTCTGGTATCTTTGTTCTCTGGATTCCTGCCTATAACCCACAATATTCTGTGAGCACATGTATAATTTAGGCAGAGAAATAATTTCCTAGGCCTGGACACTTGAACTACTCATTAGCATTCTGCTTTGGGCTCCTCTAATCAATTTCAAATAGCGTTAAGGTGAGTAAGTATGGCAAAGTAAAAGTGAAAGTGAAGTCGTTCAGTCCTGTCCGACTATTTGTGACCCCATGGACTGTAGCCTATCAGGCTCCTCCATCCATGGTATTCTCTAGGCAAGAGTACTGGAGTGGGTTGCCATTTCCTTCTTCAAGTATGGCAAAGAAGACATTAAAACTCAAGATCTCATGTTGGCTCAACCTTTGGGGTTGGATATGGGTAGAGAAGATCAAAGCAACAGAAGAATTTAGTAGTTTTGAATCCTTTGTCACCCGTTATCATGGATGGTCCTTTCGTGTTTTCCTCACTCTGTAAAATATCTAGAAAAGTCAACTTTCTTGCCCATAGCATTCTGGGGCAAGTTCTGAGTTTTGTCTTTCAAGTGCTACTTCTGTTTCTATATTGGTTACATGCCCTTTTTGTACTTTTTAGATTTAACTTTCTCAATTCCCATAGTTGATACAGTTCACAGAGTTTGAGGGCTATCCTGAGGGCTTTATGATGAAATTAAAGCAGGGAAATTTCAAATTTTCTTTCAGATTAAAAAGATTTTTAAAAAATTTTCATATGGTCTTCAGCCCCAGTCCTCACCATTCCCACCTGCCTAATGCATTGACCCGCAGACACCCACCTGCAAAGTGTGTGAGAACAATGACATAGTTCTCTACTTCACTCATGGGTGCCTTCCACTGCAGCAGGGCTTCGGTTGGGGTGATGTTGGTAGCAGTCAGATCCGCAGGATTGTCCATGGCTGAAACAACACAGGAAAATATCAGGTAGAGGTAAGACGACCTGCAGGATGGAAGAGGAGAGAACTGCCTCCTGTAGTTTCACCTAGAATGCATGTCTGCTGCTGTGTGACACAACATAATGAAGTGAGTGAAGACCTCTTTTCTTTCTCCCCTTCTGATTCCATTAGCCTCTTCCCCTTTCTCATTTCTCCTTCCTTTCAAGCACCCAGCACTCCCTTAAATACTCTCAGATCTTTTTTTAATTGATCCATTAACTTCTTATGTGCAGAGCAGTCGGGTGTTATGGGGGAGTCCAAGGTATGACTCTTGTGCTTTAGACATTTAAACCTAGGTAGAGAAACTAAGAACATATCAAAACTGTTATATTTTTGTAGCTGATGAGCTAATATGATTCCCAGGCTCTTTTTACTTGAATAAATGTTGATAGAAGGGGCATGCCATGTCAAACAGTCTCTGTTGATGAGCTGCAGGAAGTGTGGTGGGAGTTCCATGAAGTCAGGGAGTAACCCCAGCACCTAGAACTTAGCCATTGCTCAGTAAATACTTGTGGAATGAAGAATGGGACTCAGGTTGCCTTTACAGTCAGATCTGCTCATTGAATTCTTGCTTTGCTACTCACAAGGCTGACTCTGTACTGAGTCCTGGGCTCTTTTTGTGGCGTAGAGAGTCAAGGGATTTGGTCCCCACTTAAAGCCGGGAGTGCCTGCTGAGGAGCAGAGTTTGTTCATCATAGCACCATATTCTCATTCTCACTTGCACATGTGGTTTAGTTGCTTCAATCATGTCTGACTCTTCGCAACCCTATACACTGCAGCCCACCAGACTCCTCTGTCCATGGGATTCTCCAGGCAAGAATACTGGAGTGGGTGGCCATTTCCTCCTCCAAGGGATCTTTCTGACCCAGGGATTGAACCCTCATCTCCTACATTGCAGGCAGATTCTTTACTGCTCCTGTTCCCTGCCTCATTTCCTTACTGCACCTCTCTTCCATAAAGTTGGGATTTATCTTAGAAATGCAGGTTATTACAGTAGTTTAGGTATCAGGTCAACCTATGTGTCATGTAATTTAATTTTGGAGACCCAGCTATACTATTGATCTCTCCCTCTCCTCTAACTGAAGGTTAGATTGCTTGTCTATGTCCTTTATTTCAAAGAAACAACCATTTACAATTTTAACATCTGAATTGTGTCCATAATCTATGCCTTGAACAAGGTCTTCAAATGCAAGCTTCCAAAAAGAAACAAAGAAGAAAAATCTTAAGAGACTACATTTAGTTTGACCTCTGAGATCTACCATGAGACCTTGAGGAGTAATCATCGCCAAAAGTTATAAAATCATAGACCTCACACTAAAGCAACAGCAACAGCAAAAGAACAAAATAAAACATTTCTGTGAGTAATCTGGTTGTTGGGAGTTGCCAAAATAGCTCTGCCTGAATTTGAAGGAGGGAAACTGGGTCGGTGTGCTATTGAATATATGCTTTAGAGATACTTGCTTATAACCAAGAACCCAGGAGTGAGTTTTTGACCTAAGTTGTTCTCTTCTACTTTTGGGTTTGGAGGCTTGTGAAGTCCATTTTATTATCCTCCCTGAGAAAAACCCTAACTTCTTTAAAGTGAATTTCTAAGACTTAGAGGAATGGATGAGGAGGGCTTCTTTATACTCACTGGGCATCCCTTCAGGTCAACATGTGCTGATACTTTAATGGTCATAGATGTCTTGACAGGAAGGGTAAGATTGAACCAAAAACACGGCTGCGCTACATGTAGTCACAGGCATGGCAGGACAGTAGGGAAGATGAGAACATCCTGTGATGTCTTCAGGTGAATAATGTTTTGAGTTTCTGAAGGAATGTTTCTTTGGCCATGGCCTTAGAGATGCTCTTTCTGGGCTAGTGAGCGTATCTACAAGAGCAGTGAGGAATTCCAGGTTGCTCTCATTCATGAAGTACCGTTCGTTCCCTGAGGGAAGTAAGCAGCCTCAGGAAATCCAGGTGTTCTCTTAATGAGGCAAGCTGGATGTCTTCCTGTGTGCTGGGTCAGCACACTACTGAATATATGCTTCAATATACAGGAACCATATCGTCACTGAGAGTTGCGTCTGGGGTTGGAACCAAAAACTTTCACTGTTCCCTCTCATGTTTTCTGTGAAAAACCTGTCCTAGTTCTGCATGATGAGCTGGCTGAGGAGTCAGAAAAGAAGGGCAGGGTAGGGGCTGTTGGAGCCCTGCTCTCAAGCCCATCATTTTTCCAGAGAAAAGCACCTCCTTCCTCCTCCCTGGATGATAAAGCAAAAGGAAATGCAGTCACTTGGTGGTTCTGGTCATGTAGAATGAGGGATTTCATGATTCCAAGGGTTGTTACTGGAATAACAGCCCCCTTTTGTTTTTTCTCTAAGGTAAAGTTTCCCTGTCAGTCTTTTAAAAAATTAGATGGGATGAATCACATGTCTGTTCTGGAATTCACTTGTCATGAGTCTTTGGAGGGTTACTTTTCATATTGGAAATGCCATGAAAATGTCTGACCTAAACCAGCAAGAGTCTTAGAGGGTGACTCTAAACTCCTAGTGTTACAGAGAAGCTCCAAGGGAGGAACTTTGCAAATTGCTTCGCATAAAAATGTGAGTCCATAACACATATATACGGAATTTAGAAAGATGGTAACGATGGCCCTATATGCAGGGCAGAAGAAGAGATGCAGAAGTAAAGAACAGACTTTTGAACTCTGTGGGAGAAGGTGAGGGTGGGATGTTTCGAAAGAACAGCATGTATATTATCTGTGGTGAAACAGACCACCAGTCCAGGTGGGAGGCATGAATTGAGTGCTCAGGCCTGGTGGGCTGGGAAGACCCAGAGGAATCGGGTGGAGAGGGAGGTGGGATGGGGGACCGGGATGGGGAATACGTGTAGCTCTATGGCTGATTCATATCAATGTATGACAAAACCCACTGAAAAATAAAAAATTAAAAAAATAAATAAATTAAAAAAAAAAAAATATAGAAAAAAAAAAATGTGAGTCGAAGGAACACCCTGGAGGGCAACCTCCCATGCCCAACCCAGAACCAGTGTCCTCTGAGTTAGCCAGGATGACTTCTGTTGGCCCCAGGTCCTCAGCTGGGGTCCCACCTTGGCCCGTGATGGGGAGACGTGCCCACCTGTGTGCACAAGTGTGCAGATCCGCTCACTCTCCTCCCTGCCCCGCACGCTGTTGAGGCTGATTTCATATTCCGTAGCTGGGTGCAGCTTGGTGATGGTGAATTCTGTCACCGTGTTGGGCACCACTGAGCTGTCCAGTCGTCCCACTAAGGAAGAGCAGAAGTCACAGGTCGAGTTCCATGGATCTCACATCAATGCAGCTCATGATGCAGGATCTCCCAGGGGCACTTTGTCATGCAGCCCCGATAGACGGGTGCAAGGGTCAGCACCCATTTGGGAAAGAGGGGGGCTGGGAATGTTGGAATTTGAAGAGACCTTGCATGCTGATCCCACCCCCTTATTGTATAGGATCCCAAGAACAAAGGGGGGAAAAACTATTTATTAGGTGGTTTTCTAACAAGCTGGTCTTCAAGCAGTATAGAAAGCATGGCTGCAGACTGGCCCATGCAGCCAAGAGATCCAGTAGTCTGGAAAATTATGCCCCCGACTCACTGGAAGTGAGTGTACCCTCTACTTCCTTAACAATTCCACATGCACCAGCAAGAGCTGGCAGGATGCAGGTGAGGTCTGGCCCTATTTCTTCTGACTCATAACTTGGATGGAGCAGCAGTAACAGGACCACCATCACTGTGGTTCCCTTCATATGACTCTGTGGTACCTTCAGGCATAGGCACCCCCTAGGGGTTTTAGTCTTGCACTTTAATTCTCTCAGAAAAGTGCATGTGACCCTGGCTCTTGGCAGATTCTTTTAGAGATCTTAGTTTCTCGCTACACTGTCTGGATAGTGGTGACTGATTACCATGGTTCACTCAACCTGTAAAGGGCCTGCTTCCTATGTGAATATAATCAAACCTTTTGTGAGAGGAGCTAGTATGTTCTGGGTTCCTTGGCTACTCCTCATTACCTACTCTCATTCTGATGGAGCGTGCTACAGAGCGGAGGAAATTGCAGGCAAGGGGGTGATATCCCCTGGGATATACTAGTTCTGCCATAACAGTCTTCATCCAGTTCCAAATTCTATTCATCTTTGAGAATTCAAGTAACTTTATTACCTTGTGTTGGCCGATAGGATACTCGGTAGTAATCAAAAGATGCAACAGGAGGGCTCCAGGAGACCATAACTGAATCCTTGGTCACATTGCTAATTGTGATGTCTTTGGGAGGATCAATTCCTACAAGGATGCGGGTGGTCGTGGGGAAAAGACAGAAAGCATAATATGAGAAACAATTTCCTATTTTTCATTTTATGTGGACCAAGAGCTAATGGTGTCCCAGAGGCAGACAAGACCTTGCTTTATACTAGGGCAACCTTAAAACCGTGATCAGGCTGAAGTCTCACTTGAAACCTCATAGATATGGCCAGAGTCATGCACCTGGAGAGTATTTTAACAACATGAAATCAAGCTGTCAAGGTCTATGCCTGTGTAGTGACTCTTACCTATCTGAATTCCAACTGGAAAATATCCTTCAAGTTTGTTGTTTTGTTTTGAACTAGGAGTAATAGTCATTTTCTTTGGGGCAGCTTCTTTTGAACAAATCCAACTCTCTCTCTCTCTTTTTTGTATCAACCACCTTTGGTCAATTTGGAAAAATTGCTATTGACTGTACAGGGATTTCAGAGTACAAGTCCAGAACAAATCCACTTTCCTAAACTGATTTTTTATTTATACTGTATGCTCTGTTTTTTTTTTTTAAACTACTGGCAGGTTACAGGACCAAAACCAGCTGAGTGTTTAATCCACTTGTTCAATTCTTGTAAGTATATAAGAATTCACCCAAACAGACATGTCCTCACCCACATCATACTCATATTTGTGACTGTATGTAAGAAGGATGAGATGCAAGTGATTCAGTACATCTCAGAGAACCTGTGTTTTTCAGACAACAAGCAGATCAACTCCATTCTCAGAGTACCAGGTCCCTATATGGTTGCATGCTAGTCTTATATGATTCTGGGGAAACATCATTCACAAATTGAACTGACTAGGCAGTCAAGAGATGGCTCTGCAGAAGAGGAACAGATGTCTCCTCACTGTAGAAGGGTGTCCTCTTGGAGACTAGCTCCCTCCAGAGTTTTCTTCTAAGTTGATAGAAGGAGGACCTCTGGATCAATGCATTAAAGCCCTGGCCTCCTTAAGACATCAAATCCATCCTATCTTCTAAGTGGAAGCTTCCCATCTTATACATTACGTGCAGCCCTGGAAGAGGTGACTGTTTAAGAACAATTCATAGACCCTCTCTGTTATCCAAGGAGTGGTCCCCTACTCCTTGGGTGTTTCTCTTTGTAAATTTCATAAAGGTTATCATGGGAATCCCCATTATCACCTGCTGTCAAGTCCTCCAGCCCCACCTGTGGTGATGGAGCCCACGATGGGCTCAGAGGTCACTGTACCATGGACTGCCACCAGATTCACAATGTACTCAGTAGCTGGCTGCAGGCCCATCAGGACAGCATGCCTCTTGGTGGCATCCAGGGAGACCTCCATCATTTCTTCCTCTTCATCCCGGGGGCTGTAGTTGAGAATGAGTCTGTCTGCCGGAGGGGATGGGTCACTCCAGGTGATGTTCACACTGGAGGAGGTCACGTGAGAAAAGTGCAAATGGGAGATGGGGCGGAAGCCTGAAAACAGAGGAAATGAATGGTTCTGAAATCCACATAAAGTGGTGGGGCCACTGGGGTACAGAAAACATCTAACCAAAGAGGTCTGCTTTCCTTGCTAATCAGGACTACACCTGCACTTGTTAACCAGAGCGTCCACATCCTCACTCTCCTATCTCATCCACTCTCCTTTCTCCAAGCCAGACACTGAAAAATGAATGCCCTCAGCAGTATAAATACAGCATCACCTCTGTGAATTATTCATAATACTGGTGGGGGATTTAAAACTTCTATCCTGGAAGGAATTCAACATGATCCCATGGATCCTCTGAATACCCACTGACTTAGTGCAGGCAGAAAATGAACAGAATTAACTACTCTGACCAGCCTACAGGAAACCAGACAGAATTTTAGGCATGCAGGTAGCCTTGTTCACTTCTCCCCTTCACCTCCAGCCATTCTCTCTTGGGCTTCCCAGATGACTCAATGGTAAAGAGTCTGCCTGCCAATGCAGGAGACACACATGAGATACAGGTTCAATCCTTGGGTTGGAAAGATCCCCTGGGGTAGGAAATGGCAACCAACTCCAGTATTCTTGTCTGTAAAATTTCATGAACAGAGAAGCCTGCTGGGCTATAGTTCATGGGGTTGTAAAGAGTCAGACACAACTGAGTGACTGAGCACACACATACACATTGTTTTTCAAGGTATTTATTAATTTCTTCTCTATCTCTTCTTTCTCTACCTTTCTCTAAAATTCTTCCTTTCTCTAGAGGCAATGGGGTGTTGGAAGAGTGGGTTGCCTAGATGATCTTCTCATCCTAAGATCCACTGATCCCTGAACCCAGCTGAGATTTCTGCTGCCCGGGTACCTGTGAAGGCGTCCACAGTGGACTCCAGGCTCTGCTGCCGGCCCCTCTCAGCTGTGATTGAAATGATGTACTCTGCGCCGGGCTCTAGATCTGTCAGTGTATACGAGGTCCTGTCCTTGGGCACGGTGACTTCAGAGGCAATCCCAGAGGATGGGGTAAAGGTAATTCGGTAGTGGTCAATGGGGCCGCTGGCTTTGGTCCAGATGAGGGAGATGGAGGTTTCTGAGGAGGCTGTCACCATGAGGTCTCGAGGACTGTCGAGTTCTGTGGATCAAAATAAGCAGCCTATTTTACGTAAGTTCCACACGAGGGCCAGTATTTATTGGAATTAGGCCTCTGGTGGATTTCTAAGCTATCAGCGGTTCTGCTGACCATGAAGATTGCCTTGTCATTGCTGACACTAATCTCACACTTTGTTAAGCACCTTCCCTTTGAAAGATGGCCAGGGGCTCGGTATATAGATGAATAATCTGCCGGAAAGCATTAGTAACTCAAGATACCCCACTGCGGGACAAAGCTGGCCGCTGATTTTTAAGCTCTCCATTTTCTCCCAGCCTTTCTCAGTAAGCCAACCAGGGCAAAACAGGTGCCACCATCAAGTATGGGTATGCTGTTCCTGGCAGCCATAACTACCTCTGTCCCTGGTGCCATTCTGACTGACCTGGCCATAGGTGTGTAGGCAACAAGATCTGAGGACTCCTGGGGACCCATGTCTTGAGGTTCTCTAGAGAGGTTGTCTATGCTGGACAACCTCAGGACAGCGATTGGTTCAGAATTCCCAGCCCAGCCCAGGCTCCTACCAGTTACTAAAGTGACTTTGGAATTTGCCTGGGATTTGAAACCAAAATTGTTGGATCCAGAATAGCAAGAGTCTCAGTGGACTTCTCCGTTCTCCAAGCTCAAACGGGTTGTTTCCAAGTCTAGACCTCCAGCCTGTGGCCTTTCTGAAGGTTCTGTCCTATGGGGTGAGAAGTATCACATTCTGCCTGCTGTGAGATGATCTAGAAGGAAACATGACTTGCTACAACACTGGCTTTTATGGGGTTTTACACCTCTGCTCTGTGCAGCCGTGGGCAGCCCTTCAGACCGTTGGGTACCAAGTGTGAGGAGAGGGTGGGACCCCATCCTGCATGTCAGATGTCGAGGGTAGGCACAGGGAATCAAGGAGTACAGGTAGATGGTGTTCCTAAGCCGGCAGTCCTCACCCAGGGACCTGTTCGCTAGGGTGGGTTGCCATCTGACCGGTCCTCGATGACCCTCAGGTCACAGTGTCCTGGCTCTTTCCACACCAGTCTTCCTACTCACCGGTTCTGGCGTTCATGGTGGCTGGTACGCTTTGCTGTGAGTTCATGAGGGCGGATATTCCAATTCCATACTCAGTGCCAGGCACCAGATCTGTTGGTAGATGCAGAAACAAATGTTATCCCATGTATGTCAGGGATGGGGAAGGCTGAATCGGGATGGGGTGGAGCAGATGACCTTAGGCTCCTGTTCAGATCTTGTGTTTAATTCCCTCCTAATTTTACCCATTTGCATTGCATGTGTGCACAGTCGTGTCTGACTCCTTGTGACCCCATGGACTTAGCTCACCAGGATCCTCTGTCCATGCGATTTTCCAGGCAAGAATACTGGAGTGGGTTACCATTTCCTCATTTTACCTATTAGGAAATCCTAATTTCACCACGTAGGAAATCCACACCAAGTCAAGAGAATGAACTGGTCAGCGCAGAGCTTCCTCCTTGCTGCTGGTCTCCGTGGGAGGGCAGAGGTGCTGTCCTGGCCCGTGACCTTCAGACCTGTGCTCTACGGTGGGAGTCTCCTCAGGGCACTTAGAGTCTCAGGTTGGCTATAGCTGGTAAGGGCATTTCTTGCTTACACTGTGAATTGGGGGAGTGTATAATTGAGGACTGTGTGGACATAAGCTTGTAAAGCATTTGTTGAACACTGTGGATGAAGAACAAGGTGCACCTGTTATAGACAGGGACTGAGGCCATATGGGGATGTCTGCATCCTTTCTGGGGAGCAACTGCGGATGGACTGTCTCGCTGAGCACAAGGCTGTTGGGTCTTTAATGTAAGGGCATGTAGTAGCTCTGGTGCTGCGGGCTTCCTACCAAGGGCACTTCAATGTGAGGATGACTTCTGGGGGACCCTAAGGAGCTGAAGAAAATGGAAAAACACTTCCCAACTACAGAGGGAAATTCTTTAGGGTTCAATACAAAGGATCACTGGGGATCTCCAAGAATATCTAGAATTATCTGGGGGTGTCTCCCTATCCTCTTACCCAAAATCATTTTCAGTTTAACCAGTTTAGTGGATATATTAATTCCCTATTTATGTTGTAGCAAATTACCAGTCTAGTGGCTCAAAACAATACATCTATTATTTTACAATTCAGGAGCTTGGCAGGGCAGTATTCTTTCTGGAGATTCGAGGAAAGAATTTATTTCTTTACCATTTCGAGCTTCTACAGGTTGCCTGCATCCCTTGGCTTGTGGTCTCATAATCCATCTTGAAAGTCAGAGGTATAACATTTTTTCAAATCTGTTTTTTCCTCTGAGCCCTTCTACCATGATTCCATCTTCTACTCTGATCTCTCTGCATCTTTTTAAAAAGGATCCTTGAGATTACACTGGTCTTGATTAGCATGGGATAGTCTCCTCATCTTTTTTTTTTTTTTCACTAAAACTAACATTTAATAGAAAAACCTGTAATCACTTTTTAAAATTCAGATGCAAAGATCCTTAACCTAATTACATCTGTAACTTCCTTTTGTCAGTGTAAGATGACATAGTCACACATTCCAGGGATTATCACGTGGACATCTTTGGGGGCCTCTATTCTAGCACCAAACTAGCATCAAACCCTCATTTATTAAGACTGAAATTGTAAAAAAAATACAAGATCAAATCATCATCTGTGAGTCCCTTGTTGTCAGTCTGAATCCTTTTGGGTATCTCTTTGTGCAGGCTCAACTAGAACCAAGACTGATGATCATGCTGTTCTGCATTTATATAATAACACTTGTTCTTTTCAAACTACCTGTTTTTTGAAAAAATATTTTTTTATAGGAATGCAGTTGCTTTACAGTGTTGTGTTACTTTCTATGTACAGCAAAGTGAATCAGCTATATGCATACATATACATATATTCCGTCTTTTTTTGGATTTCCTTCCCATTTAGGTTCCTCAGTGCTCTGGTGATCTGACTGTATTTTGACCATTACAACAACCTTATGAGGAATGTGAGATGGGGAGTCTTTTCCCCATCTGCATTAGTCTCCCTCATGACCTAGTCATCTCCCGAAGGCTCCGTCTCCTAAGATCATCACACTGGAATGAGGATTACAGTGGATGAATTTTGGGGGGACACAAACATTTTGGGCTTCCCTGATGGCTCAGTCAGTAAAGGATCTGCCTGCCATGTGGGAGACCTGGGTGGCTGCCAAGACAAAGAATCACAAATTTGGTGGCTTAAAACTACAGAAATGTATTGTCTCCCAGTTCTGGTGTCTAGAGGGCCAAAATCAAGGTATTGGTAGACCCATGCTCCTTCCAAAGGCTTTAAGCAGGGAATCTTCTTGGCTCTTCCTAGCTTCCAGTAGCTGCTGGGAATCCTTGGTGGTGTGCCTTGGCTTCCAGCTGCATCACTCCAGTCTCCATCTCTGTTGGCCCATGGTGTCTTTGTCTGCTTAGGCTGCTATGGGCTGGTGACTCAAACAATAAATGTGTTTCCCACAGTTCTGGAGGCTGAGAAGTTCAAGATCAAGGTACCAGCAGATCTGATGTCTGGTGAGCTCCGCTTCCTGGTTCACAGACCGTCTTCTCACTGTGTCCTCATACAGCAAGAGAGCAAGAAAACTCTGCTGAGTTTATGAGATCACTGGTTCCATTCATGAGGACTCTACCCTCATGACCCAGTCTTCTCTCAAAGGCTCCATCTCCTAATATCATCACACTGGAATGAGGATTACAATACACGAAATTTGGGGGGACACAAACATTTCAGGCTTTCCTGGTGACTCAGGCAGTAAAGAATCTGCCTGCAATGTGGGAGACCTGGGGTCAATCCCTGGGTTGGGAAGATCCCCTGGAGGAGGCCATGGCAACCTACTCCAGTATTCTTTCCTGGAGAATCCCCATGGACAGAGGAGCCTGGCGGGCTACAGTCCATGGGGTCACAAAAGAGTCGGACATGACTGAGTGACTAAGCACACACACAAGGCAAAGAATAAGTCTGTGACCAGCTGGAGATGACCCTTGGCTTCTGGCATCAGGGGTCAGGGCTTTTAGGACTGAATGCCCTACCCTACCCTGAGTTCCTCCCCTCCCCAGAGCATCTGTGGCCTCCCAGGAACCCTGAGGGAAGAGGGACGATTTTGACAGGAAATGCATCAAGCAACCCTTCCTTAACAAGGGCGTGGTTTCAAGAAGGTAAAAGCTGTGTGGGAGCCAGAGGCTTCGGCATTCCCTCCTCAGTATGGTTTTAGTACAGCCTGTGCAGTGAGCCCCCCATGCCTGGGTAAGGCAGAACCTACCTGGCCTTACTGACTGGGCTCTCAGGTCAGAATGTATTAGAATCAGCCCCCTTTTTTTCCTCTTCTGAAACCAGCTCCAGTCATTTCCTTACCTTTGGTTCTTTCTATCTCTAAAGTGTCAACATTGGGACTTCCTTAGTGGTCCATTGGTTAAGAATTGCCTTCCAATGCAGGGGATGTGGGTTTGATCCCTGGTTGGGGAACTAAGATCCCACATGCCAATGGGGAACTAAGCCTGCGAGTCACAACTACTGAGCCCACACACTCTGGAGCCCACGCACCACAGCTAGACAGAAGCCTGTGCACCGCCAACAGAAGATCCCACGTGAAGCAGCAGAGATCCTACATGCCACAACTAAGACCTGGCACAGTCAAACATAGATAAAAAATAAACAAATATTAAAAAAAACAAAGTGTCAACACTGGTGGAGGTGAACTTTGAGGTCTGCTAGACATTAATATTCAGATTCTGTCACTTTCTATTAGGTTGGTTCAAATGCAAGTGTGGTGGTTTTGGACTGTGAATTTTAAAATCATTGTAACTCGTTTCTAACACATCTTTATTAATCAAAATAGGAACCATTACAATTAACACAATTTTGCCAATGAGAAATAAGCTTGCTTATTCCTGTAGTGTAAAAATCCATGCTTCGGGCAGTAGACTACCAAACAGTGACCATGACCTTTTGTTGGTGCAAGAGTTGCTTTGGGAAGTGCTTTAGAACTGCTTAGTCCAACCACTTAGCTGGTCGTTGTCAGCTGTCATATAATATCCACTTTCATCACACATCACAATCCAATCAAGTAATGGTTCCTTGTTGCTCAGAATAAGAGAAGATGACACTTCCAAATGACATTTGTAAAAAAAATTTTTGGTCAGCTCATGAGGCATCCACTTATTGAAATTTTTCACCTTTCCAATTTGTTTCAAATGCTGAACAACCACGACATTGAGGTCTCCGGCAACTTCTCACGTAGTTGTAAGAGGGTCAGCTTCGATGATTGCTCTCAATTTTTGTCAACTTCTGATGGCCAACCACTATGCTCCTCATCTTCAAGGCTCTCATCTTCTTTGCAAAACTTCTTGAACCACCACTGTACTGTACATTCATTAGCAGTTCCTGAGCCAAATGGGCTGTTGATGTTGGAAGTTATCTCTGCTGCTTTACAGCCCATTTTGAACTTGAATAAGAAAATCACTCGAATTTGATCTTTGTCTAACATAAATTTCCATAGTCTAAAATACATATAAAATACACAGCAAATAATAAGTCATTAGCAGAAAAACCTAAAGTGAGGAATATGCATTAAAATCATGTATAACATAACCACATTTATTGAAGAATGTATTCCAATATTGAATGGCAAAGTCCTACAGTGCAAAACTTCAATACATGTTGTGAAGTAATTAGCCTCCAACTAATAAAAATAAATGAAAAAAAAACAAAAACAAACTTCAGTACTTTTGCACTGACCTAAGATACTTGTGTAACTTTGATTCCTTCACATCTTTGAGGTTTATTGTCTGTAGAATGGTTAAGAATAATAGTGTCTATCTCAGAGGGTCCTGGGATTAAATGAGCCAATGTAGAGAAAGTACAGTACCTGGCCCATTGTAAGACTAGCCCATAGCATTATTACCTTGCTCAGAGAACTATTCCAGGATTTTGAGTCATTTTTTGGTAAGCCCCAGACAGGTACAGGTTGGTCCTCCGCACACCTGTTGTCAGTTTGCTGAAGCTTAGCCCACTGGCTCTGATGAAACCAGGGATTTAGGGAGTCCAGGTGTCAGTGAGGAGCTGGCCCCTGGCTGGGCTGGTACCTGTCACTGGATTGAGTTGGGCTATTGCAACGCCCCCAGATCTGTTCAAAGTACATATTTATCTCCGCCAGTATGTTCGGCAAGTCCCAAGTACATACTTGGCTGGAGAAATTAGATTACCTTTGGGACATAAACTACTCTCAGACAACTGATTGAGACCTTCAATTGCCTATTATGAAGTACAAATTTTCCGACGTAGATGAAGGGTGACAGATTGAGGAAGGAAGACAGAAATTATATGTTGCCAAACGGATCCAGCATGTACCGTTTTCATCTGAGTTTCTTATTTATGAAGCTTAAATGAAATGTTCAATAATTTACAACGGAATCATCTTCTCCCAGAAAAGTACAGAGTAGAATTTAAAGTACTCTCTTTCCCAGCTTTCTGTCTAGGGGATGGGGAAGTGGGACTCGCTTATAGGTTCCTGCCTGCTGCTTTTCTTTGATTTTCAGCAGCTTTCTTCCTGTGCTACAAGTGAATTGTTGCTCTTTGCCAGCAGGTAAAATACACTTTCTGCTGGAAAAGGAAATGCATACCCAAGGCATAGCGGAGACACTTATATATAGCACTTGGAAGACTCCTAGGGATTTCTCACTTTTAAAGACCCCATGGCTTTCTATCAACGCTCCCTTTATCTTTCTGTCCAACTCCTGCAAGTAGTAGCATATGAATGGCTTTGCTCCCTTTTTAACAATAGCTCAGAAATTCATCCCATGGGAAACCACCACTCTCCACCCCTTATAGAACTTCACTGGTTCAACTCAGAGGATGACACTTCTCTCAACTCTTTTCCTGCATATCCATTCTTCTTTGAACACTCAAAGCACACAGTTCATGCACTCAACAAACATGACTGAAGGTCTCCTTTGTGCTGGGCACAGGGTTGTGTACTTGATACAAGAGTGAGCTGAATGGAATCACCCTTGTCCTTAAAGAGATAAAAAGAAATCTGTACTGAAAAGGAAATTCATTACTTATTGAGCACCCATATATACATTGGAAGGACTGACTGATGCTGAAGCTGAAGCTCCAATACTTTGGTCACCTGATGCAAAGAGCTGACTCATTGGAAAAGACCCCAATGCTGGGAGAGATTGAAGGAGAGGAGAAGGGGAGGACAGAGGATGAGATGGTTGGATGGCATCACTGACTCAACAGACATGAGTTTAGGCAAATTCCAGGAGATAGTGAAGGACAGAGAAGCCTGGTGTGCTGCAGTCCATGGGGTCTTAAAGAGCTGGACATGACTTAGTGACTGAATAACAAGAATATACCAAGCACTGAGCTGCAGGCGCTGGGTAATCTACAAGAATAATAAAAAAGAAAGAGAGGGAATAAAAGAGGGATAAATATCAGAAGAGAACTTTGAGTGCCTGGTGGCCAAGAGGTCCATTATTGATTGACTAGGTTCTTAGAGATTCATACATGTTATCTTGTCTTCCACTATGCCAGGAGGGCATTACTTATGGGTAAACAGAGGACTGGAGAAGTCCATTTGTCAAACCAAGGTCACAATGCTAATACACAGTGAAACAGGGTTTGGAATCCAGGCTCATTTTTCTTTCTGATATATCGCAGCATGGTCCCTACGAGTCTTATGGGCTAGGAGAGGGAAATGGAGTAAGCAAATTGGAATTTGAAGGTGATTTGGTACCACTCCATGGGAAGCTAACTGAGAAAACGATTTCAGAGTGGGGATGAAATCAGCATGGGCTGGGCTGGAGTAGCCAGAGAAGACTTTCTAGAGAAGGGACTCTCTAGATTGGACCTTGAAAGCTAGCCAAGATTAGGAAAGGTTGAGGGGTGGAGATATGGAATTCTCCAGTGGGTGGGATGGGGCAGGATGAACAGGAAGAGATTGATTAGAGCTAGAGAGCAACTAGTTTTAATTATGAGCTCAATGAACCCAACTAACTCAATGAGCAGATTCTCACCTGTACTGCAAGGACCGTGGGTGGGTGATAAAGGCAGGATGACTCACTTCCCTCTGTCTAGGAGGCCTAGTCTTCATGTTTCCTGCTGCTGGCAGGAAAGAAGTGGGAGAAGGAGGCCCAAGAAACTGAGATTGCTGTGTCTTGCCAGCAAAAGCATGACTAAGACACCCGGGGTCTGCAGGCTTGTTAGGTTCACATGGAACATTCAGAAATATGGAATCTTTCCATCTCTAAATCCCTAGGTTCATCTCCAGAATATTTGTGAAGTTCAAGTCTACCAAACTGGGGTTGAAGATTTGGTTGGCTGAAGCATCACTACGAACAAAGCTAGTGGAGGTGATGGAATTCCAGTTGAATTATTTCAAATCCTAAAAGATGATACTGTGAAAGTGCTGCACTCAATATGCCAGCAAATTTGGAAAACTTAGCAGTGGCCACAGGACTGGAAAAGGTCAGTTTTCATTCCAATCCCAAAGAAAGGCAATGCCAAAGAATGCTCAAACTACCATACAATTGTACTCATCTCATACACTAGCAAAGTAATGCTCAAAATTCTCCAAGCCACGCTTTAACAGTATGTGAACTGTGAACTTCCAGATATTCAAGCTAGATTTAGAAAAGGAAGAGGAACCAGAGATCAAATTGCCAACATCTGTTGGATCATAAAAAAAAAAAGAGAGTTCCAGAGAAACATCTATTTCTGCTTTTTTGACTATGCCAAAGCCTTTGACTGTGTGAATCACAACAAACTGTGGAAAATTCTGAAAGAGATGGGAATACCAGACCACCTGAACTGCCTCCTGAGAAATCTGTATGTAGGTCAAGAAGCAACAGTTAGAACTGGACGTGAAACAACAGACTGGTTCCAAATCGGGAAAGGAGTATGTCAAGGCTGTATATTGTTACCTTGCTTATTTAATTTATATGCAGAGTACATCACGAGAAGTGCTGCGCTGGATGAAGCACAAGCTGGAATCAAGATTGCCGGAAGAAATATCAATAACCTCAGATATGCAGATGACACCACCCTTATGGCAGAAAGTGAAGAAGAACTAAGGAACCTCTCAATGAAAGTGAAAGAGGAGAGTGAAAAAGTTGGCTTAAAGCTCGACATTCAGAAAACTAAGATCATGGCATATGGTCCCATCAGTTCATGGCAAATAGATGGGGAAACAATGGAAACAGTAAGAGACTTTATTTTTTTTGGCTCCAAAATCACTTCATATGGTGACTGCAGCCATGAAATTAAAAGACGCTTGCTCCTTGGAGGAAAAACTATGACCAACCTAGACAGCATATTAAAAAGCAGAGACATTACTTTGTCAACAAAGGTCCATCTAGTCAAAGCTATGGTTTTTCCAGTAGTCATGTATGGATGTGAGAGTTGGACTATAAAGAAAGCTGAGTGCTGAAGAATTGATGCTTTTGAACTGTGGTGTTGGAGAAGACTCTTGAGAGCCCTTGCACTGCAAGCAGATCCAACCAGTCCATCCTAAAGGAAATCAGCCCTGAATATTTATTGGAAGGACTGATGCTGAAGCTGAAACTGCAATACTTTGGCCACCTGATTCAAAGAACTGACTCATTGGAAAAGACCCTGATGCTGGGAGGGATTGGGGGCAGGAGGAGAAGGGGACGACAGAGGATGAGATGGTTGGATGGCATCACTGACTGTCTGGACAGACATGAGTCTGAGTGAGCTCTGGGAGTTGGTGATGGACAGGGAGGCCTGGTATGCTGCAGTCCATGAGGTCGCAGAGTCGGCCATGACTGAGGGACTGAACTGAACTGAGTGCATTTAAAAGATGTCTGGCTTTGGACTTCCCTGGTGATACAGTGGTTAAGAATCCGCCTGCCAATACAGGGGACATGGGTTTGATCCCTGACGCAAGAAGACCCAACATGCCCCAGGTCAGCTAAGTCCGTGCACCACAACTACTGAAGTCCACGCACCTACAGCCAGTGCTCCGCAACAAGAGAAGACACCACAGTGGGAAGCCTGCGCTCTGCAACTAGAGATTAGCTCCCCTCACTGCAACTAGAGAAAGCCCGCACACAGCGACAAAGACCCAGTACAGTCAAAAATAAACAAATGTTAAAAATCAAAAACTTTAAAGGAAAAGAAAGACGTCTGCCTTTAAAGGGAGGGGCAAACCCAGGACCCTGTTCCCAGGGTTTGCAGTTACTTTCTTAGTTTTCCTAATAACCATGCTATTATGTTGTTGTTGGTAGGTTTTTTTTTTTTTTTGGTCTCCTCACTACACTCTTATGTCTTTGGGTCAAGTAACTTGATTTTTTTAATATTTTAATTCAGTATGTAGTATAGTGAAAAAAATGTATAATGCATAGAAGCAGCATGGCAGGGACAACGGTGATGTTGGGAAGACTTCTATGAGAGAATATCTGAGCTGAGTTTGAACCATCAGGGGATATTTGGTTGGGGAAAGGGCATTGCAGGCTGAGGGAATAAAATAGGCAAACGTGTATCTGGTAAAAGATTTCATGAAAACCAGGGACCCAATATAGGGCTTCTCACAGGGAAATCTCCAGCAGGGAATTTGATAGATGGTTTCACGGATGGGGAGATATTTGGAGACAGAGGATCTTCTGGGAACTCCTGAAATCATACCAGGTAGGCAACAATCTACTTTCTGATGTTCTGGGTCCAACCTCTCAGGTTTTCCCATTCTGATCCTGTTGGGGGGAATGGTAGATGCTTCTCCAGGGTTCCCTGAATGAGAAAGGCTTTGGAGGACACCTCCCTGATTTGGGGGTGTGGATGATGTTCAAGCATCAAGAGAAGACTCCATGCTGACTTTAAGGAAGGGACTGGTCCTACAAACAGAAAATCATCACCAAGGACTGTTCTCATATACAGCTTTTTCGTTGCCAGTGGGATTAATGAGGAACATGGGTCATCACCTCCTGTCCTACAGGAACATCCCACCTCTGGGTCTTTACTGTAAACAAGCATTCCTTGATGAAGAACTCAGAGCAGAAACAGAAAAATTCCCACCTGGCTTGACTCCTGGTCCCCTTGTTTCAGCCCTTTAGTGCAAATAAGGGAGCAGAGGCCTGTAGGTGCCAGCAGTGAGGAAGACGGTGTGGAAGCCTCTGCTCTTTCTGTCCTCTCTTCTGTTTGGGTCCCTGCAGCCCCTGGGAGGTGGGCCATGCTCAGAGGGTGCCTTACCAAAGTGACCACTTGGGGTCACTGTGACTTCGCCCAAAGCAGGTTGAGCACCATCTGGCCCCGGCCCCAGGCCCATTGCCCGGCTCCTCCTCCTCAGAAGAGCCTGCAGGGTGTTGAAGGTCTGGCGCTGGGTCTGGGGCTTGTGCCCTGGCATGTCAGGGAGTGCAGACAGGATGAAGAGAACATCAAGTGCCTCCATCGGCACTGATTTGCCAGCTGGACTCCTTTAAGGGGGTCTCGGGTTTCTCCGTGGAAAGTCCTCCTGTGGACAAGCACCTCTAGGAGCCCATCTTCTCACCACGAGACCTCCACTGGGGCCCCAAGGAAACAAAGCGGGCTTTGGTCGAGAGGGCGGCAACTCGCAGGGCCTGACTGGGGCATGCTTGTAGACATCGGCCTTGCACGTGTGTGTGTGTGTGTGTGTGTGTGTGTGTGTGTGTGTGTGTGTGTGTGTGTGTGTGTGTGTGTGTGTGTCGTGTGTGGCTGGCTGCAGGTCTTTGTTTTCTTGTGGTCCCGTGTTACACCATGAGGTCTGTAGGACTCTCCGAGCCCCTGGGTTTCCTAACCCTGTGAATGATTTTTCTGATTAGCAGCTTGTGGACTGGAGATCCAGGTGGTCGCCACCAGCAGAGGCAGCTGGTGAGGAGGTGTCATCAAGAGGTGTTCAGGGGCTGCCCCATGGAGACGAGGTGATAGCCAGGGCCCTGGAGCTGGGTTACAGCCCAGGGCTCACGTGGCCCTCCAGGCCAGCTCCTTTTGCCCTTCTCCTGACCACAAGGGTCCTCAAGTGTGGGCTTCTCTTCCTGAGGGGGGACCAGGCAAGACACTTCATGGCTGAAGACACCCCCTGCCCCTGTTCACAGAACACTGCAGCCACAGGCTCTTCAGAGGGCAGGGTGGTAGAGTCCCCTCAGACACAGGCCAGAGCAGTGTTTATAATCTGCATCAATCTCAGGCAGGGTTTTATTGTTGTTTTTTAACCAAAGTCCAGTCAAAGAATGAGGATCTCCTTCCTTCCCCTACCCCCACTTCCTCACTTCCTCCCACTCCCCTTCCTCTAGGAGTTTTCTGTATAGTTTATGGTTTGTCACCGCTATTCAGAAAACAGTGGTGGTGCCAGTCCCCGCTACATGATGCCAATAACCTAGAGGGAAGTCAGGGAGTGGTGAGCCTGTAAAGGTATATAACTCTCAGGGACCCCTTTGGGACTCAAGGTATGGAACACAGGCCAAGCAGACATAGCTTCAGTTGTGTTCGACCCCATGGACTGTAGCCTGCCAGGCTTCTCTGTCCATGGGATTCTCTAGGCAAGAATACTAGAGTGGGTTGCCATGCCCTCCTCCAGGGGATCTTCCCAATCCAGGGATCGAACCCCTATTTCTTACATCTCCTGCATTGGCAGGCGAGTTTTTTTAATCACTGGGAAGCCCCCCAGGCTGAGAGGCTGAGCCTACAGAAAAAGACATCATTAAAGACACAGAAGCTACCATAGCAGAGAGAAAAATCATGGTAGACATGGAGTCTGCTGTTGAGAAACAAATTCATACTCCAGAGGGAAGTTGCTGGGTATTGCCTAGAAAGAACAATGCAGAAGAAAGGTTTGGTATTCTGTGCCCCTGCCTGGCCTCTGCATTGCAAAGGGGGAGGTATATGATGGGGGAGGTGGGGTGGGGAGGTGCTGTGAGCTCTCTGTGTGACTCTGATCCCTGGAGTCAGGAAGGCCTAGGTTCCACAGTAAAGGGGTAGGCCGTGGGTGCAGAGCCAAAGGATTCTGCAAAGAATATCCAGTACAGATGCCATAGAACTTGAGGGACTTGGAGTCACCTAACTCTGAGAATAAAGGGCGTGTGAACTTGTGCTTGGGAGAGGCCAGGTTGCAAGGGACCCAGGCTGAACTTTGTAGGGATTAAAAATGATAAAAGGTTAAATAGCTGCTGAAAGTTTGTTATGTACCAATGCTCAGATACATAAATAAATACGATTTCATTGAATCCTCAAAACAACCTGTGAGGTAGACCTGATGTCCTTTGGGCCAGGAAGCAGAAACACAGAAACTGAAGCAATTTGCCAGACACACATCAATGAAGTTGGTCTCAAGCCTGAGTGGGCGATTTAAAAAACCACACTCAAGGTATTCCTTTTTATGGCTGAGTAATATTCCATTGCCACATGCACCACATATTCTTTATCCATTCCTTTCCATAAAGCTGGTTCACTTTGCTATACAGTAGAAACTAACACAACATTGTAAAGCAATTATACTCCAATAAAAATTAATAAAAAATAAAAAGGCAGTGACGAAAGCTTGGTAATCTTAAAAAGAAGAAGCCACGCTCAAACTGGTGCTTCTTGCCCATTAATGTGCACACAGATCCCCAAGGAGCTTTTAAAATGCAGACTCTGATTCTACAGATCTAGGTGGAGAGGACTCTGACACCTCCCAAGGTGATGCCATAGCCTCAGGTCCCCCCACACACCCCACTTTGAGAAGCTGGGAATCTGCTCTGTGCCTTACTTATACAGGGTGTCATTCCGAACCATCTCTTAGCTCTAGACCTCCTCCTCTGCCTCCTTATTCATCATCATCATTGTCATCATCTGAGTATTGAGTACTTTGCTATATTAGAAGAACGGCCTTAAACTCATTAAGTTCATGATCTCATTAAAGCCCTATCAAATGCTATGAGGCAGGTGGCAACATTCCTCTTTTACATATGATGAAACAGAGGCTTAGAAAGGTCATGTCAATGGCTTCAAACCACATAGGATGTAGTTGAGCCTAGATATAGAGTCTTAGGACTTCCCTGGTGGCTTAGATGGTAAAGAATCTACCTGTAATGTAGGAGACCTGGGTTCGATCCCTGGGTTGGGAAGATCTCCTAAAGAAGGGAATGGCTACCTACTCCAGTATTCTTGGCTGGAGAATCCCATGGACAGAGGAGCCTGGTGGGCTACAATCCATGGGGTTGCAAAGAGTTGGATATGACTGTGTGACTAACACACACAGAGAGTTTACAGTCTCAGCTCTTAACATGTCCCAAGGAACTGAGCAGTCAAATAAAATGGGGCAGGAGAGGTGGTACCTTCTGTTAGGGTTGCAGTTGTTTTTGGCTAAGGGATAGGGAGGGTGGGGATGGGAAGAGCTGAAATTTCTAGTCCTTCCTGCACTTTCTGGCCAGGGAGGAATTGCTTCAGATCAGCCTGGAATTGTCCTTCTCACTGAGTTCAGAGTCCTGTTTTATATATACAAGCAAATAACTTGCTGGGAACCAAAAACAAACAAACTGAACAACAACAAAAAATCCCAAAACAAGTCTTGGGAGCTGAAAAACTCTTCTTTTTAGCATCCAGGTAGGACAGTGAGGGAGAAAACACAACTATTAAGAGCTGGGATCAAACTTCTCCCTCTTTTGGCCTTGCCTCCAGTAGGGTCCTTCCTTCTCTTTCCCCAGACACCACAGTAAGAGCACCAGTGATCCTTGTAATCGGCATCTCAGCAAGTACAGACATACTTGATTTCCTTACATGCCTATAATCCCTTTTTAAATCACATAAGGCTATTTGCCTTTATAAATCTTCCCAGCAGTGAGCTCCCTGGGATAATTGTATGTAATATATATTTATAGTTTTATTTCATAAGCCCAACTCAAATAAAAAGCCAACATCTCTACGCTCACTCCTTGATAATAATCTTCCCATTCCTTGGAAATCTGCAACATTTAAATTTTGACCCTTCCTTCTCTCTTGCTTCTTTAGTAAGAGCAGCCATGAAAATGGATGGGAGCTTTTGACTGGGCTTCACAACTGCCTTTCATGGCTCCCTTGCTAGTTTTGGGAACACGGGCAAGCTTCCAAACTCCCTGCCTCAGTTTCCTTATCTGTAAAATGGGGACGATGACTGGGGTGGCTGTAATGTGATGGCTGATGGCTGTGGCACCTTAGTTGACTGATATGGCAGGCAATATTTTCGTTTTCATGTCCCTCATGAGTCTTGTTGTTGTGAAGATGAAATAAGCTAAAACTATGTGAAGATGCCTGGAATAACAGATGACCAATGAATGTAGAATCTTCTTTGTTTCCGGTAATGGGAAATAATAACTAGGATATGAGTGAGTTCTTCTCTATATCCCATGATTTTATAGTGTATCCTCCATCCGAACATCAAGCCATCATCTTTGTAAAACTGCTAATTGCCAAAGCAGCCTGCGGCTCTGGGCAGGGATACACTGTGCCTAGAACCAGTTCCCTCTTGCATCATTGCAGGTTTTTTTGTTTAGCTTAATTTTTGTGAATGTCTCCAGCTCTCTGGAAAGGCCCTATGCCAGCTGGTCTGTTCCTGCTATGTTTAATTCACCCCCATTAACCTGCTTGGTCAGCATATCTTTCCATCTCCTTGCTGTGTTTTCAGGAGTGAGTCTGTCTGGAAAAAGCATTTATTATATTTACTTTAACTAGCCTCATTTGGCAAGGCGGTCTGGGATTTCAGTTCAGGAGGAAAACAGCTTTGATTATCCTGCCCTTGTTTACTCGCCGCACTCTTTGCTGTGGATCCCTTGTCTACCGAGATGACAAATGCTTTTGTGAGAAGCCAAGACACAGGATAAACAGTCTCTGTGAGCACACTACCAGCCTCTGGTCCATAGCTGTTTTGCACACTCTCCATCTAAAAACTGTGCCCCCATTTCCAGCCATCTACCTTTCAGCAAAGCCTAGCAGGTAGGTTTTCCTGGATGGGTGTGTCTAAGGCCCAGAAAGAGCACTAGTTGGGCTCCACATCCCCATGGGGACACGGAATGCTCCCCAGCCAAGCATCATGGTGACCTGGGGCATCGTGTTAGTTCACACCACCATTATCTCTCCCTTTGGCTCTAAACAGCCTCCTGACCACTGTCTGCCTCTGACCTTGCCCTCCTCCTGTCTGTTCTCCACTGTAGCTGGATGAATCTGCATTGCCTCACCTATTTGAGACCTTTCAACAACTCCTCACTCACACTCTTTACAGGGTGCAGAAGGCATGACCAGGCTCTTAATTTATCAACTTATCACTGGCTTCTTGTAGCCTGTGTGCTGTTGCTCTCATTCATTCATGCATGCATTTATCCATTTATTCACCACTTATCCAGGACCTAGGAAGTGCTAGATGTTGTGCTAGATGCTGGGGAATCATGGTGATCAAAACCAGCCATGATCCCCCTTTCACAGAGCTTCAGTCTAAGGTGGAGATTAACAACTCAATAATCATACCCACAAGCGCACAAGGATAACTTGAGAAGTGCTGTGAGGTGAGGGGTCACCAGCAAGCAGGATGACCTGACCTTACCTGGGAACCAGCCAGGGTTCCAGAGAAGTGACACGTGACCTGAGAGCAGGAAGGGAAGCTGCCATCATGAGGTGAAGAGAGTTGTGGGGGGAGGGAGCCTGATAAGCAGAGGGAATGGCATGTGCCAAGCCCTGGGGCAGGAGGGTGTTTGAGCAACTAAAAAACGTAGGCCTGTGGGGCTGGAACACCGGGAGCACCAGGAGATATGGGAGATGGAGGAGGCTGGAGAAGATGGTAGGGAAACCAAGGCCAGGGGAGGGTTTGGAGTTTATCACAAAAGCAATTGAAGTCCTTGAAATGGATGCACAATAGGATGGCATAGTTAGAAATGTACTTTGAAAAGATCACTGATGGAGTGAAGAGGACAATGGAGGGGCCAGGAGAGAATGGTGGGTTATTGCAGTGGTGGAGACAAGATATGACAGTAGCTTAGACCAGTGGATGGCAGTGCAATGGAGAACAGTAGATACATGCCCTAGGTACTTGGTGGATTATATCAGAGGGATTTGGCAATGGTTGGATGTGGGCTTGCAGGGCTGGGGAGAGGGCTGGGAGGAGCTCAGGAGCTGCTGTGCCCCCAGGAGCCAGGGTTTACTCACCACTGAGCGTGGCTCTGCTGGTTGGTCCGATGCTTTTGGGGACCAGCAGCTCATGGTACTGCTCACCCGCCAAGGTGCTGTACTCAACCCTGTACTCCTGAACCTCTGCCTCACTGTTGTCCCACTCGAGGTCAAGGCTGGTGGCTGTGCGGGTACCAACCCGCAGGTTCTTGGGAGCATCAATCTCTTAAAAAAAAAAAGACATCACCAACATCACACAGGATAATGGGCATTTGCCGTGCATCTTGAACTTGAACAGGCTCTGGGGTGAGAGCCCACATCTCACCCTCTGCCTTTTGTTTGAGTGAACCCCAGGCGTTGCCCCTTAGCTTTTGGTCTGCCAGATTGGCCATGATAGATTCCATGGGCAGGCTGGAGAGTTTTATTTGGTAGTTAGACATAAATACACTTTACACGTCCCCCATTCTCATTCAGGAGTTTGCTCTACTGGTGTTCTAGAAATTGAAAAATGAACTAGTTAGTATCATAAACCTGAGACTAAGGGAATTCCTGGAAGGATGAAATCAGAGATGGCACTCAAGTGATTGAGATGAAAGAGTGTAATTTCAAATTTGATCACCAAGCAACAAAACAGGATTGGTTGCAAGACTGAAGTATAAGATGTCTTCCCTTGGATTTACTTGCATAGACATGCTGAAAGGTTTGCACAGAGAGAGGGTATGTGATATAGTGGAAATCAGTCACCCTTTGGAGTCAGGTCTCAGTTTGATCTCACTTCTAATTCTTAATGTAATGGGATCAAAGGCTGGGCCTTGATGGTCACATCTGTAAGATGGGCCAACAATACTGCTTTGCTAGTTGTAAAGATGAGACAATGCATGTGGAAGTGCACAGTTTGGGGACTGGTATAAAGTTAGGTGTCCAAGCCCTGGGCTGACTTACTGGTGCTTCCACAATTCTTCCTGAGCTCTAACAACCTGGCACCCCCATGCCTGCTCCCTGGAGTTCCAAGAACTCCACAGTAATGAAAAGACCTCTGGCATTGGGGTCTCTCCCTCAACTCTGGGGGGCTGGCTCTCTCCCAGGACTGGTCATTCTGGCAGGCTTATTTGGGCAGAAACAACATAAAACAATTTACAGGGTAAGAAGGTGTTGTCTTGACAAACTGCCACTTAAAAAGTTCTAACTAGGTCTTGACTTTGAGACCTGAATTTAACTTTGGAGTGGACCAGTCATTTGTTCTGGGAAAACCTCAAGCGGACTGTTTTTCTTTGTAAATGCCAGGCAAGTCTCCACCGATTGTTCTTTCGGAAGATGGGACGTTGTGAATCAGTCTGAGCGCAGCTGCTGCCGAGTGAGAAGTGTTCTGTTTAGGGATGTAAATTGGGTGAATCTCTTAGCAGATTTATGCCTCTGCAGCTTATTTTTCTGAGAAATGTTTCCTTACTCAGTGTGGGTTTAGCATGCGGGAAACCATGCATTCTGCACGTGCTGTGTGTGTAATTTCTCCAGCAATTGTATGGAGAGAGGAGCTTGAGTAGAGGGGCATGTGGGAGGAATGCTCTGGGCTGCAGGTCCCTAAATCTCACACCCGTCAATCTTTCTGGCGAGGGGGCGGGGGGTGTGGGGGAAGAGAGCCTGGCAGAGGACTGGGTGGGGGCTTGGGGGTGTGGGCTGAAAGGAACTGGAGCAAAAAAAAATTCACTTAGGGTCCAGGTTGAGTCTCTTATTTACCTACTGCTCTTCACAACTAAAAGCTTTGGAAATGGTAGACTATAGTTTTTTGAAAATGGTAAACTATGGTTTTCTTTTCTGCATTTTTGGGTCTTAGGGTCTATGCCCTGTGGATAGGCAGCAGTGTTTCTTCTGAAGGGACTGGACATTTCCAATGTCAGTGATCCCCAAAGAGATCAATACTGGGAATGAGGACTGGAGAAGGGGGTGTCTTAGGACTAGGGTGGAGTGAAACGGTTTGCTCCCCCTAGGTTGTGGAGCCTGACCTCCAGGAGGGCCAGCTGAAGGGCCCCCTGGCAAGTGGGAGCTGGGCTGGTCTCTGAAACACACCAGCAAACCAGGTGCAAGGCAAAATCAGATGCCCAGGAGAGGTCCTGGGGAGGGGCTGGGTTGTGGACTCTCATCTTGAAACATAAATTAGATCAAGTACTTTGGCTGAAAATTTTCCATTGCTTCCTATTACAAGCTCCTAATGGTGGCCCACCATCAGTTGGTGATTGACAGGGAAGCCTGGCATGCGGCAGTCCCCGGGGTCGCAAAGAATTGGACACGACTGAATGACTGAATTGAACTGCATGGTGGCCCACGGGCTCGGTGTGGTCTGGCCCAGGCTGCTTCTCAGGTGGTACCTTGGAGCATTCTTCCCTTATTCACTGTGCTCCGGCTGGACTGCCTTTTTCCTCCTCCTGACTCATTCCAGCTTATTCTTGACTCTGGGCTCTGCGCTGACTGCTTCCTTTGTTGAGAATGCTCTTCCCAGACCCTCACATGGCTGAGGTCACTTTGCTGTTGGTGTTTAGTCATCAAGTTTCATCTGACTCTTTGGTGACTCCATGGACTGTGGCCCACCAGGCTCCTCTATGGGGTTTCCCAGGCAAGAATACTGGAGTGGGTTGCCATTTCCTTCTCCAGGGGATCAAACCCGAGTCTTTTGCAGCTCCTGCATTGTCAGGCAGATTCCTTATCACCGAGCCACCTGGGAAGCCCCCCATGAGGTCACTTAGGTCTTGATTCAAACCTCAGCCCCTCAGAGAGACCTTTCTGACTGTTGCTGCTGCTGCTGCTAAGTCGCTTCAGTCGTGTCTGACTCTGTGCCACCCCATAGACGGCAGCCCACCAGGCTCCCCCGTCCCTGGGGTTCTCCAGGCAAGAACACTGGAGTGGGTTGCCATTTCCTTCTCCAATGCGTGAAAGTGAAGTCGCTCAGTTGTGTCTGACTCTTCAAGACCACATGGACTGCAGCCTACCAGGCTCCTCCGTCCATGGAATTTTCCAGGCAAGAGTACTGGAGTGGGTTGCTATTGTCTTCTGACTACTCCCTCTGTATCATTAATTTCATTTTTTAGCATGGTCCTCATAATTGAGACGATCCCATATATTCTTATGTTCCTTTTTTTTTTTCCCTTGTCCAGTTCCCCTCACTGGAATATAACTCACGTGAACTGGGATCTTGCCTGTCTTGTTTATTCTGCAGCCTTACTGCCGAGGCCAGTGTTTGGCACCTCTAGGTGTCCTTTAAACACAGGTGAAACAAATACTGTCCACTCTCTGCCTTGTCTGCTCCTTCAAAACCATCGAGAAAGTCTTGTTAAATATTCTGGCTGGGGACTGTGAGGATGCTCGGGGCGAGGGGGTGCAGGAAGAACTGCAGCTGTGACTGGGGGCGGCTGGTCCTGGCTGACTGACAAGCGCCATCAGGGTTGAACTTGCGGAGGCATTTCCTGGGGAATCCCAAAGCATACTCCCTGCCCAGCAGGTGGGAGCTCCAACTGTTGTGGGGCCTTTGAATGAGTTTCCAGGACTGCTGCAACCAAGGGCCACAGACTGGTTGGGCTTACACAACAGAGACATATTGTCTCGCAAACTGGAAGTCTGAGATCAAGGTGTTGGCTCCCTTCTGAGGGCTGTGAGAGAGAATCTGAGGGCTGTGAGGAAGAATCCACCATAAGAGGAGCTTCCTTGGTGGTCCAGCGGTTAAGATTTCCCCTTCCAATACAGGGGGTGTGGGGTTCAATCCCTGATCTGGAAGCTAAGTACATGTCTTGTGGCCAAAACACCAAAACATAAAACAGAAGCAATATTTTAACATGCCTTTTTACTTAGTCATGTCTGACTCTTGGACCCTTTGGACTGTAGCCCACCAGCCTCCTCTGTCCATTGGGTTTCCTGGCAAGAGTACTGGAGTGGGTTGTCATTTCCTTCTCCAGGGGGACCTTCCAGACCCAGGGATCAAATCTGTGTCTCTTGTGTTGCAGGCAGATCCTTTATCTGCTGAGCCATTTGGGAATTCGATAAAAACTTTAAAATGGTTCACATAAAAAAAAAAAAATTCACCAAGAGAGTCCTAGGACTTCTCCTATGAGGGCAACTGCAACCAGAGCTATGTACGGAGAGTGGGGAAGTTCGTGAGACTGGCCCTCCAGGTCTCCCTGGACCCCTTCTCTGTAACTACTGGCTTTGCTGAGCTTCCATCAATGCCTTCCTTTTTCCGAGCGGCTCTAAGACCCAGCCAGATACCCTGCTCACCACTCGGAAAGCAAATCTCTGTTTTAATTGCCTGTGCAATTAGTGCGCTCCTAGTGTCGAAGCCATCACCTGGAAAAGCACTTTGGCTAATTTGAATTTAAGCGGAGTTCTAAAATGACTGAGGACCCTGCTGTGAGGGTCCAGGCACCTTCTCATCATTCGACACAGCACCTGCCAACTCCTGGCCTTGAGAGCTGGTGAGCAAATCTGTCCACAGCTCCCCGCCCCCATGGCCCCCTCACCCTCCACCCCCTCGAGCAGAGCAGGGCAGGTTGCAGGTACAGGCTGCTGCTGCGTGCAGAAAGCAGGCACCTAACAGCTGCCCATCCGCCAAGCAACCAGAAACAGAGAATCACGCCAAGAACGGGAACTCTTGGTTGGGGGTGGGGGCTTCTAGGAGGCAGAACGTAATTGTCTTGATTGAAATTTTCCTGGGCCACCAGCCAGTCCTGTTTCCATTTCGTCAACCTAAACATCAAGAATTCCCTTTTCGTGCTTCCGCCTGAAAGCTCTTGTCTCCTTTTCAGGCTCTTCAAACTCCTTATCTGAGCACAGCCACAAAGAAACCACTTTTCACACAAAAACTATCTTGAAATTGAAAAAGAATGCAGGACTTGTGGCTCTCCGGAGGTCCCACCACCTGAGCAGGCCTTGCTGTGGGTGCAAAGGTTGGGGGTGGGCAGGATTGACCTTGAATTCACCGGGAAGGGACCTTGTGTGAGGCTCTGAGCAGCTTTGGCTGAGTGAGGGAAAAGAAGGCAAGAGAAACGGGCAGAATGTAGTTCCTTTATTTTAAAAATACAGTCACTGAGGAGCCCAACATGTGTTCAGTAAAAATCGGACCGGGGACCCCTGGCTGGGGTGGAATCCAGCAGAGAGGCAGGAGAGAAAGCCTGAGAGGGTCTCTTTCAGAATCAACTGTCTTCTCCGTTTCCTCAGCGTTCACACTTGGTCTCTTCAATAGGGAAATCTTCTCCCTAACCCAGTGTTTCCTTTGGGGTAGAGGGAAAGCTGTTATGAGATTCCCAGCCTTTTTCCTCTCCGGGGAAGATGGACTCCCCTCAATGGTGAGTTTTGTAGTGAGACTGGGCACGACCCCTCTGGTTCCCCTCTCTAGGGAGCCCTCTGCCCATGGGGACCAGCCTCTGCTTGTTCCTCTGTGCCCTACCCTCAGCAGCCCCCAACTTCTAACACATGGGGGTCTTGCCCAGACTCACAGAGGCCATCAGCTGGCAAGCCCATTCGACTCTAACACTAAGCTACCTGTTCCAATCTAGGGGGTATATTGGCCTCCATCTGTCTTACTCTTTGCTGTATTTATCAGCTGATTTTAAACACAGGTGGAGGGTAATGGTGCTGTTTACTGAGCCTCCCCTGAAGCTCTTTGGCTGACTTGCCCCATCCTGTAACAGGCTCTTAGGCCACCACTTAACGTGGGATGCTTGAATTAGTGATTCTCCTATTTCATTCTGTCGGAAGATGCTGGTTCTTAGATCTTACAGGTGCCTGCAGTTCCCTTCGATTGCTGTGCCACCTTGGGAGCTGGCAGGGACATTCCTTGACCTGCGACCTCCCGAGGGCAGATAGGCCGAGACACAGAGTCTGGATTAGATAGAGACTCACTCTTGGATCTCAGCCCCTGCTGACCTGCGAAGAACACTGGCAAGCCTGCGTCTGCATGTGCCTGACCTACTTGTCCACTAGTTGGCGGACTGGATGGGCTCCAGGAGAGCCAGGGAGCAAGTCGTGAGGTCTGCCCTTTCCCAAGTCTCTTTAAAAGTCCTGACAGGCTTGGGAAGTGAGTGGCCGGTCATCCAGCGGGGCAGGAGGCATTGACATGGGCTTCATTCAGCCTGCGGTCTATGGGAGCCAGATGTACATTGGCCCTCTTGCAAGCGCTCACAAGGATGAGTAAAACAGTCTCAGGCAGAAGGTCTGCTTCGACACGGATGGGCTTTGCACAACTCTAAGCAGCACCATAGTGCTGGTGTAGTCACTGTGGATCTATGGAATCACTACCACTATTGCCGCAAATAGCAATAAAGTGTCACCAGGAAGCGTCACTGAACTCTCACAGAATTGCCCTTTGGTTAGCAATGGGGATGTGTCAGTGACATCAGGACAAACGTTTCATTTTTCAAAGGAGAGATGTGAGACCCGAGGGGAAGGGTTATGTCAGGTCACAGACCTGGCTGGTAGCAGAAGCAAGACAAGAACCCTCTCCCATCCACGGGTGACCTGCGCTCCTCCGCCCTGTGATGGAACCTCACCGGGACGCCCGGAAACCTCTGGCTTCCCTCTTGCGGTGCACGTGATATACGTGGATGCCCGCGCACACATCCTCTCTCTCCCTGGATGCCCCTCCTGTCGCGATGGTACCCGCTGGCGCAGCGCCCTCGCCCCTCCTCCGGCTCCGCCCCCACTCGCAGCCTCACCTGTTGTGAACTGGGTGGAGGTGGCCTCGCTCTCGTTGGCTCCGCGGACCGCGCTGACCCACACCTCGTATCGGGAGCCCGGCCGCAGGGCCTGCACCGAGTACTGGCTCAGGGGAGGCTGCAGCCGGAAGGTGGTTTTCCCGCCTTCCCCGCCCACCAGGCCGTACTTCAGGAGAATGAAATCGACTTTGGCTCGAGGTGGGGTCCACTCCACGAAGGCCACGGTGTCGGAGACATCTCGAACTAGGATCTGCGTGGGCCCATCAATGACTAAATGAGGAAGAGCCAGCAGCAGAAAAAAAAAATGTTTGAGAAATGAGCCTTTGACTTTAGGAAGCTCTTTCCTTTCCTTTCCTCCTTACATTAGCCTGGTCTGTTAGAGAGAGGATGAGTATTGTTATCCCATTTTACAGATGGGGATAATGAGACAGTGAGATGGAACCTCTTTCCTGTGGACACATAGTTTGGCAATGGGTGAATGGACACTGGATCTCAGGTCCCCTGAGGCTGTGACTTTTTTCAGGGCTGGCGCTTCCCAGTTTGGGTGGAGGAAGGGCACTTATTGGCTTGAGAGGGCCAGCTCTGCTCTGTCAGGAGTTTATGGGACAAAGGACAGAGAACCGTGCTTCTTGTGTGTGCCCACCTGTCCAGCCTTCACCTTCTTTGAGCCCCAAGGAAAGATCTATGAATTAGCAGTCCTGTCTAAACACCTGAGACTTCCAACTTGGTTGCCAGTGAGGGCATCATGAACATCCAAAAGATGTCCCTGCTCAGCCATACCAACAGCTCAGTCAACCAGTTGCTAAGATGCTCAAAAACCCAACAGACATTTATATTTGTGTATGTGAAATATGCCTTCTGGGGAAACTTGCTCTTCTGTTTAAAAAAAAAAAAGATATCAATCTTGGAACAGCCTCTTGTGGGCTATTTTTTCCTCCCTGGTTCTTGCATATTCCTGAGTCAGAGGGTACTGCATCACACCCAGTCCTTCCGGGCTTCTGAATATTCAGCACGTGTCCCTGTCCCCAGCACTGAGCAGCCAGGGGAAACCACCGTGTGATGGCCTTATCTAGAAAAAACTGGTTGATTTCCTAGGGGGCTCATCATCCATGGTTCTGTTATCCACTTAGGGTCCTGTTCATATTGAATTAAGTGATGGTGGAGGTGGGGCAAGGTGACAGAATGTAGAAGGGAAATAGAAAGGGCTTAGTGAGTAGAGTAGAAAATGGTGTTCTCAATTCCTCATGGCATGTCTACATGGCTAACATGCCCTCTTTTAATTACTCATTATCTTCTAGAAAGAGCTGACTCGGCTTCCATGTTTTTATTTATTAAGGATGACACCCGTCTAGCTGGGGCTGATTAATGTTAATATTAATATTCTTCAAGGATTAGGAACTGGAACCACAGGCTCTGGCTCTCTGGTTAGTTGGTGAGCCAGGACTAGTGTGGCCATTCTCTACCATCTTTACACATAAATAGAAAACATCTGATCTGGATGGAGCAGGGAGGGAGAGAGAGAGAGAGAGAGAGAGAGAGAGAGAGAGAGAGAGAGAGAGAGAGAAAGGGAAAAGGGAGGGAGGGAGAGACAGAGAGGAAGAGGGAGGGATGAGGGCAAAGGGGAAAATGTGATTTATAGTAAATACATATTTGGTCTTCCCTTCTTGGCACAGAGCTCCTAAAACCCTCGATATTTTCTAAGTGATCAAAGTGGTAAAGTTGTCTCTTGTTGAATGGACTTGTGGACACAGAGGGGGATGAGAGGGTGGGACAAATTGAGAGAGTAGCATTGACATATATACACTACCATGTGTAAAACAGATAGCTAGTGGGAAGCTGCTGTATCACACAGGGAACCCAGGCTGGTGCTCTGTGATGACCTAAAGGTGCTAGGAGGGAGGCTCAAGAGGGAGGGGATATATATATAGTTATGGCTGATTCCCATAACTGGCAGAAACCACCACTACATTATAAAGCAATTATCCTCCCATTAAAGAAAAAAGAAACATGATCAAGCTTTCCCCATTAAAAAAAAAAAGGTCCTTTTCCTCTCTGTAAAAAAAAAGTTGTCTGTCTCTTGTTATGTTAGTGAATTGAGGCTGGAAACCTGTTGTCAAGGACCCAACTAGGTGACTAGAGGGTTGGAACTTTCAGTCTCACTTCTGACATCTGATCAGTCCACCAGTTGTGCTCAAGTAATGAAGCCTCGATAAAACTCCAAAAAGACTGGGTTCGGAGAGCTCCCAGTTTAGGGAACCAGAATGCTTCCATGTGCCGCTATGACAGGACCCCAATTCCACGGGGGCAGAAGCTCCTTCATTCAGGGCCTCTCCTGTGTATCTCTTCATATGACTGTTGATTTGTGTCCTTAAATATCCTTTGTGATAAACCAGTAACTTGGTGAGAAAATGGGTTTCCCGAGTTCAGTGAGCTGCTCTAGCAAATTGATGAGACCCGGAGAGGGGGTTGTAGAACCTATAATCTGTAGCTGGTCAGTCAGAAGGACAGGTGGCAACACCTGGGTTTGTGATTGGCATCTGAAGTGGAGGATGGCCTTAAAGGACTGAGCCTTCAACCTGTGGAGTCTGATGCTCTCAGATGGTAGATGGTGTCAGAACTGAGTTGAATGGTAGGATACCTAGCTGGTAAACAGAGAATCGCTTGGTGTGGGGGACCCCTCCCCCAAACACACACACACTGGAACTGGGTGCAGGATTTTAGGAGCAAACAGAGAGAGAGAAGCAGAAATGAGTGACCGTGTGGCATTTCTAGAAAGATATAGAGAATAACTCGATTCTTGACTTTCCATTTCCTGGTCCAAGTCTTCTGTGAGACTCAGATGCATTTCAGGCCCTGGGGTTCCATGAGACACTCTGTGTCCTTCCAGTAAATTCTCTTTTTTGCTTCAGCTACATTTTGACCATTTTTCTTCCATATTACCAGGGTGTCTTGACTAAGATTTTTTTTTCAAACAATCCTCACCGGATCACAATCTTGATTGTCTCCAGGATGGAGAGTCCCCCTCAGGACTGTCTCAGCCTGACTTTGAGCCTCTCAGTCTTTCTGAGTTGGGCCTTTCCCTGGGCACTCCACCCTCTTTGTGGGTCTAGCCCTGTCCTTCTCTCTATTAAACAGCTTGGGATTTGGGGTCTGGCACTGGCCAAAATAAAAATCACCAGACCATTTTGGTTTTGGTGCCACCTGGTTTGGAGTTAAAATGTTCTGTTTTTCATATTTGGAGTAATAATGAGATGTAACAGAACACATCCAGATGTTTTCTTTCTTGCACGCTGAATTTCATGGTTTTAGATAACTTGGGCTTTTTAATTTCATTTAATTTAATAATGAGATGGGGGAGATGTTCTCCGAGCAGCTGAATAAGCATAATACCTGAAACATAGTAGAGACTCAGTACATGGGGCTGAATAAATGATATAAAGAGATGATTCTCAACAGTCATAAGAAAGGGAAGCATTTCAATGAACTGGAGCTTTTTGGGAAAAAAAAAAAGTTACAAAAACTCTAATGACCGTATCAGGCTTTTTCCATCAGCTCTTTAAATCTTCCAATCCTAATCATAATGATTGCTTGTATTAGAGTGTCACTGTGAAGCACCAAGGCCTCTGGCTGCGGGAGGTCTTGTAATTTGAATTCTTAAAATGGCCTGACTGGAAGAAGCCAGCCTGCGTGCCTGACGAGGACTCAGAGCTTTGCAAGAGGGTTGGTGTGGATCAGAACTTAGCAGAAGGAAATAATTAAACAATGGTTTCTTAAAAACAGCAGACGGGGCTGGGAGCCAACCATCTTTTCTGCTGCCACTCCTGGATTCGGCCTTTCAGTTGGCCACTGGGTAGCCGTGTCTCATTCCAGGCAAGGAGGTATCAGCTTGCTTTCAATTTAGGCCCTAATTTTTAAACAAACACACATCCTCCTCAAAAGGTAAACTGGAATAAATATTTTTCTTTCCATTTCTTTGTGATTCTGTACACAATCCCAAAATATGAACTAGGACATTTTTTCCTAAGTGAAAAAAAATTTTAGCCTGGCTTGACCACAGATGACATGATCAGGAGCTTTTCATTTTAATCTTAAGAAAATTCCAAATTAAAAAAAAATACTGCCAATTTTGTCAAAATGTGGTGTAAGTAGAAGCTTAAAGCAGAGTCTGTCTTTTCTAAGTGTGTCAGTATTTTGGAAGAAAAGCATCTTACATCTGTAATGTTCTTCTCTGCGCTCTTAGGTACCATCTTCTTCTAGCTTTTTGTTTTCTGCTAATACTTTTTTGGTATCAAATCACAGAAGTGATTTAGGGACCCTGAAACATTCCAAATCAGAAGAGGAGAATGAACAATTACCTAACCAACTCTTCACGGTCCAGCATAACCTTGGGAAGCAGAATTGGAGAAAAACTCTGGCCACTGGAGAGATTCCTACAGAGCACTTTTAGCTTTATGGCTATAGAGTTTCTTCTAAAACATATTTGGATTAGTACAGTGGTTTTAAAACCTTTTGGGGAGAGGGGGCATATTCTTTTTTTTAAAAGAAGAACATCTTAAATGATTGTACAAAATACAAAAGAGATGAAAGTGGAACTGCCTTGGTGGGAAGGTGGGAGGGACATGGGAGTGGGAGTAATGAGGCTGGGATCTCTACTGCCTCCTTGCCTTGAGGAACTGTCACGGAACCCTGGGGCTCTAATGAAGCATAATCTGGTGCCACAATAGTTTTAAACCAATATTTTCTTGACAGAGCACAAACCTCAGCACCTGATGCTGTTTAGTTTGGACCCAGTTAACAAAGTATGAATCACTAATCCGTAAACATGGGCTCATTATATAGTGTTGTGGTTCCCTTTTCTGGCCAACCTGGCCTTCGCCCTGGACTCATGACTGGTTTTCTTAGGTGTCAGTTTCTGTTTATAAAAAATAAAGCTCTCCCAATATTCGCCTAACTCAGTCTATTACAGGGAGTGTTGCTTAACCTCTGAGTCTCAGCTCCTCCATCAATAAAATGAGAACCAAGAGTGATATCAGAAGCTATTTATAACTTTTGAGAAACCCTTGGTTGAGGGCACACACATGCATTATATTTGTTAATTTACAGCTTTGAGCTTGAACATCCTTTGTTAGCTAAGGAAACAATAAAGCAAAATGTGATACAGTTAATGACTCAAACATAGAAATATAATGATCTTGCATGAGAGGAACTGTGGAGATGAAATAATAGTCTACTTAAGTTGTCACCTTGAACAGTGACCCAACCCACACTTACTGGTTTGGAATGATGTGTTTCCTCCTGCTCTGTCACTTTGAAAGGTGTTCTCTGAGTATATGTATACACAATGTCATCAACTCAGTGCTAATCACTTTGTGTGCTTTATCTGATTTAATCCTCATGTCATTTCTTTGAAGAAGGTATTATCGTTCATCATTGTCAAATGGATCGAGGTTTGGGAAGGGTCTTAGGACTTTCTGCACACTTCACAATAAGCAAGAGTGTATTAGCTCTTGCTGGTTCCAAAGCTCAAGATATTAGGGGCTTACAAATGAAGTGTCTTAATGAGTAAGATCAGAATACAGACACACTGGAGATCTGAACAAAGAATTTCTCATAGAATACTCTCCTGGGTTTGCAAGAATAAGGAAGATGTTCACCTAAACATCTGGTGGAGTAAGCTCCATCTCCAGGCACCAAAATTAATTTCAGCTGTGGGAGAAGTCCTACCACCCCTTTGTCTTTCTTGATTGAGTCTGCAATTCTTCCTGAATGAACCTTGTGTAGTCAGAGCGAGAAAGGTCGGAGGCACTTACCAGTGGAGACGCTGGCCGAGGTAGGGGGGCTCCGGGCTTGCTCTTTCAGAGCCACCACATTGACAATGTATTCCTCCCCAGGCTTTAGTCCCGTCTGATTGAAAGATGTGACGTCACTGGGGAGCTGGGCAATCACCCCGCCTTCATTGTTCTGGTGGGTAGAAGGAAGGGAGAAGCAGAGAAACCAAAAGAGGAAATCAATAGGAGGGGAAAGGATGGGACCCTGATTGTCAGTTAAAGATGAGGACCACTTCTCTGCCCTCCAGGCTGACAGCTGAGTGTCTGGGGCCAGGAATGGCTCCCAGCAGGCTCAAGAAGAATGCCAATTTTCGAGAACATTTCTTTGGCTTCCCCTGCTTCTACTGAGTTTGCCAATAAAAATTAGTCATGAGATGATGTAGACATTTTTGCCAAAAATGAAATGTTTGATGCTTACCATCCATCTATCAGATATTTTTTTTTTGGCATTTATCATGGTGAGCCTGCCTTTGGCTATTTAGAAGAGTCTAGTTGTATATGTATGTGTGTAAACATCTTTATGTACATGACAACATATTTCAAACTAAAACGTTCCCAGTTTTTTTAATGAGCTGGAGCTATTATTTTGCTGTGTCTGGAGTTTCTCATAGTGTTACACTGGCTGCAAATCTGTCATTGTCTTGTTTCCCTTTTACCCTGATGAGTTAGGAATCAGTGACACAACCATGGAGTACAAAGAAGAGGAAAAGGGTAGAACAAAGAATAATACAAAGGAAAGAAGAAAGAGATACACTGGTGAAAGAAGAAGTGAAAAAGATCAACATGACGTTGGGTCCAGGGTTTAGTGTCTCTGCCCACTTGTCTGTCTGTTGGCCTATTCTTATACATTTTCTCTTTGTGCCTCGGAAGTGGAGGTGACAAGAGGGCTATTTTTTGTGGCACAGTCCTTTTCTTATTATCTTTGGTCTCTGTTCATGTCACCTGGCGTGCCCTATATGTATTTTATATCCATACTCTTATAAATCAATGTGACAAGTGCCTCCTACTAGCCTCAACCTACAGATCATACAGTTATTCTGTGTGACTGTATATTTGACCTAGGTATGCTGTGGCTAGCCCCTCTCTCATTTGGAATTTACATATTGGATGTAAAATAGGCAAACCTGGCATTGTTTTGTCCTGCCTGAGCAGCAGAGTGGCATGATTCTGTCTGCTCTGTTATGAACCCAATCGCCCACCATATTTCTTTGACCATTTTAATGCAGATAAAACATGTAAGAAACTACATATATAGAAAATCTGCTTAGATGTAGTTAGCTTGGCATGTCATGATTATATCCCCACAAGAGAAGGAGGTGTCCTGTCCAGTTCAGGAGACAGAGCCCTGGAATAAGAAGTGGAGACCAGGTTCTTGTTTTAAGCCTGCCACCAACCAGCTGTCTGATATCGTGTAAGTTTACTGAGTCTGATTCTCTATAAACTAAACAAACTAGATGTAAAATTAAGGGTCATTCTCTGTGAATCTGAAAGTCTTTTGTAGTTCCAGCAGTCCATGCCTCTAAGAATTCTGAAGTAAAAAGAATAGTAAAATCATAGTCTTATGAGCCAAAAATGTGTCATCTGTCATTAAGTCTGATGAATGATTTGAAAAAATGCTCTTTGATATTGAAAGATGAAGACAAGGGAAAGGAATGTGATTAAACATTTTATGTATGTGTGTGTGTGTGTGTGTGTATACCCTCATGAGTGATATAGTTAGGGAAAACATCAGTGCCATTAATAACTCCTAGAAAAACTAGAACTAGTCAGGCACCTCTGGCAACTTAGAAAAGTTAATTTGCGGATTAATAAAATAAAATACAACTTTGATGAATGGAAAGAAACCTTAAGATCCTCTTCAGCTCAAAATGTTTAAAGAAAATTTTTCTCAATGAATAGGTTATGCATGGTGTTTCTGTATTACATCTCTGACTTTCAGAGGCTGAAACCACATGGGTCGACCTTGGGGGCTTCTGCCTGCACAGAATGAAGTTGTGGGTTGCCTATGAGACTCACTGACTTTAGCTTTTCTTATGTCCTAAAGAGAAGCCCCAACTTTTTGAAAGTTTAGGTTTTCAGACTCGCTGAAGTCGCAGCTTGCTAAAACCTAAAGTTTTTTGAGCAGAGAGCTGGGTCTGGCTGCTCCCCCATTCTCCTGTCACCCAAGGCCTGGGTACCAGGCTTGGGGCCATTCTTGTTAATCAGTCATTACCACACCTTTGTGAAAGAAATGTTCTGTAGCCTGCCAAGTGCCCTTTTGTGTCCTTAATGGCTTGGAGAAAGAGACAGAGAGTGTGTGTGGGGGGTGGTTTTTTTGCTGCCCCAATCCTAAGTTGAGGGTGTGGGTATGCCCCATCAGGCTGTTTGGCTTTCTGACAGGTGGGGGTTACCTTTGGAATGAAGCTGATCTCCCACCCATCAAAGGAGAATGAAAAGGGCTCCCACTGCACCTCCACGGTGGTCTCTGTGATCGTCTTGAATCGGAGCCCTTGCGGCGTGGAGAGATCTGGAACACAGCAATGTGGGTGACGGTGTCATGGCTAGCCCTGGCAGGGGCAGAGAGCATTACCTGGGCTCCTCCCATGCCATGGGTGCCACGGCGTGTGATGGGCTATCCCAACCTCATTACAGACACGCTGGGTTCCAGGCAAGGGATGGGCCCAGGCCACCTTGGTGTTGGTGCTCAGTGTGAGCCAACAGAGGACTGAACCTAACAAACACCTAATAAACACTTTTATGCTTTCTATTCCATAAGAGGTTGATGTTAAAATCCAAAAGGCACACTTCCCTTTCCTTACTAAGGTGTTGAGTCTTGGCCTTTAACATAATGCCTTCTTCAGAGAAGCCAAATGCCATCTTCGGAGGCTTTAAGGGTTTCCGAGAGGCGGTGTGAAGGTTAATGCCACTGTTCCTTCCTACACCCGGGAGAAGGGGGCACAGAGAGAATCAGCGAAAGGCGTGGAGCAAGCCAACTTGAGAATAGAGACTCGAACGCTTTTCTCCATCACATGATGTGCACTAAGAATATCTTGTTTAGCTCAAATCACCACCTCTAGGATGGCCTGAAATTTCCATTTTGTGTAGCAAAATGTGTCACCAAGCCAAGCAAGGGTGTCAATAAGGGACAGTAACAGATACTGGGGTTTCTGCTTTCACTCCACGAGTTCCTGCTTTTCTTTCTCCAGCTGTTGCCTGGTTCTCTCTTCCCTCTCTCCCTCACCCAACTTCACGTCAATCTTGTTTTTAGTTCCGCTCCTAATTCCCTGGCTTTCCACTCTCTACACCCTCCCACCCCTCCCGCCCCCAAACACACACATGCACACACAGGTGGAAGTAGGCTGGTCCTAATGGGGTTCCAATTACCAGCCCTGAAATACGACAGCACGACTTTTCTCAGTTCTCCAGGGAGCCTGATCCCATTTTAGCTGCGCCTCTCCTGGGACCTTCCCATTGGAAGACTGACAGATTCTCATCCTTCCTGTTTGGAAGCTTCCTCAGGCTTCTTGGTGAAAGGCAGGGCGGCTCCTCAACCCACTTGAAGGTGTGTCAGGTGAGTTTACATGATTCTGTCCTTGTCACCTGGGAGCTTGCCCGAGGGGATGCCCTGAATTGGCAGAATAAACGCCACGGGAGATGGAAACCTCACCACGGTGCGTGGTGCACGTGGATCAGAGCAGAGACGCCTGGGAGTCGGGCCAGGCTCTCGCTGTGGTGACTCATCCTGGAGCAAGGTGGGGAAAGCAGCAGATGGTGACCTGCCTCTCTATGCGATCACTGCAGATATTTTAAACTGCTTCTCAGGCACCAGAGGAATTGAAAAAAAAAAAAAGGTCAGATATAAACAGAGATAATTATAGGCATATTAAAAAAAAGTCAGCATTCAGAGCGGGGAGTCCAATATTCTAACAGGATCTTTGTCACCTGAGAAGCAAGGGGACAAAATGACTTCTTAAATCCTTTCCCCTCTGCCTGTCCTATGCTTGCAGCACAACTCAAGGCCTTGGCCTCCATGAAGCCGTCCAAGCCAACTCTTTCTGCTTTGTGCATGTGCGTTCTGTTGCTTCAGTCATGTCTCTTTTCGACTCTATGGACGGTAGCCCTCCAGGATTCTCTGCCCATGGAGTTTCCCAGGCAAGAATACTGGAATGGGTTGCCATGCGCTCCTCCAGGGGATCTTCCTGACCCAGGGATCCAGCCCCCATCTCTTATGTCTCCTGCACTGATAGGCAGGCTCTTAACCATCAACACCACCTTCCTACTTCAACCTCTTCTTATTCTGAACTTTTTTGGCATTTGTTACCCAAATACCATCTTGTCATTTGAGACCTACACCAAATGGGCTTGGATCGCTCATCCCATACTTGGTGACAAGTCTCATTTACCAACCCAGGGGCTGATGTTTCACGGTCACATCTTGTTTTGGTTTCCTGCCACTACTAAAAATCTCTGTGTGATGTAATAAAAAAAGTAAGTATTTGGTCTTTGTCCTGATACAACAGCTCCTAAAACCCTAGGAATCCCCAGAGGGCAAAGAGTATCTTTTTTATGATTATGAGATAACTGGTAGCCCAGGCCTCCTAGATGACTGGTTTGAAGAAAAACCCAGGAGTGATTTAGAGAGAGGGATGGAACTCCTGCCCGCAACCTCCAATGAGGGGAAAGGGGCTGACTTGAGTTAATCACCAATCGCTAGGGATTTTACCAATCATGCCTGCATAATGAAACCTCCATAAAGGCCCTAAGCAATGGGGTTCCGAGAGCTTCTGGGTTGGTGAACACATGGAGTTACTGACAGTTACTGTACAGAGAGAACATGGAAGCCCTACACACCATACTTTGCCCTATGTGTATCTTCCATTTGGTTGTTCTTGACTTGCATCCTTTCTAAGAAATTGGTTATAGAGAGCAAAGCGCTTTCTTGAGCTCTGTGAGTTCTAAGGAATTACCAAAATTAAGGACGGGTTGTGAGAACCCCTTAAATGTAGAGCTGGCTATTCAGAAGACCCGTGACAACCTGGGACTTGTGACTGAAAACTGATGTGGAAGCAGTTCTGAGAGACTGAGGTTTTTAGCTTGTCAGATCTGATGCTAACTCCTGGTGGATAGATATTGAGTTGAAATGAACTGTACGATCCCCAGCTGGCATTTGAGAGCTGAAGAAGTGGGGTTGGAAAGACAACTGAAGAATTCCATGGTATATAAAGAAAACTAAATAACAGCCCCTTCCCATCTCTTTCTTATTCTGCTCTTTGATGTAATTAATGTTAATAGTTGGTATGCAATCTTTTAAAATGTTTCTGTTCTTAAATAAGCATACAAAATATAGACACATACCTATAGCAGTTTCTCTGTTATAAATAAAAAAGAGAAACTTCCATTTCTCATAGAAAAGGGTTTAGCATGCTCTCTATCTCTTTTTTGCCCATTGAATCTTCCTAAATGACGCTTTAGAGATTCAATGTTTATAATTGAAATGGACCATTAGGGTATTTTACCAAACAAAAGATTACGAAGAAATAATGCCACCTCTCTCTAAGGAGAAGTGGGTGTTTTCAGTTGTGGTTTTAAATAAGATTTTTTTCCCAGTGTGTTTTACACTTGCCATCTGTGATATACCATTTAGCACTTGCTTATTATATGTCCTATTTCATGTCTGCTGGTTATGAATCTCTAACTAGATTCAAAGTCTGTGTAAGTCTCATATTTTCCTTGACTGTAATCAGACTCAAGCTTATAACAAGTCAAAACTCAACAATTAAAGTACTTTTTGTCCTTTCGGCTCTATAATAGATAGGGGCTGTCTGGGATGTGGAAACTCTGCTCTTTTGGAAGTGTCTTTTTAATGATATGCCCTTTCCTAAGTGGGTCACATCCGAAGCCCTTCCCCTTGAGAGCAATGATAACTTCAGGCATCCGTGAAGAATTAAGAAAAGACACTACCATCATGAATGCCCATGATCTCATGTAGGAGAAAAGAAAAATGAAGCAGGAGGGGGAAATGGTACGTACGGGTGGCCACCTTGGCAGTGATGGGAAGGCTGAGGATGTTGCTAATGACAGCGTAGACGCTGATGTTGTAGGTGAGACCTGGCTCCAGCTCTGAGATGGTGACGCCACTCCAATCTCCAGGCACCCGCTGCTGGAGCTGGAGGCCCCCCAGGGCCGTCGGCTGGTAAGAGATCACATATTCCGTCACTGCCATCGGCCCGTCCCATTCCAGCTCAATGGACCTGTCGCTGATACCAGCCACTCGCAAGTCCTCTGGAGGGGCAACTACCAGGAGGCAATACACAGATAGCATGAGCTCAGAGGTCTGCCTTCCCCATGCTGGACTCAACTTCCTTCCTCACCTCTCACCCCACACGCCCTGTCTGTATGTCCTCAGCTCGCAGGCAGGTTCTTGTCTTTTCTGTGCTCGGTACTCTCACCTCTATAGGGCCCTGAGTTAGTTAGCAGTGGGCTGGAGCCTGCTCCTACTGGCTTGGAAAAGTTAGTTGTCAAATTTTGCGAGACATTTTTAAAGTCATTGTGAAATATTAAATTGTCTAAACTTAGAATTAGGTAATTATCTTAAGAACAAAAGTAATAAATACTCCAAACTCATCACTGGCAAATGACTTCACTACATTTTACTATTATCTGTGCCCTTAAGGCAATTTCCCTGTGTTGTATCTCTTTGGTAGAAACAGTGCATGCGCGCTCAGTTGCTAAGCTGCGTCAGACTTTGTGATCCCATGGACTGTAGCCAACCAGGCTCCTCTGCCCATGGGACTTCCCACGCAACAGTCGCAACAGTACTGGAGCAGGTTGCTGTTTCCTCCTCCAGGAGATCTTCCTAACCCAGGGATTGAACCCATGTCTCCTGCATTACAGGCAGGTTCTTTACTACTGAGCCACTGGGGAAGAAATATTGCTTTGGCCAAAAAGTTCGTTCAGGTTTTCCATAAAATGGGTGGAAAACCCAAATGAATTTTTTGGCCAGCCCAGTACTATTTGATTGTGTTCTAGTGTGCAGCTATTTCCAACTCAACCTTTAGTGACTTCACGCTGGTGGTCTGAAACTGGCCATGGAGGGAGTATTTATACCATGGGAGCTGGCAAAAGCTACAAAGTGGGGCTTGTTGTTTTTTCTCTCAAAGAGCTAGTTGTTAAATATTTAACAGCATACATTGGCTAATATTTTTGGTAGTTTAATAAATTATTGTTATCAGATTACTCTGGAAATGTAACTTGTGTTACACAAATTTTTATTAACCTTGATATAGGGGATGATGACAAAGTAGCATTCCTGTTCTACTTCTCAAAGACTATTCAAAGACTCACCAAAATGAAACCTCATTGCGATAGCCTTTCATGTATGGTTCCCTTGAGAAGTGAAGATTCAGTGGTAGTGGGGGTATTAAATAATTGAAACTTTAAGACCAATTAGGAAGTTAATACCAGGGTGCCTGTAATTGGACCTGCCTGTAGATGAACTCAAAGATCATGCCAGTATTTAAATAGTCATAATTTAACTTATAAATTTATGTGTAGTTGGAGGCTTTGATTAGCTTAAGTGTTGTCACTGGTATTGAATTTCTGAGAATTCTCTCTCTTTCCCCCTTTACTTGAGCAGAGGACTGAGGACTGCTAGTCACGGTGCCATGTGAGTGAGAAGTGCCTGCTCTCTCTATGGTGCTCTACCTCAAATCCTCATCAGAGGCAGAAATGAAGACCCATATGATGGGAATTAGGAACATATATTTGCAGTGCTGGGCATTTGCTTTGATTGCTTTTGCCCTGAACTATTCATGATATGAAACAGTATAAATAGCAGAACTTCTTGTGATTTAAGAAGTTATATGTTGACCAAGACAAAAAAAAATTAACTTTATTTTTAACAATTTATTATAGCTAGATGAGTGTAAATGAAATTTAAATAATTAAAGTTTCAAATAACTTGTAAGCCTATGTCATTTCTAACTCTAACATGATTAGAGCTTTGAATTCCACTAAGATCTTTGGGTTAGCCTGTATAATACATACCGAATGACTCGTGGACCAAGGAAGGAACAGTTGATATATAGAACCTATCAGTATTTTGCATGATTATATTAATTATTTATTATGCACCAAGCACTAAGCTAAACATTCTGACATGGATTTTCTCATCTCATCCTCTCACCAACACTATGGGATCAGTATTATTTTTACCCCTGTTTTACAGAGAAGAAAACTGGGTTACACAATCAGTGAACACAGAAGCTAGGATTTGAACCCAGGTGCAATGATTCTACAAACTAAGCCAGTATGCAATAAAACTTACATTTGCATAGCATCTTGGTCTATAAAACACCATCTAACTAGAATTTTTTAAAAAAAATATTTAATAGCAGCACTCTGAGGTAGATTGGGAAGGTATAATTATCCCAACTTTACAAATGGATAAACAGACCCAGGCGAAAGGACCTGCCAAAAGTAAGGGAGTTGGGTCATTGCTGAACTGATCATCAAGCCGAGGTCTTCTATGCTTGGTCTACACTCTTCTACCTTGGATGTTCTTCCCCCTACAATTTGTAGGATGGGTTATGGATTGTGCCAGATGCTTTCTTTCATTTGTACAGAGCCTCAAAAATAAATTACATCAGTAAATAATTTAGACTGTCTTTTAGGGTGGAAATTCTAGGCTGGTGCTTATCCTAGTGGTCAGAAACTTCTTTTAAGGATTCTCTAGTGCCTGCCTTTTGTGATTCAACACATTAATTTCAAGTTTCCAGTGTGGGACTCCTCCTGTCATGGTGACAGAAATGGCCATTCCAAATTTCAAGTCACCAACAATTCTTAGAGCATTGAGAACAAGTTGGTGAATTCATTTTTTGTTGCTTTCTCCGAAAAATAAAGCTAATCACGACAATAGAGAATGATCCAAGCAGCACATTTGGGGATTTTAAAGTTAAAAAGACTGCAGAAGGATTTTCTCATCTTGACAACTTAGCTTGACAAACTTTATCTTGAGACCTGAGCCTGGGTGGTGGGAAAAAACAACCTTCACATCTGATGCGAAAGAAGCAATAATGTCCATGGTGGAAGAAGCATTCTTGAGAGCAGTAGCTCAGCAGAAGAGACCATCACCACTCACCCTATAATTTAGCAGAAGCTGTATAAACTGGGTGTCAATAATTCTTATAAAATGAAATGATATTGAACTAGAAAGCAAACTATAAAAGAGCTGTATGCCTTGATTCAAGGAATTAAGTGGGGCTGAAGAAAGTTTCCTATTTTTTTATTTTTGGCTGCACTGGGTCTTCTTTGCTGCATGAAGTCTTTCTCTAGTTGCTGTGAATGGGGTCTACTCTTTGTTGCAGTGTGCGGGCTTCTCATTGTGGGGGCTTCCCCTGTTGCAGAGTACAGGCTCTGCCCCATGGCACATGGAATCTTCCCAGAGCAGGGATCGCACCTGTATCCCCTGCATTGGCAGGCAGATTCTTAACCATTGGACCACCAGGGAAACCACACAAAGTATTCTTAGTCTTGCTTTCTTTGGGGCTCCAACTTGGAAACTTGTGGATGAGCGGGCAGTTAAAAAGAATTAACTGTAGCTTGAGGAACTTGAGTTGCTTATCTGGCAAGATGCCATGCTGTTTACTTTTTAGATCTGGCATCATCAATTTGCACATATGCTGTGACAGCAGTTGGAATTAGTTCCGTGAAGTGTCTTGCTCAGAGGAGCGAGTGAGGTCAGGTGCCAAAGTTCGGACTGGCTGCAGTGCAGGCCAACACAGAGGCTGATGGTGATGAATCTCTGCACGTCTGACCAAAGTCCAAGGAACGGCTTTCTGGATTGTTTCAAGCCTCAACTCTGGTGGTTCTTTCACCCTGCTTCTTCACAGGGACTTGTGACCAGTTCACTGGCCAACTCCCACACTAACCTCCTTCACCAGGGGCACATGTGGACAAATGGTTGAACAAGAACCCCTATCCTGTCTCCAACACTTAGTATTATTTTAATCACCTGACAGAGCTCAGCTTTCATATCAAAAGACTATTTCTTTATGCATGTGGCTTTTACCATTTTTATTTTCCAATTCCACTCTACTTAGCATCCTAAGGAGGATTAAAGAGTGCTAGAAGTTGGTAGGAGACCAGGGTTCTTATTCTTGCTCTGCCATTAATTAGCTGTCTGGCTCTGGAAAAATATTCCTGTCTCCCAGGGCTGCTGCTTTTTCAGTTTGTAAAATGAGAAGCCCTGAGTAGCTTCTTTCTAAGGCCTGGTTTAAGTGTTCATATTCTTTTTTGTTGTTGTTGTTATTCTATCGTCTTTACCTGGCCAGAGAATAGAGGTGGAAAGGTTGAGATCTGGTCTCATGGTCCACTGTGAGAAATATCAAGGCTGGGAGTCAAATAGTGCCGTCTTGTCAACTCTATTCAATTGCATTCAAGCTCTAGCAGCCTAAGGGGCCTCAGAATGAAGTCCACACAATGGGCCTCCATTCTCCATGCCCTTGCCAGCGAGAAAGGAAAGTCAGGGAGTGTGTTGTGGCTCTCCTCGGTTTCACCTTCCCCACTCTCCTCTCTCCTCTCCTTCCTGCTGTTGGTGAGATGAATAGTAATGCTGGAGTGTGTGCATGTGGCCAAAAATGTCAAACAGCGGGTAAACAGCCCCTCTCCTGGAGCCTTCTCGCCAAGAGCAGGCGAAGTAGCACTTTAGATAATGACCTAGATACTTCTCTGGAAGAGACCCATGGCATTTGGTTTAAAAGACAAGCATTGAGAACAGCACCTCCAGCAATGAGTGGTGGCTCCATGGTTGCTATAGAAACAGATGGAAATTATGCAACTGTCCCTCCTGACGTGCTTTGGGAACCTATAAAGTAATTTATCTGACTGTCCAAAAGTCTTTCTAAATCAAATAGCACAGAGGTAACATGTTGGAGGTAACATGTAGCTCATGGACTGAGTTCAGCCTAGTTGTAGTTATGCTAGTGGCTGCTGAGTCTTCCCCACATGACAGAAGGGCCACATCCAGTTCAGTTTGTACCCTGGATCAGATTAAGGTTCTCTTTGCAAATGAACCCATCCCTGTGGAAAAGGAGGGTCAGGAAGAACATGACAGGTATGTACAACCCAACAGAGATCAATTTTACTAAGAAGAATGTGAACTATACAGTAGGCACACATAGAGAAGGGCCCAAAAGAACCCTTAGCATTCTCTGATGGGGCCTCATGGAGCCTTGTCCTGGGAGTGAGAACTGGGATCATGCTTCAGCTTCCCCTTTCCAGCAATTACTTAGTGACCTTTGGTTTGTAAATGATGCAGCTCAATTTCTGCTTGAATTTTCCTTCTGAACAATTGGTGTAATAACTATATTTTCAGAAAGATATTCAGTAAACAAAAGTAGGAGGCTACATGAGACCATTGACTATGGAAAAAATGGAGGAACATGAAAACATTTTTTCCCTAAGCAGTGAATTGTTGTTTTTTTCTTTACCTTGTTGCATTCACCTTTCAATAGAAATTTAAGTTGCAGGTGCAGGAGACTTGTCTGACTGCTTTGGTACGTAGGTGGGAATCACTGCTGATGCTCAAGAATAAAAGACCTGGCCTCCCAGAATCTCCCCTTTAAACTGAGGTCAGAAATCTGATCAGAAAAATTCCTAGAATCAACTCATCAGAAGATTTAATAATGTTTATTTCTTGTTATTTTTTATTTTAAATCTTCCCAATGAGCCCTCTGAGCTGACTGTTACAGTTTGTACTATAAATGAGAAGGATGAAGATCAATCACTCAATCTGTATTGTTTAAAATACAAACTAATCAGTGACAGTCACTGATTTAGAAGACGACAAGTAGTCACAGTGAGATAATGAAAATAATCTGTTTTTAGGCAAAAGAAAATGATCTCCAATGAGATATTGGTATGTTCTCACTGATGGACTTGGGGCTTCCTTTCGGGATATCACCCTTGTCTTGGTTTTCATGATGTAGACACATGTGGGGTTGATTCCAGCTTGTTATATGTCTTCTGGAACAAACTGAGTCATAGTGTTTTAGTTAGACTGTGAGTTCTTGCTTAATGGAGGTCTTTAGTAATTTATTCCTGTTTACATGTAATTCCTTGCCTATAAATACTTTCATCCATGTGGATCCTAGATCATTTCATAAATTAATAACACTTTGCCATATGGAAGCTCCAAAAATAACCAGAGTGCCCAGTGAGTCTGATTATCACAGACTATGCCCCATCTCATTCTCTAGCATTGTGAAAGGAGTGTCCTCAGAATATGGCAATGGGAAAGGGGAATATTTCGGAGGGAGTGGAGCTCTGGGAAGTCCGCTGAATTAGAGAGGGGTCCCTTGCCTAAGGTGGTCCCCTGGCCTGACTCTCTGCTTCCTTCCATCTCAAGAACAGCGAAATGCTGTCTCCATTATTACCATTGACTTTGTTCCAGCCTTGGGGTAGTATTCAACTTTCATCCCAAACTTGACCTTTTCTGGTTTCCACTCTTCTCCCCTTAAACCCGTGTTGTCAATTGCGATCGACTCAAGGCATCACCTCTCTCGGAAAGCAGAGGAGCACGACCCATTGGGCAATTCTTTGGCCTAAATTCATCTTCCCTCCCATCTCTCTTCCCGCCTCCGGCTAGCTGGCTGGACCGTCTTGCCGACGGCCCCGCGGAGCCCCCCTCCCTACCTGCCGAGCAGTCAGGGCCCTGGTAGCCCTCTTCACAGAGGCACAGCCCCTCCCGGCAGTGTCCTCGGCCGCTGCAGGCGTTCGGACACCGCCGCTGGCCGCAGTCCTCGCCGACGTAGCCCTCCTGGCACAGGCAGGTACCGTTGGCACAGGTCCCCTTCCCCGAGCAGTCCCCGGGGCACCTGAGCTCGCTGCAGTCCTCGCCCGTGTAGGCCTCTTCGCAGACGCACTCCCCGTCCACGCACAGCCCCCGGGAGCTGCAGTCGGTCGGGCACCGGAGCTCCGAGCAGTCGTCCCCGCTGTACTCGCTGTCACAGACGCACTGGCCGTCCACACACACGCCCCGACTGGAGCAGCCCAGCGGGCAGTAGGGCTCCGAGCAGTTCTTGCCAAACCAGCCTTGATCGCAGATGCAGCCACAGGACTCGAGGCTAAAATTGCCGTGGCCACTGCAGTGAGGGATATAGTCCAGTTGTCCTGGAATGGCCAAGGAGAAGGTCAAAGGGCAGCGGTGGAACCTCCTGGCAGTGGGGTATGGGGCGGGGGGGCAGGCTGAGACCTCCACTCGCTCACTGACCAGATGTGTGTTGCTGAGAGGGAAGCTCAAGCTAGCTTGGCACGTCATCAGCTTCATGAATCTTTTCATCTAATGTGGATTGTGTGTGTCTGGTATAGTGTTGAGGGTGAGGATGAGTGAGATTGGGTCCCTTGTCCTTTAGGAGCTCACCTGCAATGTGTCTTGGCTTGGGTTCCCTAGTGACTAATTGGGAGGTGCTCCCAGGAAAAAACTGGTCATGGAGAAGAGACAGGGAGGGAGGAGCCCAAGCCAAACATATTATCAAGCAAAGTCCCAGGGAGCCGTGACTTGGGTTCAGTCCTGCAGGGGATCTTCTGGCCACAGGGCAAGCCACACCTCAACTGGGATGGAGGGCTGTCCCTGGAGGGTGTCAATTCTCACGCTTGTCCCTTCTCTACCTGGGGTGGATCAAGGAGGTTCTCAGAGCCTGGGGGCAGTCCCTGACCAACACACCCAGGTGCTGGCGCTGAAGATTGAAGGGGACCGAGGGGATGGAGGCTGAGTAGCAGGCCTGTGAGGCAGGTCAAGGTCACATGTGCTGCAGATGCATCTTATTCCTCTCCTTCCCACCATCTGACTAACTGCTCATCCTTCACAGTTCAGTTCCAGGGTCACTTCAAAGGTTTCCTAGAACTTTTCATTTGGTGATTGTTTGCTGTGATCTTTTTAGGATTCTATGTGTATCTCCTGCCCTAGCCCTTACCATGTAATAACTAGAGTGGTTAATTTATCTGTCCAGCAAGAATCAAACAAACTTATTAAATGAACACCATAGCAGTACCTGCTTGGCATCCTTCTCAGCACTTGGCCTTGGGGATAGGAAGTCAAGTAAGTTATGTCCTTGTTTAATTTTGCCACTTCATACACCCCCTCCCCCAATGACCCAAAAGGATACTATACTGACATTGGTTAACATAGATCTTCCTTATAGATCTTTTCACATCTTCCCAGGGAAACTGGTGGGAAGCTGATTTAAAAAAGCAGCCCACTTACAGAAGCCACCAGGTTCCCAGGCATTGAAGACCCATGTCCATGGACACCTGTGTCTTCCCTATATTCCCCAACTCCACTGAAAAGGTGAACTCACTGAGGAAGGAGAGTCTGAACACCTGGACTTTGTCCTCTCAGTTTCAGATTGTTTATAGTTTTGGTTATAAGGAGGAAGAGGTGAGAAAAACCCAAGAAATATTTCTCTTCTCAAAGACTACCCCCAGTCTAGGTGTTTCAGAAAGAATGTGTTGGACATCTCTCTGAACATATGGGCCTTTTCTCCCTATTAAAATGCCATTCCTGACACCTCTTTCATCCTTGGGCAAGGCTTGAGATATTAGACCCTAGAGAGGTAAAAGCTTGAACCCAAGATGGTAAGACACTGCCCTTTTCTCATTACAGACTGAATCAAATGGGTAGAAGGTACTGTTTTGGGTGAGAGAAGCTGGGCACAAAAGGGGACACACTTTCTGCTCACTGGGGATCTGCTGATAATTGCTACTGAATGTGAAGTGCCTACTAGAGGCTGGGCTTTCATCTGAGTGGAGGTTTTTATATTTAATAACTCCTTGTCACTCTAGTCTGTTGAGGCGGAAAGGAACACATGGGTTAAGCAACTTGCTTAAGTCACAGGCTAGTAAGTAGCAGAGCTAGGACACGTAGTCAGGAAGTCTGGCCCTGAAGATGAGCTGACTTCTCCCAGGGAGGTCAAAAGAGTCATTCATAAGTGTTAGTACTTAGGATGTAGGTGAGGCTAGATATCCAAGTTCCGGATACTCAGCCTTTGGTTGGGGAGAGGCTTGGAATAAGCTCTGTGGGTGGGTATGGGTGCACATGTATGCACAGCCACGTGTTTTGGTGGAGGGGGCAGGGGCTGAAACTTCCAGCTTGCTGGAGAAGATGGGGCCAGGTCCTCTGAGGTTTTAATGACTGTAATTTTCTCAGACGGGAGAAAGGCTGAGATGCAGTGAACAGAGCGCCTGCATTCTCTAGTCCCTCCGGTTAACACGGATAGATATCAATTCAACAGCCTGTGAAAACCAAAGATGAATGAAGACAGACATCAAATTCCCTGCTCGCCACAGCAGTTGCTGTGCTGAACCGATGTACCATTCCCTGACTCATCCCCCCCAAATTAGGTTAATGTATTTCAGACTGGCTAAGCGCTGTAGAGAGTCCCTATGCTGAATCCCCTGGGAAAGGACCACACTTAGATCTTAGAGGCGTATTAACAGAGAGCTACAGACGAGGGCACTTTTTTTCCTCCCCTCTGTGTGAAGAGGTGCCAGATTTCTCAGGCACTGGTGTAATCACCCAGATTCCCGCTCCCTGTCTGCTCAGCACCCTCCCTCCCCTCCAGAGACTGGCTGTAAACTCCAGAACTCTACCTGTGGCCGCACTCTCTGGGCAGCAGTTGCTGGTGCATTGGTCCCGCAGAACTGACACCTCCCTCTCCAGCATCTCAATTCGGCTCAGCAGCTCCTGTAGCACCTGGGCTGAGCTGGCACACGGGCAGGCCTTCTTGGGGAGGTTGATCCTGTGCGTGAAGGTGACCTGGCTCTCGTGGTCCGAGGTCTGGCCCGTGTACTCCGTCAGCACCTCGTCTTCAGGGCTCACCTCATGCTCGGCCGAGGCCTCCAGCCCCGAGGAGCAGAGGCTGTCCAGGGGCACGTTGATGTTGTACACGTGGTTGAAGACCACCGGCTGTTCCTTGCTGGATGCATTGTAGCTGGCAGCGCCTCCTTCCTCCTCCACTTTTGGTCTCTGGACCCTTTCCATGGTGACCTCTAGCTGACACTCCGAGGGCTTGAGCAAGGAGCCCAGAAGGATCAGGTTGACGCCAATGAGCACGTTCTTCAAGACCACCGTCTCCCCGTCTGCCCCCATCCTCTCAGTAGAGCTCCGGGTTCAAGACCAGCCTGCAGCAGAAAGCATGGAATATGCAAGAGAAACCAGGGGATGAACCAGAAGGCCTCTGAGACCTGCACGTGGGCATACTGCAGTGCACAGTCCTACAAAACTAAAGGATGGCAGTGGAGATTTTTAAGGGGATGTTTGGGAAGTGACTGCCAGGGTCATGAAAACCCAGAGCTTTTTGTCCTCTAGAGAAATCCCTGAGAATGGACATTGCTTCTGCAGAAAGACATTTTGATTTTCCAAAAGGTTTATCTAGAACACATGATTCTGGCCCCTCATTGGGCAGGTGGTTCCAACAAAGAGGACCTGCAAGGACTCAGGACAGGGGCTCTGTGGACAGGAGAACTCAGAGCTTCATTTCACTTCTGGGTGAGAATTAGGGTGCTGGGTACTATGAAGCCTTAGGCATACCCTCATATTTCCCCAGATGTGTATTAGGATGGGGCCCAACCAGCCACTTCAAAATAACTTATTAACACCTCTAAGCTCATCTATTCAAATACAAGTTGACTTCAGAATAACCAAGCAGGCAGATAATATAGTTCCAGGTAATTGTGGTTGTTAATAATCCTTGGGTACATTTGTGATTATCTGGAACTGTGTAAGCTGAACTTTCTTTTAATCTTCTCATTAGTACAGTTCCAGTGCTTTGTGACCGCAGGGTGCCTTTCTTCCGAGGTCCTGTTTGAATTGCTAAAATAATGAATTAGCTCCTCTGCTGGTTACCTAGTCACCAAGAACCAGGAAGCATGATAAATTTACTACGATGCAAATCAGTTTTACAGAAATTATATTTCTTTTGTACTCCTTGTGTAACAGAGAAAAGAGGCTTACAGACTTTAGTTCTAAAGGTAATGTTAGAGTTAAGAAGATTAAGGACAAAGGAGCAGAGTGAAAATATATATATGAGTTTGGGAAGAAGGCAATGGATGACAGCTAACATCAACTGAGTGTGTACTGCATACAGACTGTGCTGGGCACCTCACATGGGATCTTACTTGACCCTCAGAACAACCTTATGGTTGAATGTTATGATTGTCCCCATCTTGTAATGGAGTGAATTCTGCCTAGAAAGCTTAAGATTTGAATGCAGATCAAACTCCAAAACCTGTCTTCATAATGGCTATGCTCCAGTGCTTTTCCTGAAAAGAATGTTCAGTTTTCTCTAGTCTCTGATGGAAATTGTGTTAGTTCTGGGAATATTGAGATTACAAAGTTTTGCTAGGACTAGAGCCAGTGTTTCTTCCTCCATGAAGCATTCTGCTCTCACCTTTTTATTCCTGTTCCCTCAGGAGACTAAGGAACATCCCGAGCACTGGCTAAGGTCATCCCCGACTCCTTATAAACCCTCTCTGAGAGCATTTGCCATATTAGACCATGAATTTCCTTTGCTTCTGCCCCTGCCAGCCCCACCTCCTACCTCCCCACACTGGACCCAAACTGCTAAGTCAATTTAGGTCAGATTACATCTTATCCACAGGCTTCCCAGGTGGCTCAGTGGATAAACAATCCGTCTGCTAATGCAGGAGACACAGGAGATGTGGTTTGATCCCTGAGTCAGGAAGATCCCCTGGAGAAGGAAATGGCAACCCACTCCAGTACTCTTGCCTGGAGAATCCCATGGACAGAGAAGCCTGGCAGGCTGCAGTCCATGGGGTCACATGACTGAGTGAGCATGCAACGCACATTTTATCCACAGTATTTAATATGTGTGTAGGACAGCAAAAGTGCTTAATGTCATGGTTGTTGAATGAATAAGTGGGTGGATACATGGAAGGATGGATAAACAGGTGAATTAGTGAGTAAATGCCCGGTGAACAAAGGGCTAAATCATTCTCCAACTCATTTGATATCTTTGCATTATCCTCAAGTTATTCACTATTCTCTTCAATTTTGGTTCAACTGGACAATTTCTGAGGGTTGCTTTTATTAAGAGTAATCTGTATTTGTGACTATTATGAAAACCATTTCCAATATTACATTTTCTATGTTACATGTTAGACTAAAATCTTCATTTCCAATATGAAGAGGAAGCAGAGCAGAGTAGAGCTATTATGATTCCAGACTCTAGAGCCAGATTGCCTGGTTCTTCCTCTATCCAAGGACTCCCTTGAAATCACTGGAACATGTGAGAAATCCCCTCCATCATTTGACAGTGAAAAGTTCAACCTTACCATGACCTGGTTCAAAGAAGTGTGAGGTTCTTGGAATGATGGGAGATGTGGCTATCCCCTGGCTACATCAGATGAGGTGAGATAACCTTAAGGATAGATGGAGTGACATGTCTGAACCAAACTGCCCTCATGACTCAAATCTCTTTTCAAGCCCTTCTTTCTGAGGCATTTGTAGGCTTCTCATTTTCAGATGCTCTAGGCATTGCATCCTTGGAGTGGCATCTGCCCTTATATCATTGAAAGCTTCTGATAAAAGTCATTTACACTTAAGGCTAAGAGTCTTTGCCACCTCATTTGCTAAACTAGAGTTGGGCTGTCTGATCCATGTTGATATTGCTGAACAGCTTTTTTCCCTAAGAATTGTAAGATTGTCATGTAACATCTATAGCACTTAACATAGCTTTTTGCACAGAGCAGACACTCAATAAGTAAGTGAAAGAAATGAAAAGGAAGATCAGTGACAGGAAAATTAAAAGGGAAAAATGTTAGGTGCCACACCTAAGTCTAAAGCAACAACTACAAAATTATATGTAGAGAGAAAAGAAGAGCTTTCACTGTGAAAAACGCAAGACTTTCGTCTATAACCAAACTGACTATGAATTAGTCAACAGTGTGATATTTTTGTTACTTTCAAAAGCTTATTTAGACTCAGGCTTTATTTATTTATTTGTTTACTTGTGTATATATTTATTTACTTATTTATTGAGGTATAGTTGATTTACAGAGTCAGGCCTCATTAATTGCAATACAGACTATGGGACTTCCTTGATACCTATGTGCGTAAAGAATTCGCTTGCAGTGCAGGAGATACAGGAGACATGAGAACTGGACTCTATTCCTGGGTCGAGAAGATCTCCTGGAGGAGGAAAATGGCAACCTGCTCCGGTATTCTTGCCTGAAAAATCCCAAGGACAGAGGAGCCCAGCAGGCTACAGTCCAAAGTGTTGCAAAGAGTCTGACATGACTCAGTGAATAAGCACAGATAGACCAGGCTGTCGTTGTTTAGTCACTGAGTTGTGTCTGACTCTCTTGTCATTCTATGGACTGTAGCCCACCAGGCTTCTTTGCCCATGGGATTTTCCAGGTAAGAATACTGGAGTGGGTTGCCATTTCCTTCTCCAGGGGATCTTCCCAACCCAGGGATCGAACTTACATCTCCTACTTGACAGGTAGATTCTTTACCACTTAGCCTCCTGGGAAGCCCAGACTAGGCTGAGCAGGGGGCTATTTTACTCTGTCCTGCATTCACTGTTGATGACTTCTGGGTGGTGAGGATGCTGAAGGTACTCAAAATCCTGTCATAGGAGAGGGAGGAGTTTAGCATTCTTGTCCAGGGAAGTGATAGCTCTGGAGATATTGCTCTTTTATCATTCATTCCTTTGACACATATTTACTGAGTACCTACTATTGCACTGGTTCTTTATTCGCAGAAGTTATATTTAAGTGTGTGTGTAGGGGGAAGGAGTGGCAGGAGGAGGACAAACAACACATCAATACCCACAATAACATTGTGTTTCATATGTAATATATGATACAGTGCATATTATATGATATTTTAATACATGATGGTGTAACATTCATTTGTGTGTGCTGTGTCAGCAAATGGTAACTGCAGTGGAGGAAAGGAAAAGAGAAGGGAACAGAGGAGGTAGCAGGGTAGTAGAGTCACATGGACATCTTATGGAGCCTGGCCAGGGAAGGCTGGTCCCAGGAGGTGACTGCTCAGCAGAGACCTGAAGGAAGTGAGTAATGAGCTTAGCAGACAGCTGAGGAAGAGCATTCCAGGCAAGGGGAACCTCAAGGAGGAGGGCTCTGATGCAGGAGCCGGCCTGGTGAGTTTGAGTGACAGCGAAACTGGAGGCCAGTGAATGAGGGAGTGGCTGTGGGGCTGAGGTCAGAGAAGGAGTGGGGGCTAGATCCGAGAAGGCCTTGTGAACCATCTAAGGACCTGGGCTGTTACTGTGGGGATATATATGGTCATTGTTCTCAAACGCCTCCGCATACCAAGTGTTTCTGATGACCTAGTCCCGATGTTTGAGAAACAATTGGCCTCAGGAAAAAGATGGAAAGACAAGAAAATATAATGCCAAGGCACTGTGATCATTATCATGAGCAACAAACACATAAAATGCCCCTGAGAAGGCTGGAGGTGACACAGCAACTTTGCCTGGGGCCCAGGGGGAAGCTGAGCAGAGGGTGGTGGGTAACAGGCAGTGACAGTTGTTCTGGCCTGCCTTTCCAGACACGTGGTAGGACTACACCTTCCAGGACTGTGTTTTCCCGGCCCCTGTTGGTAAGGTGAGGCCATGTCACTAGTACTGGCCAATGGTTATGAGAGGAACTCCTGGGGATCACTTCTTTGGCTGCTGCTGCTGCTAAGTTGCGGGCAGGGGGTCATGAATCGCAGACTGGTGGCTTCCCAGGTGGCTCAGTGTTAGAGAATCCACCTGTCAGTGCAGGAGACGCAAGAGACTTGGGTTCAATCCCTGGGTCATGAAGATCCCCTGAAGAAGGAAATGACAACCCACTAAAGTATTCTTGCCTGGGAACTCACATGAACAGAGGAGCCTGGTCGGCTATAGTCCATGGGGTGATCGCAAAGAGTCGGACGTGGCTAAATGACTGAGCACTACCCTCTAGAGCTTTCTTCTTTACATTGATGGTGACTGGCAATGTTCAAGATGGTGACTGCTTTCTCAGTCTGAATGACTGTGATATAGGGTGTCCTGGCTGGGAACAGTGGATGTTCAGTGCACAAGAGAGAAGTAAACCTTTGGTCTTTGAAGCACAGATGTTGGTATGACTTTTCCCTACAGCATAACTTGGTCTATCAAATGATAATATGGAACTGGAATTTAATAGCTGACTCTTTAGGTAGGGAAGACAGAAATTCATTATAGACAAAAGAAATTGCATTTGCTGAAACTGATATGTGCACAAACATGACTTATTCAAGGAACACAAATATTTGAAGGGCTGTTAAATGCTTCAGCATTGGGCTTTTATGAAGCAAAATGTCCAAGGGAGGTAATTACCCCTAGATGGGAGAATCTACAAGGAAACAGATTTGGGCTCCATGTAAAGAGCAATTTTTCTAATTCTTGGAGCTATTGGGTTGTCAGGAGAGGGAGTGAGTCCCTGGTCACTGGAGGTGTTCAAATACAAGCCCCAAGACTACTCAGTGAGAATGCTGAAGATGAACTTTCAAGCATCACATGAGAGATTGGATTAAAATGAACATTAAAGACTTCTGTTTCCTGATGTTTTATGAATTCATGGTCTTATGTATCCTTTGAGGAGTCTACCCATGATAATACTGTATTCGTTTTCTAGGGCTGTCATAACAAATCACCACAAACTTGGTAGCCTAAAGTCATAGAACTTCGTTCTCTCAGAGTTCTGGAGACTAGAAGACCAAAATGAAGATGTCATCAGGGTTAGTCCCTTCCGAGGCTCCAAGGGAAAGTCTATTTCATGCCTCTCTCCTAGCTTCTGGTGATGGTGGGCCTTGCTTGGCATTCCTCAGCTAGCATATACATCACTCCAGTCTCTGCCTCCATCCTCACTTTGCTCTCTGCCTGCATCTCTGTGATGTCATGGGGCCATCTTCTTTCAAGGACAGTCATCTTGGATTAGGGGCTCATCACTCCAATGTAACCTCATCTTAACTAATTACATCCCCAATGACCCTATTTCCAACTAAGATCACATTCTGAGGTACCAGGGTCATAACTGCAACATTATCTTATTTGTGGGACACATTTCAACCCATAATACATACCAATAATGAACTGAGCATTTACCAGGCACCAGATTAATCATTTTCCTTATATTATGTCATTCATTCCTTATAACAACCCTATATGCTAAGAGGAGTGACATTTAGGAGTTTTTTAGCAACTGGTATGGCTCAGGCTTCCCAGGTGGTGCTAGTGGTAAAGAATTCACCTGCCAATTCAGGAGATGCAAAAGATGAGGGCTTGATCCCTGGGTCGGGAAGATTCCCTGGAGTAGAAAATAGCAACACACTCCAATATTCTTGCCTGGAAAATTCCATGGGCAGAGGAGCCTGGCAGGCTACAGTGCATGGGGTTGCAGAGAGTCAGACACAACTGAGCCCAGAGCCCATGGCTCAGGCCACAACCAATCCAAAGGGGGCATGCATCATCAGACCCGCTGTAAACGGGTTGCAGAGCAGGGCTCTGTGGTGATTTCAGCATGGTGGTAAGTCCTCTTTCAAGTTCCATTATTGGAGACGAGGAAAATGAGCTTCAGGAAAGGCCAAAGAATGTGACCAAGATTTCACAGCTAATGAGCACAGGAGCCAAGGCTGAACCCAGATCTTGCTGACCACGGTTTGTACTCTTAGCTGCTGTTTTTTCAGGCAGCTTTAATTAGCGGCCACATAGCACTCTCATGAAAAGACTGAGAGCTCTTACAGATCAGCACTCTCTTCTCCCAGGATCAGATTTAGGACTTTCTGACAGCGATGACTTTTCGCTTAATGTTTTCTCCACCCACTCCAGGCTACTACCCCCAGAAATTGCTTTAGCTTCTCCCCCTGGAGGGAAAGCTTGTCTGCTGGCTCTCTAAAAGCGCCCAGCCTCCATAGTGTCTCAGAGAATCAAGAGCAGTGCTAGCTAAGCCAGTAAACCTTGATCCTAGAGGGGTCGGGAGACATTTTTTACACTTACCCTTTCCCAGGACAGTTCCCACTAGCCGGCAGTTACAGAAACCCAGGGCTTGCCCTGGCCCCCTCTGGCTTTACTCACTTCTCTGAGCTCTCTCTGGCTTATCCCCAGCCAGTTCAGTCACAAGCTATTGTTAACTGTCCTGAGGACCTCTCTGCTCCTCTCGTGTCTCTATTTGCATTTGACTGAGAATGCTTTCTGAGGGCAGGCAGAGAGAGGGGGTGGGATGGATGGCATGGGACACTTCGTTTTTTCTTATTTCATCTGAAGCCTGCTGGAGGTGGGAGGGGAATGAAACTTATGCTTATGTAATCCCTACTTCATAAATGTGCCCTTAGTTTTGCTAAACTCATTTCACTTAATAACTATTTCTAAGTGGCTTTTCTTTCTTGTGTTTCTGAAAGCTTCCCTTTCTGGCTTCCTTCTCTACCTCCATCTCCGTTTCCTCTGGAGCACAAGGAATGTTGACTGTTCTGCACGTGGTCTCTTTCCATGGTACTCCTCAGCGATGCTGCTGGGTAGATTTTTGCAACTAACTTTCTATGAGGGAGGCCTGGTCTAATCCCGTGGCATATCCAAGAATGCCACCGTCCATGTGTTGGTCTCATTTAGAGGGGTCCAGCCTGCTCTGACACCTGTGGTCTGGCTTTGGTGTGAGGTGGTGCCTGTACCTCTAACTAGATGCCAAATATCTGTCACCACAAGCAACTGAGGAGACTGGAGGGGACCTGCAGAGCCCCTCCACGGGCTCCGTCACTCTCTTCCTATATCTCAGGTGAGTCATCCCACTGCAGCTGGAAGACTCCAGGATAGAAGCAAAACCGGTCAGTCAGAGGATGACATGGTGGGAGTCAGGGGGAGGGGAAGAGGGGGAAAGCAGAGAAGATGGGGAAGACGAAAGAGCAGAGCGCCAGGCTGGAGAGAGAAGCAGAGAGAGTTCTACAGGTAGCGGGAGAAAACGTCAGCCTGAGGGACAAGATAACACATTTGGGGTTCAAAGATGCACTGACACTTGTGAGCAAGACAGGTAGCTAACGACTCTCCAAATGAGAGTGCAAGCAAGTATTGCAGCTATTCAATAGCTCCATACCCAAGAAATCCATGTGATGCCATTGATCTATTTCCTCCACTCCTGCCTCCTTATCAGTATAATTATCATGGAGCACCAGAGGTGTTTCTGGGTCATGTGTAAGAGGCGACATGGTCCTGGATGGTCCTCCAGGCCCAGGGGATACCATGTTACTGGGGTGTTCCCTCCTCTCTGGGTGGCATGTGGGGAGAGCTTGGGTCCCCGGGGCTTGGCCAACTCTTGTCCTAGCTAAAGTTTTTCTTAAGTAGCTTTTCTTTCCCTTGGCCTCCTCCAATGCCCCTTCCAGTTTTATTTCTTCACATTGAAGAACTTTTCTACTGTTATAGAAGAATATTTCGGGAACCATCACCTTTACCTAGGCTCAGAGGAGGAGAAAACTGGTCTCAAGAAGGTGGGATGTGGGGTGCGAGGAAGGAGGAGGAGGTGATGACGAGGGAGAGAAAAAGCCATAAGTCCCTCACGTGGAAGCTATGCCTTTGAGTTTTTTCATTTTTATTTCCTCCTAGACTCACAGAGGGAGTGAAAGAGACAAACTCAGGTTGAGGAACTTTGGGAAAAAATAGGAGTGTGTAGGTTGCTGGACAGGTAAGGAGAGGTGGTCTCCTGGGGGTGGGCGGCCAAGCTTTTCTAGCTTCCACCAACGTTAGTCCCCATGCTGTCCCTGGGAGTGATTTATAAACCAGAACCATAGCTGTGAAAAAATGACAGTCTTTTTTGTGCGCTTTTTTTTTTTTTTTTTAGTTAGTTGGAATTAGTTTAAAAATAGTTCCCTGCCTGCCTTTGGGATGCTCTGTCACTTGGAGAAAGAGGGTAATTACGAAAGACGAGGGTGTAATGTGATTACCGCCGGCCCCATTGTGTCAGTGGGGGAGGCGTCAGCGCTGCTGGGAGGACCGGCCGCTCCTCTACATCAGCACCGGGCCTTTATTGGGCTTGTCAGCTTTCTGAAAAGAACCCGAGGGCAGAAATCTCCCCACAGACAGGACTCTATGGCTGGCCCAGAGCTGTCAGGAAGGACGCGGAGTGGTGTAGGAGGAGATGCAAGGCCAGGCTTGGGTGTCGCCTCCCACCAGGACTGGCCACCTCACCCCCGCTCCTGAACCCCGTTCCCTGATGGTCCCCCTCGAGGGGTCTGCAGGACGAGTCTTTGGTTCAGAATGTGATAGAGCCACATGCGTTTTTTGGCACAAGTGTTCAGTCCAGCATATTTATGTGTGTGTGTCCCTGGGGGATAGAGAAACTGCACTGCTGGATCGAGAAATCTGGCTTCTGGTCTTGTCCTCAGCTCTGTCTTGTACTATCTGTGATCATTCCCAGTGACCTGGCCTCTCAGAGCAGTTCCTTCTTCATCTGGAAAGTGCGGTCCTGAATATCCAGCAAGGGAGTGATAAAGTCCACCTATCGGAAGTGAATGTGAGGCCATCTTGGTTTGAATCTCTGCTTTAATACAAGGGGCAAGGCTGGGCAAGTTTTACCGCTGGGGGAGCACCTGTTTCCTTTTGGGAGCAGCTAAGGCTGATGGTATGCCTTCCAGGTTTCCCCATGATTTTTGGTAAACAGACATCCCATTTAGGTGAAAATTTATTCAATTTTTATAGATCTCAGAGAATTCTAAGCATCTGTAGAACATTCAACTACATACATATATATGTAAAACCGTGTACATACATAGTTATACACACACACACACACACACACACACACACACACACACATATATGGAGAAGGGTAAGGCAACCCACTCCAGTATTCTTGCCTGGAAAATCCCACAGACAGAGGAACCTGATGGTTCATAGGGTCACAAGGAGTCAGACATGACTGAAGTGACTTGGCATGCATGCACATATGTATATATACACATTTGTATGTATATATATATGGCTTCCCAGGTGGCTCAGTGTTAAAGAATCTGTCTGCCAATGCAGGAGATGTAGGAGTCGAGGGTTTGATCCCTGGGTCAGGAAGATCCCTTGGAGAAGGAAATGGTAACACACTCCAGTATTCTTACCTGGAAAATCCCAAGGACAGAAGAGCTTGGTGGGCTACAGTCCATGGGGTCGCAAAGAGTCAGACACAAGTGAGCATGTGTGTGTATGTGTGTGTGTGTGTGTGTGTATGTGTATTTATATGTAAAATATAGTACCCCATTTAATCCTCAAAATAAGCAATGGGATTATTCCAGTTTTATAGACCAGCTCAAAGTATGGGAGTGATTTGCCCAGTTATACACAGTGAATTAGAGCCGAGTTAAATGCTGAGTCACATTTCCAGACTCTCAGTTCAGTCATAGACGCCACAGCCTCCCTCTGCCAGCCACCTTTGTCCTTTGGAAATAGGTAGGATATAAATAATGAATTCCCAATTAATCTCCACCATTTTGGTTTGGAAATTCTTCCAAGAGCCTGACCTTTTGCTGTCATTAATATCTATTTTTCATCTGTGTTTCTCGAGCTGGGAGAACAGCATGTCACCATTTGCTGATCAATTATTCTTCTTGAACAGTCATCATCCTGCTTTTCATCTTTCTCTTCTTTCCATTTAATAAAAGTGCAAAGTGAAGTCTCATCTAAGAAAGATGACCACTCAGACTGTAGCCTAAACCGATGCTTTTTTATTTCTTTCCCAAGATACCCCTTAAAACAGATGAAGAAATTGGTTTAGAATATAAAAAGTAGTCTCTGGCCTCATGGGGTTTATAATCTAGTTGAGAAGACTAGGCTCATACATGTGAACCTGAAGGACGAGTCAAGGTTGTCCACTGGTACTATTGGTCACTTAAAGTTTAATATATGCTCCTCACAGTGTGGGAGAGGTGACCAGAAAAAGACTTTCTGGAGTGGTAGTGTCCCAGGCTGCACAGAAGGGTGGTGAGGGAAAGGTGGGTAAGGGTTGTGGGGGGTGAGTGGGGAAGGGGCAAAGGGCACAGCACACGCAGAGTTGATTGAAGTCTCAAGGCTAAATGCAAGGAAGCTCTGCCTCTGTAGGGACTATCTTCAGTCTGCATGAAGGTTTAAAATCAATTAAAACTATATTTTGAAAATGTATGACAATAATCCCTCCATGTTCTGTGTGTGCCTGAGGATAGGGGAGCGCACATGTCCAAATTCTCAGTAGTGCTTCCAGGACTGGATATTCAGGTGGTCAATTCAGGGCCAGGCTAATTTATGAATGTGGGCTCAGAACATCTTTTTTTTTCCCCCTATTAAATTTTTTATTTTGTATTAGGGTATAGCCAATTAACAATGTTGTAATAGTTTCACAGGTGAACAGTGAGGGGATTCAGCCACACATATACATGTATCCTTTCTCCCCTGAACTCCCCTCCCATCCAGGCTTCCATATAACATTGAGCAGAGTTCCATGTGCTATACTGTGAATCCTTGTTGGTTATCCATTTTAAATATAGCAGTGTGTGTACATCCATCCAAAGCTCCCTCACTACCCCTTCTTCCCAACCTTCCTCCCTGGCAACCATAAGTTCCTCCTCTAAGTCTGTGAGTCTCTTTTTCTCTTTTATAAGTTTATTTGTATCATTTCTTTTTAGATTCCACATATAAGGGATGTCATGAAATATCTTTCTTCTCTGACTTACCTCATTCAATATGACACTCTCTAGGTCCAACCATGTTGCTGCAAATGGTATTATTTCCTTCGTTTTAATGGCTGAGTAATATTCCGCTGTATATATGTACCACATCTTCTTTATCCATTCCTCTGTTCATGGACATTTAGGTTGCTTCCATGCCTTGGCTATTGTAAATAGAGCTGCAATGAACATTGGGGTGCCTGTTTCCTTTCAGATCATGTTTTTCTCTGGATATATGCCCAAGAGTGGAATTGCTGAATCACATGGTAACTCTATTTTTAGTTTTTTAAGGAACCTCCATACTGTTCTCCATAATAGCTATACCAATTTACATTCCCACCAACAGAGTTGGATGGTTCCCTTCTCTTCACACCTTCTCCAGCATTTATTGTTTGTGCATTTTTTGACACTAGCCATTCTGGCTGATGTGAGGTGATATCTCACTGTAGTTTTGATTTGCATTTCTTCAATAATTAGTCATGTCAAACATTTTTTTATGTGCCTCTTGGCCACTTGTATGTCTTCTTTGGAGAAATGTCTGTTTAGGTCTTCTGCCCATTTGTTGATTGGATTGTTTGTTTAGATGCTGTTAAGTGTCAAGAATCCTGGGAGAAATATCAATAACCTCAGATACACAGATGATACCACCCTTATGGCAGAAAGCGAAGAAAGACTAAAGAGTCTCTTGATGAAAGTGAAAAAGGAGAATGAAAAAGTTGGCTTAAAACTCAACATTCAGGAAACTAAGATCATGGCATCCAGTCCCATCACTTCATGGCAAATAGATGGGGAAACAGAGGAAACAGTGACAGACTTTATTTTTTTGGGCTCCAACATCACTGCAAATGGTGACTTCAGCCATGAAATTAAAAGATGTTTGCTCCTTGGAGGAAAAGCTATGACCAACCTAGACAGAATATTCAAAAGCAGAGACATTACTTTGCCAACAAAGGTCTATCTAGTCAAAGCTATGATTTTTCCAGTAGTCACGTATGGATGTGAGCGTTGGACTATAAAGAAAGCTGAGCGCCGACGAATCAATGTTTTTGAACTGTGGTGTTGGAGAAGACTCTTGAGAGTCCCTTGGACTGCAAGGAGATACAACCAGTAAATCCTAAAGGAAATCAGCCCTGAATATTCATTGGAAGGATTGATGCTGAAGCAATACTTTGGCTACCTGATGTGAAGAACTGACTCATTGGAAAAAACCCTGATGCTGGGAAAGACTGAAGGCGGAGGAGAAGGGGACAACAGAAGATGAGATGGTTGGATGGCATCACCGACTAGATGGATATGAGTTTGAGCAAGCTCTGAGAGTTGGTGATGGATAGGGACCCTGGTGTGCTGCAGTCTACAGGGTTGCAAAGAGTTGGACACGACTGAGCAGCTGAATTGAAGTGTCCTGAGCTGTTTGTAAGAATTATAATTATAAATGTAAGAGTTGTTTGTTTGATTGCTTGGACATTGAAACCACTTAGAAACAAGCAGATCTTAGGAGTAGTTACCTGGAGAAGTTATACTCACTCACATCCAAAAGACCAGATAATTCATCTCCTCGAAAAATACCTAATGACAGATTCAAATATCAAATCATGCTGTTTCCAATTATATGACATAACTACACTGGAACTGATCCTTCTATCAGGAACTGAATATTGCTTAAATATAGATATCCAATAATTTATCCAGATGACACGTGTGTTGAAGGTGGCAGCTTATGAAAGTTTAGCTCTAGAGGTCTGAAGGAGTTACTTACTTTAAGTGTGCAAATTATGTATTTTCGACCATGAAAGAGCACTGTTCTGACCCAAAGATGACACACAGGTGAATTCTCTCTTCTAGTGCATGAAATAACATTTTCTAACTAAAATTCGAGGAAACTCTGAGGGTACTAGTATTTGGAGCACAACCTGCTTAGTTAAATTCAGTCTCACACTAATTGCATGCCAGGAACTGGGCTAGGTTTCATCCAAGATGTCAGGGATGAGTTAGAGAAACTTCAGGTAATTCCCTCTGTAACTAGGAGGAAGGTATTTATATAATAAGAATAAATAGCGAACCATGATAAGCACCATATCTGAGATATGAAGAAATACTTCTGGGAGCCCAGCAGAAGGAACCATTTCAACTACAAGACTCTAGGGAAATCTCAATGGAAAAGGCATCCTTTTAGCTAGGTCTTGAAGAATTAGAAAGATTTTGAAAGCATAAGCCAGGGGGAAGGGCAGAAGAAGAGGGCACAGTTCCTAAGGTGGTGGTATAGGGGGTGTTTGTGTATGTTCAGAGTTGAGGGGACTATGAAGATGTCACAGAGCCTGGATTGACATCTTAAGATATTTCCTCTGTATTCTGTGGGCTGGTTGAGCCTCAGTGTTTTTTAAGCAGTGCATGACATGATTAAAGAAATCCTTTCACCTCTTCAGTTGCAATTGGCTCCAGAGATGAATTCTAATCTGAAAAACTCAAAAAAGATTTTTTTTTTTTGGCTTGTCGTTTATCTTATTTTGCAGCTATTTAGTTGGTAAGGCCCGGATTAGCCTTGCTCATTACTTTAGAGAGTGGTTTTTCAGGGTACATAATTTCTTAAATTCCTTTTCTTTCATTCTCTGTCTTGACAAAATGCATTTTGCTCTCCATTAAGTTAGACTGCATCATCTTTGTTCATTATGGTTAAAAAGGGGCTCCAGTGGAATTCACACGTTGTTTTATTAACTGCTAAATCCAGGATATGTATTGCAAGATATTGGAATTTTAAAATGTTTTCAATTTGAATAAAGATAAGAATTGAGCATTTAGCTCCAAGCAGCTGCCTTTCTGACAAATTAAGAATGCAGACGGTGTGGAGTTGGTTCTGAGTGTAGTCAGGCTTTGGTAAGCAAAGCACAGTTTTGTAGGCTCCCAAAGTCCATGTATGGGCTTCTGTGGTGGCGCAGTGGTAAAGAATCCACTTACCAAAGCAGGAGACACAGATTCGATCCCTGGGTCTGGAAGATCCCCTGCAGGAGGAAACGGCAACCCATTCCAGTATTCTTGCCAGGGAAATCCCGTGGATGGAGGAGCATGGCAGGTTACCGTCCATAGGGTCACAAAAGAGTCAGACAGGACTTATCGATTAAACAATAGCGACAAAGTCCATGTATGGTCCATTTAAGGTACAGAAAAAGCTCATAAGAAGATGCAGAATGTCCCTGGTGGGCTGGGGGTGATGCCAGAAATAACTTGTGCGTGGTGTCCTTTCCCCTTTAATGGGAGTTCTCCTTCCCCAGAGCAACTCCCCTTTCGCCCCAGCCTCTGTGCGCATGCAGGAGCCTGCCTTCCTCTCCTGCACACGTAATTCTGGTGTTCTCTTGTTTGCCCCTCCAGACCATCTCTCCACTGTTCTCTTCCTGGATCTGATCTTTCTTCCCATTCAGCTAAAGGGGCTCCCCAGTAGGGCCTGACTTCCTCCCTGGGAGGGTGTGACTGCATGCATCCTTAGTCGCTTCAGTTGTGTCTGATTCTTTGTGACCCTATGGATCTGTAGCCCGCCAGGCTCTTCTGTCCATGGGATTCTCCAGGCAAGAATACTACAGTGGATTGCTATTTCGGGAGGTCAGCCGCTGACCATGTCCCTCAACTGAAGGGCAATACTTCTCTCAAAGTGACCTTCTCTGTGGGACTGACTCTCTTTCCAGGTTCTGGTAACCTCTTTGCCAAGTTCACTCACCTCTTTGGGGACTTAAGGAGGCTAACAGTTCAGCTTCTACTAATCCCGGATGGTCTGGGTATAGTGTCCTCACTGAGTGACCTGTGGTCATCTAGTGTGCATCTCTCCAGGTCCCCACAGAGTCCTGCCTTCCTGGGAAGGGCTATTTACCCCAGACATTTCCTCCTGGCTCCAAACCTACTTAAAACTTACCTGTCTTCTGCGCCTCATTCCCTCAGTAGTCAAATGCCAAAGTAATACAAGATACAGGGTTGGCAATAAATTAATACCTTCTAGAAACCTATTTGGAAACACATAGGCCTTAAACCATAAATAACAGTGACATTTTCATTTTAACAACAGCCTTCAACTAACCTAACAGTGGACATGGTTCAGTGTGGTTTCGTACTGTAGCAGAGAATAAGATTCATTGCCTGTAAAAGGTTTCAACATTTTTTTCTCACGCTGATCTTTCTACCTTTCCTCTGTTAAAAACCACTAAAATGAGTCAGAATACCTGGCATCTGTGACGCCCATTACAGTTTTCAGGAGGCTTTCATAAGCATCAAACGATGCTTTTGGTTGATCGTTCTATGAATTTTATAAACACGTAAGGTGGGTATGTTGTCCCATGTTACAGAGGAGAAAACTAAGGCTTATTCCTATGAATAACATGCCATAAGGCTGATATTAAGAAATGATGTTTTCTGAAGAAAACTTGACAAATTTACCTCTGACAACTTTACAATGTAAAAAGATATTTGACTCCCATCTTCTTGGGCTTGTTTTCCTGATGGGGAAACTGGAAAAGTACAGTGATATTGCGTGCATGTGTGCTCAGTCACTCAGCTATGTCCAACCCTCTGTGACACCGTGGCCTGCCAGGCTCTTCTGTCCATGGGGATTTTCCAGGCAAGAACACTGGAGTGGGTTGCCATGCCCTCCTCCAGGGGATCTTCCTGACCCAGGGATAGGACCCATGTCTCCTGCGTCTCCTGCTTTGGCAGGCTGATTAATAATAATAATAAAGTCATGGGTTTATTTATTCCTCAGAGAGAATATATTCTCTGAGTTAAAAAATAGTTCCAGCCTTATACTTTTTCAACTCTTTGGCCATTTATAGGTGCTTTAATGAGCAGTTACCTTCAGTAGGGGTCTTGGGGTGAGAGGTGGGCCACCACTGATTTTTGGCTGCATGGCTGGGGCTGGGGGAGGGTCTGGCAGCCAAGGGTAAGAAGTGAGTGAGTGGAGAAGCCCACACTGGCTGGGGCAGAGGGAACCTGTTTCTCTCTGGATTTACTCAGCAACTCTCCTACTTGAAGCCTGGAGGACTATACCATGAGAGGCTCTCAGATTCCCTAGTGACAACTCAAAAGTGGATCCATTCTCTGGAATTTGTGATGGGGAAAACCTATCCCTTTGATCCTACTTTGCATTATCACACAGACTTCCTGAAGGGAAATCATTATGAAAGAGATCCCCCTGCTGAGCCAAACACCAGCCTGATTCACCCAATGGGAAGCCCAACATTGGCACACTGTTTCCTAAGCCAGCTCTGAGGATTTTCTATGCTTTATTCCTGTGTGTGAAGATAATTATGAAGTAGGCATTGGCATGCCTTTCTACCATTCTTTAATAGTATATCTTCATTAGTCTAGACTCATAAATGTGTATAGAATGATCCAAACTTTTGATAGACACAATGAGTCCACAGGGTTTAAATCATTGATAGGTATTTATTGCCTTTCTGGACTTTTCCAAACTTTTGATCAATATGATGGGTCCACAGTATTTAAATCACTGATGGATATTTATTGTCTTTCTGGACTTTTCTTTGAAGACTGAGGATGTAGGACTGGCGGCTGGATTTGTCCAAACCAGCTGCTTTTGGTTAGGAAAGGAAAATCCTCACTACCTTCACCTTCACATATAAATGCACAACATCAACCGAGGATGTGTGCCTTCAGCTGCACTGTGATACATGGGCATGGCTGTTATGAAAAGAAAGAGAGGGCTTTCTTTGACTGCCACCTACTTATTTCAGACATATGCCAGGTATTCATCCAAGGGCATTATGTATTAACTCCCTTAACCTTCACAACAACCATACACACTACCATGATTGTCCCCATTTTACAGATGAGGAGACTGAGTCAGAGAGAGTTTAAGTGACTTGTCAAAAATCACAAGGCATTTAAACAAGGGCACCAAGATTCAAATTTTGTTGTTGTTGTTGTTGAGGGATATATCCAGTGGGTCTGGAAGCCTTTGTATGAGAGGAAATTTGTGTCAATTAATCTCCCTCTCTGAGCTCAAGCAGAACTTATTATTATACTTATTATACTTATTACAATAGTTACCTGCAAAGTTGTTCCCCTCCCTCCCACCGCTCCCTGCCCCCAGCCAACAGCGGGTCCTTGGAGGGCAGGTCTATATACTAGTTCTCTTTGGTCCCAGCATATAGCGTGATTCCTGGAGTCTAGTAGATTCTCTCTCTCTCTCTCTCTAAATACCCATATGCACAAACATGTAATGTGGTTCCAGCCATCCTTACCCACTCAGGTGTCTGCATGCCCCCACAATCTGGTTTTTCCTGCTGCCAAAGTTTCTAAAATGTTCCTCTCTGCAGTGTCAGCCAGAAGAACTGCTACTGGGAGTGTGTGAGGTGACCCCGAGGGGGCCAAGGACACATTGTGCTGCTGGCCATCAGCAGTTTATTGTCCAGGTAATAAATGTCCTGCCTACCCCTTCCAGGCTCCCTGGCTGATAGCTTCAGGATTGTAGGTCTTCCCCTCACACTTGTTTTGATTACTGCTGCCTGTCACATTGTTTCTTATTATTGACCTTGGTGCCTGTCAGACCACTCACACCCCCTAATTGTCTTTACCTGCCACTTGTCCGTCTTCACTGAAAGCCTGGTTTCTCTGATTACTCAGGCCCTGACAGCTTCTCATGGATTTACTTGATTCTTCTCAGAAGTGAAGGAGTGCTGTCTGGCCTTCTTTGCCCTTGGACTTGATGAAGGTTGTTGACTGTGAGTTGGATCATAGACGGTGCTCTCCAGAGGGCCACCTTAGGGAGCTTTTAGAGAGGGGACATGGCCTAAGTGGGGTGTGGGGGGGCTGCCTTGAAGACAACATCTCTCTGACTTTCCTGCATTTTCATTTACTGGCTTTCTGAGTTTGACCAAGTCATGTGACTGCTCTCAGTCTCAGTTTTCTTATCTGTAAAGTGGGAATTATTTATAGTAAGAATCAAGTCTATGTGAAAATACTGCTCTGTCCAAATGAATCTTCTTCTAGGTACAGCTCTCAACCTTTTAGAGGGGTTTAAGAATTGTGTGCTGGCCTCCCCAGTGGCTCAGCGGTAAAAAATCCACCTGCAATGCAGGGGCCACAGGAGATGGGGGTTCGATCCCTGGGTCAGGAAGATCCCCTGGAAAAGGGAATGGCAACCCACTCCAGAATTCTTGCCTGGAGAATCCCATGGACAGAGGAGTCTGGTGGGCTACAGTTCAAAGGGTTGCAAAGAATCGGACACAACTGAAGTGACTTAGCATGCATGTAGGAATTGTGTGCCACATAGAGAACACACCTGTGGCTGCCGAGGGGGAAGAGAAGTTGGGGAAGGATGGACTAGGAGTTTGGCATTAGCAGATGCAAACTATTATACATATAGGGGATAAATAACCAGGTTCTACTGTATAGCACAGGAAATTATATTCAATATCCTGTGATAAACCATAATGGAAAAGAATATGAAAAAGAATGTGTGTGTGTATATATATATCTGAATCATTTTGCTATACAGCAGAAATTAACACAGCATTGTAACTCAACTATACTTCAATTAAAAAAAAATTATGTCCTGGGTTGGAGGGGATATTATATCAACTCTGAAGTAATCAGTGGGAAGCTGTTAGCATCAATAACATACAACAAATAAAAAAGCGCACGGTCTCCATTTCTGCGTGGATCAGAGATTCATTATTGACATGCAGCCATGGAATTGTGGTTCCTCCTCAGCTGTCCCTCAGTCCCAGCATTTAGAAGGGGCATGGACAGGATGGTGAGTCCTCACCAAGTGCTCAATTAGTCATTGTTGGATTGAGTGGAACTGAGGATGCTCAGGTGGCTGCATGCATGGTGCATCTTCTTGACCCACAAGTATAGAGAAGGACCATCACCTCATGCAGATGATCAACAACCTTCTTGGAACAGTCTGCTTTCCACAGTGGGCTTAATTAGGATGTTAAAAAGAGAACTCAATTGCCTAGGAATTACAAGGATTCCTGAATGATTCCATGGCTATTCCTGGGCTAAATTTCATCCCTGAAACTGGATTTTAAGAAACCAAAGGGACAACAGAGGTCAGAAGCTATTCACCCAGTTACAGCAACCAGACATGAGGCCTGGGAGGCCAACTTTGGGGGCTGAGGCCAAGATGGGGCTGTCTTGAGATGGACAAGATTGGGGTAGACAACACAGTGTATCCAGGACACAGCCAGGGTCAACTGAAAGCCACAGAGTTGGATTAAAGCCACTAGAATCAGAAGCTAAAGGAGAGGAGATGCATCAACAGAACTAGGTTGCAAATTCTAGGTGTCACAGGGTTAAAATGGGGTATATGCCAGCCAAACACCATAAGCCTTGGGAGTTACAATACCCACACTGATGGCCTAAAGCTAAGCAACGAGTCTCTATTAAAAAAATTTTTTTTCTGATTAAAAGAAAATTGCATATTCATTATAAACTAATCAGAACAGACAATAAAGTTGAATTTTTAATGACTTCACCCAGTAAGTCACTAGTATTTTTAGAGTATTTTTCCTCTGCATGTATTTATATAGTTGAAATTACATACTATTTGAATAGATACTTTAAGCAAACATATGTCTTGGGCTTGCTCTCTTTAGGGATGCACCCCCTGGTGACAGTTCAGGCAGGCCCAGAAGGTAAGTCTAAGGCTGACCAGGGTCCATATCAGCTGCCAAGCTGCAGAGTTATGCAGGTAAGGCAAGTTTCAGGCATGGCCAGGCAGTAGGGGGACTGAGCAGATCTCATCCAGGGAGCAGCTACTGTTTTTTTTTCCCTCCTCCCTGGAACATAGCACGTTTCCCTGTCTACTGGGAGACTAGGCAAGTGTTGATGGGGTAACTAGCTTCCTCTGCACACTTTTCCTAATTAACATGTGTGTGTCTGAATGTGTGGCTGTTGTGAGGGACATTGCATTTCGGTCCTGATTAGAGTGATGAACCAGGTCTCTTTGAGAGTCTTGATAAAGATCAGGGTCTGCCGGCTCCTGACATTGATTTTTGCCCGATCTGAACAGTAGAGCTCACGGCAGGTGGACCTGAAGCCCTGGAAAAGTTTCAGCAGGGGTGGGCATGCTGGGAGCACAGAGCAGGTGTGATGGATGGGGATGAAGTAATGAAGTCTTTGGGTTCCCACGTGCCACCCTGCACCACTCCCACCATCGGAGGGAGCTAGGAAGGGCCAGTGGCCAAGTTCGAGTGGAAGACAGAAGCCACTGGCCAAGACGGAAGTGTGCTCAGAGAGAGTTTTGGGTGCTTTACTGAAACCTGTGATGTCAGTTCTGGAAGCAGGGTCCTGATTGGCTGTGAGAATAGCCTTTGGTGACAATCACTGAGCAGGATAAAGGGCAGATGGCGGCAGCTGAATGTGTCTGCAACCTTTCTCCTTATACATTGCCCACGGCCACTACCTGTGAATTCGCAAAGATAAGCCTTTCATCAGCACCCCCATGGACTGGGGCCTGGGAACACAGGACCCCTCTGACTCTTGGCGCAGAGTTGGGGTCAAGCAGCTGTTACAATGCAAGGAGCTGCAGCTTACAAGGTTTCTATGGCTTTGCATCACTGGGATGAGGTCAGGACAGTCCTGGGGTGAACCTCAGTGTCAGCCACCAGTGAGGTTGTTCCAACCACAGCTCATCACTGAGGTGTTGTGGGGTCTTCAATCAACCTGGGGCTTGCCTTTGACCCCCAGAGAGTGCTGCCTAGGGAGCCAGCTGAGGTGACCGAGGCCCAGCCTCTGGAAAGTGCAGGGGGTTGCATTTTCTGTTTTAATTACCTGGAGGGAAGAGGTCTTTGTGTTTTGGATTCCCTGACTAGCCTGGAGAGGAAACCTCCCGGGTCATGCAGGGATGGGCTGAAGGAAAGAGCAGACCTCGCTGGATAAATCAGTAACACGAGGTCTAATTTGCCTTTGAGTGGGCATTGCTTCCTGCTCCTTGGGGCCCTTGGATGCTGTTTGCCCCCTGCCTTCATCTGCCTGGACCCCAGGAGCCCTTGGAGTCGCCGGCAGCACTTAGCTGCTTTCTCCTCAGGGCTCTGTATACTTCCATGACTCACAGAGATGGTTAAAGAACAGTGTAGGTGCCCTTCTCCAGCTTTACAACAACATCAAGAGAGGCTGCCAGATTTCCATGCACAGAACTTAAAAGCTGTAGCACTGACCTGACTCATCTCTGAATCTCCCGGGTTGGATACAAATTGTATAGCCTTTGTTTTTATACTGGAACATTCTGACCCGAGGAAGTACTGTCTCATCATGGGTAATTCAGAAAAGGGGTGTTGAAACACTTTTTTACTCTACTGGCAGTAAAAGAAAATATCTCTAACCTTGTTACTCAATACATCATACATAAATCCTATATATGTATAGAACTGAAACCAAATTTCGCAAAATAATACTTACTATTTTGACTATGTTTCCATCCACTCTATTAAAGAAGATATATTCTATGCTCCTTCATTAAGGAAGAACAGGTTGTAACCCACTAAACTGGTTTCATGCTCTATTAATACATCACAACCCACAATTTTGAAATTATTGCTTAAGAGCAGCACCATCCAATAATGGTATAAGACAAGTCACTAATGCAAGCATTATATGTAATTTAAAATTTTCTAGTTAGCCACACTAAAAAGGCAAAGATAAACAGGTGAAATTAATTTTAATAGTATGTTTATATAGCGAAAATATTATGATTTCAACATGTAATAAGTATTAAAAATGATGAATGAGCTATCTTCCTTTCTTTTACTAAGCTTTTGAAATCTAGTAGGTATTTTACACTCACAGCACGTCTCAGATTGGACTTGGCACATCTCAGCAAGTGCTCAATAAGGAGTCATATGGGGCCAGTGACTCCTCTTTCGGCCAAGTTTAGAGGGTACTTCAGGGAGGAAGAATCAAGTGCTTATCCTGGTGTTTTTACAGGTGTGTGAGATCTTGGCAACATGTTTATCTTTCTGAAGCTGCATTTTCTTGGCACCTCTGCTCCAGCACCAGAGATATGTTATAGCAAAATGGACTTGGAGTTGGTATCCAGATTTGCTGTTAGAAAGCCTTTCTTATCTGTAGCTTTGGGGGAACATTCAAGGAGGATGGTAAGGGGAACATTATTCTACCTCCTTAAGATGTAGAAGTTGGCTGAATTCACCAAACTCTCACTGAACAGTTACTGTGTATCAACTGCAAACCAAGGTCTCAACATCTAAGTGGTTTTGGTGGGGGGCTGTTTTCCTCAGGGCCAGAGGGCGATTTGCTTAGGGATTGTTCCTGCTTTGTCCCTAGTGGCCTTTCTTTGAACTTTTTCTATACTGGGGGCTTTCTTCTCCCTGTAAGTCTGCTATTGACCAGCATCTCCTACTCCGGGCATGACTGGGGTGGAGACCTGGCTGAGAGATCTGGTGTAAGTTGGAAGACTGGGCTTCAGACCCAACGAAGTTAATTATTGTTGATGATGACAGCATCTCCAGCTGATGTTGACATCAGCCTCTAAGATGAACGCTCACAAATACACCATCTGATTTAATTTTCACAGCCACCCTGGAAACTGAAATCATTATTATCAGTTCAATGTGATATATGAGCAAACCAAGGCTCAGGGAGGCTAAGCAAAGAGGAGGGAAATATGTCTGTTGGGGGCTTCTTGTGTCAGATTACTTTAGAAATCACTTAATTAAACAGAGTTAAATAGATTTCTCTACAGAAGAAATTTTAAGAGCCTTTAACATGCTAATGTGATTTGTGAGTCATGAAGATAGGTATAGATTTCTAGTACCTCTGTAAAGATACACATTATAAAGATAGATATAGAAATTGAAGGCAGCATGATGTAATGGTTAAAAGAATGTATTCTAGATTTGGATTGCTGGATGGAAATTTGGCTCCTCCAGTGTGTGACCTCTCTTGCCTCGGTTTCCTCATCTGTAGAATGGGTATCATGAGAAGATCACTGTGAGGATTAACCTAACTGATACATGCAAAGCTCTTAGAGCAAAATTTGTGACATGATGAATGCTCAATAACTCCTTGATGAAAATGTTAGCTATATTTAGCATGCAGCATTTCCCAAATGTCAGATCAAAAGCCCTTTTTTTAATAGCATCTTCCGGGATTAATATACAGGGATACTCTGTAAAATGCTTCTCAAGGACTTAGAGCACAGATTGGAACTGAAGAAACTTGGTAGGATGTAGCTATGTTATAGAATGTGGGAGGACTGTTGTATGATATTGTTGGTTGAGAGAGATGTTGTCACTGGAGGAATGGGGTCCTCTCCATTGTAATTTCATCTTCATGAAGGCACAGGTTGGTCATCCAAGAGCCTGGCACACAGGCTCAGCAAATAAGTGCCGTGTATGTCATTACTTCTGCCATCTCACCTCAAGGAGACATTACTAATGATCATGAAACTCTCTCCTGCTAACCTTCTCAACTCAGCCCTTCATGCAACTCTACAAGAAAGGTGGAAACTGCATGTGAGATAAAACATGCTTTCTAGCCCTGGGGTCAGTCATCATTTGGTGATGAGGAAAGTAGCAGTGCTTCAACACTTCAGCAACACAAACATTGCTAAAACCCTTGATGTGTGGGTCAGACAACTAAGTCTACGGAGGCACGAACTTTTCAGCCAACTTTGTTTAAAGTTAGCTCTGAACAGAGGCTGAGGAAGTTAACGAAAAACCAAAGTTATGGTAGCCATGAAAGAGAAAGTGTGAGTCACTCAGTCATGTCTGACTCTGCGACCCCACGGACTGTAGCCCCCCCAGGCTCCTCTGTCAATGGGGATTCTCCAGGCAAGAATACTGGAATGGGTTGCCATGCCCTCCTCCAGGGGATCTTCCCAACCCTGGATTGAGCCTAGGTCTCCTGCATCGCAGGTAAATTCTTTACCATGTGAGTCACCAAGAAAGCCTCTTATATGAGTTATTTATCTACAATGAAATACCATGGACAGAGGAAACTGGCAGGCTACAGTCTATGGGGTCCCGAAGGGTTGGACTCAACTTAGCGACTAAAACAGCAACAACAGCAACAGAGAAGAGGACCCAATGAAATCTCATTATTTAAAGGAAATTTTTTACTGCAATAATGAGTTCTTTCATACTTTGGAGTAAAAAAAATTTTTTTTCGACGAAGAGAAGGGAAGTTTTGCTTTGGTGCTACTTCAAGTATTTTGGAGTCTCTCTTGGGCCCAATGTGGGCATCCTGTTTTGCAGGTTCATTTGTAGGAATGAACTGGGGGAGATATTTGACCTCATCTTCCGCCCTTCCTCATATGAGTACCTATTCCAGGAATGGAATCTTTCACAGCTCCCCACAGAGCCTGGGGAGCAGCCTGCATTTTTGCATAATCATCTGCATGACATTCAGCCTCGGACATCCTCAAAACTGCCTTTTCACTTGGGGGCTGTACCAAATGGACGAGTAGGGAGGAATGAATCAGTTGGGAGAAAAAATCAGAACCTGAATCCTTTCCAAGGAAGTTTTTCATATTAACTAGTTCTTTGGAAAAAAATTTAAAGTGTGTGTCTCAGCTACATGGAGCTGAGAAAATAGACATGTTCTCATATATTTATTTAACAGGTATTATCAACTATCTGGGGCTTCCCAGGTGGCCCTAGTAGTAAAGAACCTGCCTGCCAGTGCGTGAAGATTCCACCCTGGGGTCTGGAAGATCCCCTGGAGGAGGGAATGGCTACCCACTCCAGTATTTTTTTGCCTGGAGAATCCCATGAACAGAGGAGCCTGGTGGGCTACAGTCCATAGGGTCACAAAGAGTCGGACATGACTGAGTAACTAACACTTTAACTTCACAATCAAGGGAAACCCAGAAATAGACGAACCTGTCTGGCCCCATTTTCTAGGGATGGGGAGAAGGGGCTGTAACATCTGTGGTTACAAACAGAAGTGGGGAGCCCTGTTCCCAGGAGGGCAGAGAAGAAGACCATAGGCTTGTGAAATAGGAAGCCAAAATTTCCTGGTAGTAAAAGTCATTCCTAAAAATGGAAAATGGAGGCTGTGTGAAACATCTGGGTTACGTTTTGCCTTCTCTCCTTTCATTAACCCTCTCTCTTTCTTCCTTTATCTTATTTTCAGATTTCATTTTTCTTCTTCTCTCCCTCCCTGTTTCTCTCTCTCCTTCCTTCCTTTTTTCTTTCTTTCTTCTTCCTTCTCTCCTTGATCATTTTTTCCTTCCTCTTCTCTCGATCCTTCCATTCTTCTAGGATTTGTTCTCTTTGCTGACTATCTGATGGGATTTTAGGTTCCATGGTATTATACGAAGAGCTAGGGTCCTCTCTTCCTCATATGATTACAACCTAACTGCCACCGAGACTGCTGGACTCCACCCAGTTTTCATTACCCTCTTTTAGTGAAAAACATGATATTATATGGGGTCATATTGCATCCAACCAAAAGACTACATTTCCCAGTCTTTCCTGCTAGAGTGCCCAGGTAACCAGGTAGGGTAATGAGACGTAAGCAGAGTGTTATATGGGGGATTCTGGGAAAGTTGCCCACAGGAAGCTGACCCACTGAGAGCTGCAGCCTTCTTGCCCTTCCACATTCCTCCTTCCATTGATTGGAGCATGGACATAATGGCTGGAGCTCCTGAGATCATTTTGGACCATGCAATGAACTTGAGGATAGAATCTACACAATAAGAAGAGTAGAGAAAAGATAGAAGGAGTCTGGGTTCATGATGGCACTGTGTATCTACTATACTAGCCTTGGACTGAATGTCTCTGGACTTTTTACCTGTGAGAGAGAAATACATTTTTAAGTTGTTCAAGCCATTGTTATTTCCAGTCTCTGTCCTACAGCTGAAATCAATCCTAAATTACCCATGAACCTCGCCAAAAACTGTTTCCCATACTCCATTATCCCTTCCTGGGTCATTGACCCTTTGTCTTCACTATCAGGCAGGACAGGAGGCTTTGGGGAGCAGTCTGGTCATTCTCATATTAGATGACTCATCACAGGGAACAGAGCATCCCTGGCTCAGTTCTCCATCCAACAAATCCTTCATAGGCACGGTGTAGAACTTCGAGGAGTGTGGAGTGTGGAGCTGCAGCAGCTGAAGGTTTGAGTCCCTTGTACCCACAGCAGAGTGTCCTAGAGAAATGTCTCATGGAGAAGCAAGGCAATCTGTCTGAGGCTGTCAGCTGTCCAAGATCCCGGACAGGGCAACAATTTATGAGGCGCCGTAAGACATTGAATGTAAGAGAGGGCTTCGTCAAGCAGATTTTGCTGGCTGTGTTGTATATACATTCACAAAGTAATTTACAGTTCCCTTGGAAACATGAAATAGTTTGGATCTAAATTTAGAGTGTTCATTCTGAGCTGTTGTAATGAGCTCAAAGAATATTCAGAGTGAAGGAACAGAAGGAAGAGATGTGGGACAATTTACCCATCAGTCTAAGCACCAGCCCGTCCACTGGGTCACAGAGACTGGGGTTGCTCCTGTAGGAGGCCAGTACCCCTCCCATTCCTCCCAGTCAAGGGGCAGAGAGGAGGTGACCACTGCTTTGTCTGCTCTAGGATCTCTGGTCCTAGTGCTTTGTTTCTTGGTTTACTCCCTTGCCTTCTCTGTTGTGTGAGGCCCCACGACATTTGCCATCTGTTTTCTGTTAAATTTTCTTGCAAAGTGTCTCAGTGTGTGGTCCCAGAGAATCAGCATGTGAAACTCCCAGGATGCAACCAGATTGAATTTTCAAGATTTATCTACATGCTGGTTTCCCAGGAAGGTTCTGGCAGCCTGTGAGGGTAACACACATCCACTTCCAGAGAGCAGGTGTGAGATGAAGCATTGGAAGAGGAGTGAAGACTCTAGATAAGCTCTACCTTTTATGATCACGACATATGGGTGTCAGCCATCTCTGGGAACACTGTTCCTTCCCTGGGCTCACTAATTTATCATCTCATGCCTAAATTGGAACATGAGTCCTCCAGCTGATCTTTCACTGCTTCCTGTGTGTCTCCCTCCCACCCATCCTCCATCCTGCCGGGGAGGTGCCCTGTCTTGGATTGTACTCCCCTCCTCCCTGACTATCACTGCCCACTGACCTCCCTGCTGGACCGTAACTGTGGCTGCAGAGCCATTTGCCCAACAGTTGGCACATTGCCTATATTAATTCCAAAGAGTTTTGTTGAGATCCTGAGTGAATAGCACCATCATACCTTTGCATGTAACCTTGAAATATCTCCCTGTCATCTATGTCCCAAGCTTATTAACTTCATGATATGACTCTCTTTAGGTCTCCAGCCTCAACTCTTACCAATCCTGGTTTCTTGGTTTATGCTTAGGAATGTGTTTCTACTATTCTGGTTCCTACCATATACTGGCATGCACCCTGGAGAAGGAAATGGCTACCCACTCCAATATTCTTTCCTGGGGATCCAATGGACAAAGGAGTCTGGTAGGTTACAGTCCATGGGGTTGCAAAGAGTCAGACATGCACTGGCTTGCAGCACACTTTCTGAATTCTCTGGATTTACTCCAACTGACCCTCTGCTTAAAAGCTCTTGACAGTTCTCCCTATTCCTTGCTCTCTCTCTCCACCAATGCATCTCACCTAGCTGACTCCTCCTTAATTTTAAGACTTTGATTATCACCTCTTCCAAAAACTTTTCTATAATCTTCCTCAATTTGGAATAGTAATTGTATCTCCTTTTGGCTTCCAGAATTTTCTGTCCTTGTCTTTCTACATTGCGTGTGAGTGAATTTTTATGTCCCTGTCTGCTCTGCTAGACTATGAAGTCCTTAAGGGCAAGGTGTGTGTGTGTATGCTAAGTTAGTTCAGTCATGTCCAACTCTGTGCAACCCTGTGGACTATAGGTTGCCAGGTTCCTCTGCCCTTGGTATTCTCCCACCAAGAATACTGGAGTGGGTTGCCATTTCATTCTCCAGGGGATCTTCCCAACCCAGAGACTGAACTTCTGTCTCTTTTGTCTCCTGCTTTCGCAGGTGTGTTCTTTACCACTAACGCCACCTAGGAAGCAAGGTCAAGGACCAAGCTTTTAATTCTGTTCACTAATATGTATTTATTGAGTACCTAGTATATTTTGAGTAATAGAGATATTGCAATGAACAAAATAGCTCCCAAGGAACTTACACTTCAGTGGTGGAAGAGAAAAAATAGACATATAAATAGAATATAGCAAGTAGATGAATGCTATAAAAAAAAGCTAAAACAGAGTAAACATGGATAGCAAAGTGGTGCTAGGGGGTCTGAGGACACCTCTGATGAGAAATCTTTAAACCAAGACTTGGAGGAAGTGGGAGAACAAGCCATGCTGATACCTAGAGGAGAAGCATTTTAGTCAGAGAGACCAGCAAGTGCAAAGGCCCTGAGGTTGGATTATATTTGAGATTTTCCAAGAATAGTATGAAGGCAAGTGAAAGGGAGAGTGACATGATAAAGTCAGAGGTGCTGAAAGCAGTGTCCATTATGTAGGGCCTTAGAAGCCTTAATTAGGACTGCAGTTTTTTTTCTGAGTAGGATGGTGAACCATTGGAGGTTTATGAGCAGAGGTATGACATGATGTGACTTATGTGACATTATGAAGGAGGAAATAATGAAGTTTGCTGATGGATTGACCATGGTTGCTGCTGCTAAGTCGCTTCAGTTGTGTCTGACTCTGTGCGACCCCATAGACGACAAGCCACCAGGCTCCCCTGTTCCTGGGATTCTCCAGGCAAGAACACTAGAGTGGGTTGCTATTTCCTTTTCCAATGCACGAAAGTGAAAAGTGAAAGTGAAGTCGCTCAGTCGTGTCTGACTCTTAGTGACCCCATGGACTGCAGCCTACCAGGCTCCTCTGTCCATGGGATTTTCCAGGCAAGAGTACTGGAGTGGGTTGCCATTGCCTTCTCCATGACTATGATAGGTGAGAGAAATAAATAATGAAAGATAGCACCAAGATATTTGGTCTAATCAAATAGAAGGAAGGCAATGCAATTAACAAGATGGGAAAGACCAGGGAGGACCAGGTTTTGAGCACAGAGGTTTCAAATGGGGATGAATAAAGTTCATGGTAACTATTAGAACTCCAAGAGGTCATATTGAGGAGGAAGTTGGACATAAATATCTATGATTCAAGAAAGATGTTGGGCTAGAGATATATTTTTGAAAGTTATTGGTGAATATTCATGGAAATGGATGGAGTGAGTGTAGGAGGAGGACAGAAGGATTCCAAGGAAGAAAGCTGATGGTGCATCGACATTTAGAGGTTTAACTTATGTGAGGAACCAGAATAGATGAATGATAATGGAGCACCTACTGAGGCATGAAGAGAATCAAGAGAGAGTGGATCCATCAATACCAACAGAAGACAGTGTTTCAAGGAGGAGAGAGGATTCCATTGTATTAGACGCAGTGAATCAGCCCACTAAGATGACTGAGAATTGACCATTGGATTTGGCAATGCAGAAGTCATAAGTGACTTCAGAGCAGAGGAAAATAGGTGATGCAGAATAGAGGGGATGTTCAGTGAGTAGGTGTCCTTAAGTGATCAGGAGAGGTTGGGATCCAGTATTCAAATAGAGAGTGAAAGTGAAAGTGAAGTCTCTCAGTCCAGTCTGACTCTTTGGGACCCCATGGACTGTAGCCGACCAGGCTCCTCCATCCATGGGATTTTCCAGGCAAGGATACTGGAGTGGATTGCCATTTCCTTCTCCAGGAGGTCTTCCTGACCCAGGGATTGAACCCAGGTCTCCACATTGTAGGCAGATGCTTTAAACTGTCTGAGCCACCATTCAAATGGAGAGAGGTGGCTTAAATAAGAGCCTAGTCACTGAGGGAAGGCAGAGTAAAAGCCAAGTGGGTTGGTAAATGGGAAAGTGGGATTGGATAGAATTTCTCTTCTGATTGCTTCCACTTCTCAAAGTGAGAAGCCAGGTCATCAGCTGAGAATGAAGGAAAGGGCACGTGTCTTATTCACTTCTAGGTCCCCAGCAATGAACATGCTGCCTGGCACATGGTTGGTATTACCACATGGTGGATTAATTAACCTCATTCAGTGGCTTGGCATTTTCTGCTAGTTTGGGAAATGAAACATCACTCTAGATTTGTGTTGTTTGCTCAGAATTCTTGCTGGAATAGTATAAGATGTGAAGATAGAATACTATGGGAGAAACAAAATGCTTTGAGATAAAAAAATTAGTGTGCATATTCATCTACTATATATAAATATATATATACATATACATTACATTTATGTTACAATACAAACTTAAACCAATTTAAACAGATGTTATCAATTGCAATGTATTAGATAAACCCATCTTAGATCATTGTTCTTCCTTTTAAGAGACATGAGCAACATTCTGCCAGGCGTAGAAATACACTGACTTTCAAAAGATTATGGGAAGGCAAGTCCATGGGAGACTGGTAGAGGAGCTATGGTGGGAGAAAGGAGCCTTAAGGTAGCCCTTTGAGCTACACTAGAGGGCTTCCAAGTGACTTGGTGGTAAAGAATCCACCTGCTGATTCAGGAGATGTGAGAGATGCAGATTCGATCCCTGGGTCAGAAAGATGCCCTGGAGGAGGAAGTGAGAACCCACTCCAGGATTCTTGCCTGGAAAATTCCATGGACAGAGGAGCTTGGCAGACTACAGTCCAAGGGGTTGCAAAGAGTCAGACATGACTGAGCGCGCGCGTGCACACACACACACACACACACACACACACACACACACACACACACACACACAGGGAAATCACTACATCTCATCCACCAGCCCTAACCCTGGCTGGGGGAGGACCTGGTCTCCCATCCTAGCTTTTGATTTGCAACCAGCTACTTCTTAGTGACTTGGTCCAAATACTCCCAACACACTATCATCCTGCCAAAGAAGAATATGAAGAAGCTCTTTTAAATAATTGAAAAGCCAAGGTGGGGGTTAGATAAGTGAGGAAAGGGAGTGTGAATGGCTAAAAGAACAGAATTAAAAAGTTATGTCTAAATGCGACATGCTTTGCATTTGGAAGCCTTCCCAGTCCAGAACTAACTACAGTGGGAACAGAGTGGCACAGTCTGACATCCGTGGGCTGATGGTGGCTTCTCGGGGATGCTGTGACTTCAGCTGACATAAAGGTAGCATGTCTTTGCTCTCCAGAGTGGGAGCTCTGGAGGAATCTATGAGGCAAAGTCGTATGGTAACTTTTAGCTTGCCTCACTGTCCTACCTTTTTTTGCATCTTATTTTTCTTTTGTTCCCCCCTCCACCTTCTCCAACCAGTTCACAGAATTCACTGTGAATAGCAAGCAGCAGGACATGTAAACTAGCCTCATAAATTAGGACAGGAGGATTCTCCTCAGCTTGACGGAGAACCACAGAAGTGACAGGAGACTTATAAGCAGAAACAAGACGAAGGTGAAGGAAGATAGACTGGCTCAGGGGTCACGCCTGACGAGTGGCTGTCAGATGGGAGAGAGCTGGGTTGAAACATTGATTTTGAATCACAAACTCAGAAATTATATTGGCTGGATCATTAGTACATTCAAAGTGAGAGGGTGGTATCAGAGATGACTCCAGAAGCAAAGAGAGATTGCATTTGGAATCCCCAGACCATAACTCAATGTATTGTCTATCAAGAGAGACACATACAGAAGGAGCTGAGGGAAGACGCAAAAGCTTTCACTCACCTGCTTCCAGGCATACCTCAGTCATTAGCTCTTCTGTTTCCAGGCATTAAAGTACAATAAATATGAAAAGTCTTGTCAACTGCCCAAACCACATTTATTCAAATCAGCCCAAAGAAGCTTTTTAAAGTAAATGTCAACATATCAGAAAGATGCAGGGGAGCTGGGAAAAAGAAGTCCTAAAAAAAAATAAAAAAGAAACTCCCAAATACATTCTCACACTCTGACAATTGGTTTAATTCCAGGATCAACAAATATACACTGTATACTTTGTTGTAAAATACCCATACCCTTCCAAGTACTTGGTGATGGTTTGGTTTCAGAAGGCTGAAGGAAGTGGGAAATGAGTTGTAAAGATAGTAACATATTCACGCATGTATATTTACAACACATTCCTGCCGGCAACTTGTAGCTCAATGCAGCATTTACTCTGTAGCATAATCATTCAAAAATATTACATGCATTAATAAAAGTAATTTAGAAAAAGCCTCATAAATTCATTTGACTTTTTTGCCAATTGCCACAGTAATAAAATGCCTTAACACTATGCTGCCATAGAAAAGCTCTGCCCTTTTGCCTGATTAAGTCCCTTCCACATTTACAACTGGATATTTGTATGTCACGTTATTGCCATCTTATTTTAATTTGAACTATGGATTTCCTGTCTCTGGGTGACACTGAGCTTATAGTTTTGGAGAAGGGAACTCTTATTCCACACATGATCGTGGTCGAGGTCATGATCGAGGTCATGAATGCTAGCCTAGAATGTTTTATCACTGTCAAAGGTCCATGATATTTACACCTTACCCCCAGGATTCCCAGGTCAGCCAGGGCCTCCAGCCAATGCTCAGCAAGAGTTTACTATCACCGACTAAGTACTCAGCACTTTGAAAGAGACAGGATGGCTGCTATCCAAAAGTCTACAAGCAATAAATGCTGGAGAGGGTGTGGAGAAAAGGGAACCCTCTTACACTGTTGGTGGGAATGCAAACTAGTACAGCCACTATGGAAAACAGTGTTGAGATTTCTTAAAAAACTGGAAATAGAACTGCCATATGACCCAGCAATACCACTTCTGGGCATACCCACTGAGGAATCCAGATCTGAAAGAGACACGTGCACCCCAATGTTCATCGCAGCACTGTTTATAATAGCCAGGACATGGAAGCAACCTAGATGCCCATCAGCAGATGAATGGATAAGGAAGCTGTGGTACATATACACCATGGAATATTACTCAGCCGTTAAAAAGAATTCATTTGAATCAGTTTTAATGAGATGGATGAAACTGGAGCCCATTATACAGAGTGAGGTGAGCCAGAAAGATAAAGAACATTACAGTATACTAACAGATATATACAGAATTTAGAAAGATGGTAACGATGGCCCTATATGCAGGACAAAAGAAGAGATGCAGAAGTACAGAACAGACTTTTGAACTCTGTGGGAGAAGGGGAGGGTGGGATGTTTCGAAAGAACAGCATGTATATTATCTGTGGTGAAACAGACCACCAGCCCAGGTGGGAGGCATGAGTCAAGTGCTCGGGCCTGTTGGGCTGGGAAGATCCAGAGGAATCGGGTGGAGAGGGAGGTGGGATGGGAGACCGGGATGGGGAATTCGTGTAACTCTATGGCTGATTCATATCAATGTATGACAAAACCCACTGAAAAATAAAAATTAAAAAAAAAAAAAAAAAGAGACAATGGAGGATGCTGAGGCAAACTCATAAGCTGAAGGAAGATATTTTAAAAAGGCTTTGCCTCGTTGAGCCTGGAGTGGAGGCAGAGACACCTCTAATACATACACATTCAAATTCCATGCACAATGACTACATTTCTCCGCCAGAGTCAAAGAGAATTGTTTTGGCTCCAAGAAAGTGGTGCTGGGGGCGGGGCAGGTTGTGTGGAAGGAGAAACAGGAACTAAAAGAAGGGAGGACCCTAAGTAAGGATGACAGAGTCTGGATGGAGTCGTTGGGAAGGACTCGAGCAGAAAGGAGTGCAAAAAGGTGGGTTCTGAGATTGATTGCTCCAGGAACTGAAATACGACTTCCTTCTTTGTGGCTTCCAAAACCTGTGGGAGATTTTACCATCCCGACAAATGTTCTGTTTGGGGTTTGATGTTTTGAGGGACGGGCCTCTTCAAAGCATCTGCATTGGATGATAGAGAACTGAGTCGAAGAGTGAGGCAGAGGGAGTCATGAAACCACAAGCCCATGGGAGAACGACTGGGATTCGTCCGGCCACGAACTTGGCGGCCGTGGGGGTGGGGTCTGTGTTCACTGAATCAGGACAGAGAGGCACCAGAACCAGAGACTCTACTCGAAATACTCACAATCTGATAGGAGAATCACAACCAGCATACAAAGCCAAGGAGCCTGATAGAGACGGAACACAGTTAGATGGTGAATTGAGAGGGCCGTGGTTGTTAGAGGGAGAGGAGGGAGCCCTGTAACACGAAGAAGGTTTTAAGGAATCTCTTGATATTCCAACCAAGGAACCTAGGACCTTTTTAAAGGAGGAAGTGAACCTAATGGGGGCTTAGAGGAGCTAAGGAAGAGCAGAGGAGAATTTGGGTGCTTGTCAAAAGAGGGGCCCACATAGACAGGTGCAGTGGGGGAACAGGAAGTACTGGTCCCCGCAGGTGCCTCCCCTGTTGGTCTGTGGGCAGAGCTTCCTGGCCCCTCATCCCTGGGACTGTGTCATAGGTCCTGACTCAAATATACCCTTTTATACATTACATCCAAAAAAAACAACAAACAGCAACAAATAGCATGATTAACCCACCCATCCATTCATTCGGTCATCAAATGCATGGAAGATAGTATTCTTGTTGCTAGGATTACAGTGGTAAATAATACAGACATAATCTCTGCCACTCTGTCCCCTGGGAGAGAAAGAGGCCTGGTGCATAAACCCACAACTAAATGATTCTAAATTATGAACAGAACCTGGAGGACATCAATAGGGTGCTGAGATGAATATTGTTGGGCAAGCAGAAGCTACTTAAGAAAAGACATTTAGGGAACACTTCACTGAAGAGATAATATATTTCTCTCTTTTCTTTTAGGAAAAAAACTTAATTTTTTTAACTGACAAAAGATTCTGACAGACACGTCACCCCTACTGTATAGCACAGGGAACTCTGCTCAATATTATGTAACAACCTAACTGGGAAAAGAATTTGAAAAAGAATAGACACATGTATATGAATAACTGAATCACTTTGTTGTAGACCTGAAACCAACACAACATTGTTAATCAACTATGTACCAGTATAAAATAAAAAGTTTAAAAAAAGAAGATATACAAATAACTTATAATCATAAAAAGATGTTCAATATCATTAGTAAAATGCAAATGATATTACAAGAGAGTCTATTACAAAGGCTGAAAATTTAAAAACCAACAGTAACCAGTGATCACAATGATACGTGTAGCACCAGAACTCTGATATTGCTGGTTGGAAGGGAAGATGGTACAACCAACTTGAAAAACAGTTTTGCAGTTTCTTATACATTTTAACATAGATTTGTCCTATGACCCAGCAATCCCGAGGAGGTGATATTTAAACTGAAACTTGTAGAATGAGAGAAAATTGGGTAGAGAGTGTGGGGGTGGAGACAAATGACTCAGGGGGAGGGAGAGCATGTGCAAAGGTCCTGAGTTGGAAAAGAACTTGGCACCTTTAAAGATTCTTGAAGCAGAAGATACCTGATGTGGTTAGTCAGGAAGTGATGGACATGACCCAGAGTTGGGGAGCCAGTTCAACCAGACCGTGGGAGGCCTTATAAACCCAACAAAAGAGTCTACATTCTCTTCTGATTTCAATGAGAACTCAACAAAAGATTTTGAGCAGATGCTTTAAACCCATTCAAGACTGTTTTCATTTTTTGGTCTCTGTAAACACTTTCAATAACAAATTCTCAATACTTTACTGGGGCAAATATGCCCCAGCCTCTGTGCTATAGAAGGTGGCATGAACCTGCTGAGGTTTACTCATTACAGGTCTCTGAACAACCAACGGATGGATAATAATATTTAGTCACTGTGGACCAGTAATTACAGTATATATTTAAAGAAGAAATAGCTACATTTCCTGCTTCAAGCTCTCTCTTATGAAGTGGAGAGCCAATATCTTCCAAATTGTATGCCAGAGACACAATCCATAGTTCTCAGAACTGACTGAGACCTCCCCGAGGTTAATAATTCATGCATGACCTGTGATTGCAGTGCTACATTTTATCTGTTTTCATTAGATGTTCTCCTTTATTGAGTTTTCACAGTGTACATCAGCAGCCTCTGTGTGCCCCTGTTTGAAACAAGCTGCCTGCTTTTAAAATGTTCTGGACAATATAATTTCATCTGAACCATTATGGGGAACACATGGTTCCTGTGTGTCTGGCTTTCTAAATCTTTTCACAAAGGTCTCTAAGACTGGGGTGGGTTGTTGATCTCAAGTTTGTGCCTGTCTAAAGAGTTGTGGCTCTCGCTGTCTTAGGGATCAACTTGCCTCTCCTGCTACCCAATGCAGAGCTCTCTAATCCTGAGAGGAGCGTTTCTAACTCAGGGCATTTTGCAAGAAGGCACTGCAATACTTGGAAGTGAACAAAGTCTTGGGTCTGTAAGCAGCAGGGAGAGGATGACATCTCGGCTCTCCCGGGCCTGACATTGACACCCCCCACGCAGCATCAGGACCAGAGCTCACAGTCTGGCCTGGTCTACACCACATCCTTGAGTCAGAAGCTGGGCTCCATTCCTTCTTTATCCTGAGGCACATTCTTCCAGCCACAAGGTGGCTATGACTTTTCCTTTGTTTATTTTTCTGGGACTACATAGAAATTCCTGAATTAACGTTAGCCTTGTAATTACTTGTGACATAGGTGTAACTTATGGCTGTAGTCCTTCTCAATCTGATTGTAAAGTGAAAAGAAAGTGAAAGTTGCTCAGTCGTGTCTGACTCTTTGTGACCCCATGGACTATATAGTTCATGGAATTCTCCAGGCCAGAATACTGGAGTGGGTAGCCATTCCCTTCTCCAGGGGATCTTTCCAACCCAGGGATTGAACCCAGGTCTCCTACATTACAGGCGGATTCTTTACCAGCTGAACCACCAGGGAAGCCCAAGAATACTGGAGTGGGTAGTCTATCCCTTCACCAACTGGAAACTATCTTGCTATAAAAATGTACCTAATTTGTATAGATCTATAGATAGGCATGGGCATACACACCAGTTATTAATAGTGGCCATCTCTAGATGGTAGGATTTTAACTATTTTTCCTTTTGCTCATCTGTATTTTCTTTTTTCCATGGAAAATTTATTCAGGTTACATTATCTTGAATTATTTATCCTATAAAAAGTAAAGAAAGAAATACCACTTGCTGGGTCTTGGTGCCCAGAACAAGAGACTTGGCTGTCACAGTGAGCCAGGGGAAGGAGAGAAACGACATCCCTTAAGGCATCCTTCAGGACCACCCCCACCCAGGTACTCACGGTGCGTGGGTGCCCCCGACGTTTGCTGCGTGGCGGTGTGCTGTGCGTGTGTGCCTGTTCCAGAGACTCAAAGCCTCCCTCTGCTGCTCCCTGCAATGGAAGCCCAGGAAACACTTGGTTCAAGTTTCTTGCATCTTCTGGAGGTAGTGGTGGCATGGAGGGTGTCCTGAGAGGTGCTGAGAGGGTGGGGAGGAGAGAGTCCTGGCTTCTCTAGGAGACCCGTACCGACAGTGAGCCTGGCTCCTCTCCTTTCTGGTCTTCCCCTGCTTCTCTGTAGATCGTCCTCTTCTACCTCCTCCTCCCCCTTCCATTCCCCACCCTCCTTTTATTTTTATTCTTGCTCCTTTTTTTTTTTTTGACTGAGTCTGGAGATGGTGTGTTTCTTAAACCATTCATCATCTTCCTTCTCCCCAGTTCCTGTTGTTGGCGGACACTTTTAGTATCCAGCCCCTCCTACTCTGCCTCTTCATAATCAAAGTCAAAGTTCTGAAATGTAGAAAATATCTTCTCTATGAAACATCAAATCAAAAAGCCCCAGTTCTTTTTGTCCATCAAAAGCCCTGGGGCTTCAAGACTGTGGTCTCTGATGTGACTCTTACAATGCTTATTTGGAGACATGATCAATTTCTGTGTTTTCTCTGTTTTTTTTTTGTTGTTGTTGTTGCTGTTCATTGGTTGCTTTTTGGTTTTGATTTTTGTCTTCATCCCCAATATTTGTGGGCAAGGCATAGCTTCTGAGGCAATGAAGGCATTGACTTCACCTGGGGAGGGAGGTATGTGGTGCTCAACAACGGAAAATTTCTTAGTTAACACCACCAAATTTTATTTCAACACTTGTAATGTGGGACCAATTATGTATCTTTCTGTTAAGGTTGTTATGAGGAGTTAACAAGCTAATCCGTGAGAACCTTCAACACACTGGCTGGTAGTAAGGCATAGGAAAGGCTCAATTAATGCCACTTATTATTATTATTGCTGATACTATCAGCTGCTCATTACTTCCCATTAGGAAAAGACAGCAGATCCCTGCATCGCCTTCCCCAAGGTATGAACAGGGGAGGTTTGGAGACACATGGGAGCTCCAGTGAACCACACTTGGCTCCCCCACCCCAGGTGGGCTCCTGAGTCCTGGCATGGAGGCTCTACCTTAACCTCCCACATCCTGCTCTAAGGGGCTTTGGGGGGGTCTTGCTGGCTTCCCATTCTGGTGTCAGTGGCCCACCGTACTACTTTGTCCACCCCTGAGGCCAAGGTGGACCCTGGGTGGGATTTTTTTTTTCCCTGAAAGAGTAGAGACCACTTGAAGTAGAAAACACTGGGGCAATTGCTGCCTCCCAAGCAGCCTGACTGGATGGCATCTCTGGACTGCCACAGAACTGGCTGGTAGAACCACCAGTTCCCCAGGGAGCCCTGCTACTGCCCTATCACACACAGGAACACGTTCAGTCACACCCATGCACACACATGCACAGGCATCTGGGCACACATACAGAAGTGCACACACACACACATGCAGGCACGTACACACAAAGGCATGCGTGCACACACACACGGACAAACACACGCCCACAGCAGTGTCCAGGGCACTTGCATATCCCCAATACCTCGGGAGTGGGCTGGTCCTGCAGGATGTCTTAAAGGCCATCACTCCTCCCCCCTTCCCCCTTCCTTGCTCCTCTGCAAATGCTAGATTCTTGAAAATATTGACTGGCTGTGCAGACCAGTTAGGAGACATTTACATTTTGTGCTGGGCCAGTTGTTACCTGAACGGCCCTGGAGATCAGATACTCGTGGATGCCATCTGTCCTGACACGGCACTTGTGAAGATTAAGGTGAACAGACAAAAAAGATGGAGCTGTAAGCAAATGCTGAGGATTTACTAATGTCTCAGAGGACACTGGGTCTCCACTGACCTGGGCAGAATTTGGAGGGATTCTGTCTCATCTGCACACATAGAAAAGAGGCCTTTGAGTTCTGAGGTCCATGGAAACTCTGCCACTTTTCATCAGAGATTTGGAAGCCTCCCTTCTCAAGGCTTCCTTCTTTTATAGCCCAGAGAATCTTCATGTTTCTGCCTGACACAGGTCGGCTTCACCTACAGTCTCATTGCCTACCTTCAGGACACTTGTGCTTTGCTTCTGCAACACTGGTTTGCCCTCCCATGCTTTCTCACTGGTCCCCCATGCCCCCATTTTCTCCTGGGCTTGCTCCCTCCTGGTGCCCCTTCCTTCTCTCCATCTGGCTTAGACTCCTGACCTGTCACATAGACCTCTCTATTGGCAAGTCCAGCTCTCTTACTCTCTTATCCATCTACTGCAACTCCTGGAATAATCTCAAACACTCCATTGATGGAACCCTCCACCTTATCTGGGAGAAAACCTATCTCCCAACCTTGCCATTTGGTGTCACTAAAGATTTATGACTGAGCGAGGCTTCATCATCCCTCTTTGTCCCTCCATCAGACCCTCAACTCCTCTTCCCAAGCCCCCTGGTACCACTGTCACTCCACACTCCCTTGCAACTTTGAGCTGCTTTTAACTTTTAGCAAGACAAAAATAGAGACATTTAGGTAGAATCTTCCAAGATAAGCTCAGCTGTCACCTCCTCTAGGGAGACCTCCCTGATAGCAGACCACTCCTCCCAACTCTGGGTCAAGTCTCCGCTCTGGGCTTGTGCTTCTCTTCTCCATAGCACTTATCACATACGACTGCTATGGCCTGTTCATGATGTTTACTTGCCTCTCTGAATGGGGAGCTCCTGGAGAACAAGGACCTTATCCTGCATCTCTATATCTAGAGTGCCTGTCACAAAGTAAGTGCTCAAGACAGGTTTGTTTGATGAATGAATAAATGAATGAATGAAGCCTACCCTTCACGGAAATGTGGACCCTGACCAGGCAGACTGCATGGGACAGAGTAGTCAGGCCCAGGGGCTCTCCCTTAAAGGGACCCGTGGAAATCCAAGGGGTCCCAAGAAACCGTCTGCAGCATGGAGATCTGAAAGCACAGTCAGCTGCATCCTCATAATAATGAGAAAGCTGCTTTTGTCAACTGGCATTCTGTCGATTTTTAGCTGATCATTTTCAGGGATGGGGGAGTAATTTCTTTTCCTGCTCTTCTTTTCCTCAAAGATAAATTCATCCTTGGCTTAGAGTCCTGAAGTGGACTACGAGCTGGGGCAAGGCAGAATGTGAAGGGGACACAAGCAGCATTTGGTCGCTCCCTCCCATTGAGAGATGTCCCAGAGAGATGTCGTCACATCTCTCTGCAGCTTCTTGCTGCACCTGGCTTACAATATCCAGGCTTTACACAGCCCTATAGACCATCTGGCTCAATTATTTTCATTTGCAGTTTGTGGAACTGGGGCCCAAAGAGGTTAGTTCAAAGACTTGTCAATGCCACCTGGTTAGTAAAATAGGTGGATCTGGGAGTTAGGCCTCCAAGCTTCCAGCCTGCGTCTGAGTTCCCATGCAGCATCCTTCCAGCAGGTCTGGGTTGTGTCGTCTCTCCAGTGGAAGACGTTATCCCTGTGGTGCTAGGATAGGCCATCCGGCTGTAGCCCCCACCACCCAAGGACGAGAGCCTCTGATAGCTCCTAAGAGCAGCCGTGTGGGACCCACCAAGTGCAGGATGGTGGCCGGCAGCCTCTGCACCTTTGACGGAGCCCCCTATCTCGGCAGCAGGTAGAGCTATCTGTTCCTGGCTTGGCAGGACTGTAGCTCTTAGTGATGGAAGAGAAAGCAAGCCAAGCCTGAAAAATGACTTAGCATTCTAACGTTGAGGAGACACAGACTAATGGGTCTCTCCTTGTACATATTAGGTGGTACGGTGACTTAGGGGCACGTCTATGAAGAATGGCCCTGGCCGGACCCAGCCAGCTTTCCCCTGTCACCTCCGCACTTTCAGGGAGCACAGAGCCTGACATAGCTGAGAGTGGACATGTGCCCGGGGTTGATTGTGCCAAGCGTGCCCTGCCATGCCATGTGCTCGTCTGACCAGGGCTCCCACTTGGAGGCAGCCAAGGCAGCCGCTGAAGGAAAGGTTCGCAGCAGAGGTGGGATGTAACAGGGACCAGCTTAGCGTGCCCCGAATCCTCCTTCTGTCAACACCTTTCGGAGTCCTGTGATGCCTCTGTCCCACTATACTTCCACGCAGCACTGTCAGATCTGACTTTTGGATTTATTCATTCCACGAACACGGAGCACTCTCTGCGTGCCAGGCCCTGTCTGGGCTTGGGGGTTCAGCGGTGAGTGAGGCAGCCTGCTCTACAGTCTAGAGAAGTCTAGACTTGTCTAGAAGGCAACACCAGCAGGGATGTTATGTGATGTCAGGGTGCAGCTGTTTGGGAGCAGGCAAGCTAGGAGCAGGACCTGGAGACTGGATGGGCACTTGGGCTACTGCAACTCACGTGCCCGAGGAAGAGGAAGGCCTGCATGAAAAGAAGGAGCTGGCCTCTCTCGAATCTGGGGGGAAGCATTCCAGGCAGGTGGAAGAGCGTGTGCAAAGGGCCTCATGAGGACAGGCTTGGTGAGTTTCAGAAACGAACCAAACAGAAGGCTAGTACAGGACTTCCTTGGTGGCCCAGTGGGTAAGACTCCGTGCATCCAATGCAGAGGGCACAGGTTCGATCCCTAGTGGGGAAGGTCCCACATGCCCTACGGCATGGCCAGAAAGTTTAAAAAAAGAAGAAGACTGTTACTACTGGAGCCTGGTGAGCTCAGAGAAGAGAGACCAGAGAGTGAACCTACAGGAAATAGTGAACAAACGAAGTTTGGATTTTATTCTTAGCATAAAGCTTTGGAGAACTTGAAGGGAGTGGAGAGTGACAGGAACTGATTTGTGTTTTGAAAAAAGATAATCCTCTCTGCCAACCTTTATAGCAACATTTTTCTCAATAGCCAAAAGGAGGAAACAACCCACATTTCCATCTACTAATGAATAAATAAACAAAGTATGGTCTATCCATGCAGTGGAATATTACTCAGTGTTAAAAGGAAAGTTCCAACATGTAATAGGATGCATAAACCTTGAAGACACTGTCGCAGGAAATAAGCCAGACACAAAGGACAGACACCGTATGGTTTCATTTATGTGAGGGGCCTGGAGAGAGATACCTGTGGTCCCAGAGAGCTCAGATTCAGAGACAGAAAGTAGAATGGTGGTTCCCAGAGGCTGGCGGGGAGAGGAGGATGGGGAGTCATTGTTCAGTGGGTAGAGAGTTTCAATTTGATGAAAAATTTCTGGGGATGGATGCTGGTGATGGTTACACAATGTGAACGTCCTTCATATTACTGAATTGTACACAAGGTAACAGTTTAAATGATAAATGTTACATTATGCATGTCTTACTAAAATTAAGAAAAAGACAAATAAGAACAAACAATACCCAAATAAAGACCACCTGGCTTGCACAAGCATTGAAGCAGAAAAACAAACAATAAATAATAGCTGAGCAAATGTAACAACACAGATGATGGTGGTATGGATGAAAGTGGATATTTTGGAAGGAATGGAGAGAAAAAAAAAAAAAAGGAGGAAGGTAATTTCAGACTTAGAGAAAAGGGGCAAAAAAAAATAGGACAGAAATTCCTAGTAATTCTTTACCCAGGTGATCAGCTTGGAAATTAACTCTAGTCAGACTTGACGATGGAGCAGCCTGAGGGCTGGAAAGAGAGAAATTTATAGCCCATTCCTGCACTTCAGGAAGTTAGGTGTGAGGGGCAGAAATCAAGTCATAGACTGTTAAGTACCAGCCAACAAAGGTAGGGCCCAGAGAAGGGAGGCGAGCTCTCCTGGGACACGCAGCCAATAAATGGCAGGGCCAGGATGTGAGCTCAGGTCTTCAATTTGCGCTTTTTGATCAAGGGTGAAAGTGCTTTCATTATAGTCGCATTTCACCTTTATGAAAAGGTCAGGGAGGAGTGGGCAGAGTCAGATTCTCAGAGATGGACCCTGACTCCCTGCTCTCAGGCTCCTGCTATCCTTACAAGGGAGAGGAAGGTGAGCTGAGGCCTGTTAACCATTGAAGCCACCAGACTATTTCACAGTTCCTGCATCTTCTAAATGAGTCTAGCAATATGTCTGTTGGGGCTGGGTAAGAGAGTACAAGAGCATTTCTTTCTGTTAAAAGGGTTTTAGCAGACAGAGTTCTACCCGAAATCTCTCCCCAACACCCCAGAGTGTCTTCCATACCTCTTGCCACGGGGACTGAACTCTCGGTGGTAAAACCATTGCTTGGGATTGTAAGCAGAGGTCAGAAAACGCTCAGAAGCAGCTGGTCATGCAGCATTCATTCATTCATAATGTGCCCAACTATGCCAAGCACAGAAGGACAGAACTGAGACATTCTCTCTTCCCCACCATGGGCATCTGGTATTGTGGAAAGAACATGTGCTTTGCAGACAGACAGAGCGCTTGGAGTACTGGCTCCATGATGCTTTAGCTATGTGATATTGAACAAGTAAGCCTCACTCTCTCAGTCTTGGCTTCTTTATCTGCACCATGGGAACCGTGGCAGTTTTAAAACATGGCTGAGTCCCCATAGACGATAGCTTTTTAGAGTTTGCTTCTTATTTCGACCTATAGTCCACTTCCTAAAACTGTCTTCTAAATTATGCTTTCAGTTAGACATTGGTCAGGATGGATATCTCCCTTCACAGAGAATAGCTAACCAGAGACACTTTCTTTCTTGGATGTTATAGACTGTCTGCATAAGATGCTGCTTTGGGAATGTGTGTTAGTCGTTCAGTTGTGTCCAATTCTTTGCAGTCCCTTGGACTGTAACCCCCAAGGATCCTCTGTCTGTGGAATTTCCCAGGCAAGAAAATTGGAGTGGGTAGTCATTCCCTTCTCTAGGGGATCTTCCAGCCCAGAGATCGAACCCAGGTCTCCTGGATTGCAGGCATATTTTTTACCATTTAAGCCACCAGGGGAATCCTGACAACAACTTTGGGAATAGCTGTTGTCATTTGAGGGACTTTTGTTGTGTGCATGAGACTTTGGCCATCAGGGTGTGTGACTTAAGGACAGGGATTCAGGTAGGAATGAAAACAGTCAAGGAGGCACTGAGGGAGAAAGAAGTCTTACCACCCTGTGGCTCACCATTACCAGAATATTCTAAAAGTCTTGTTCACAGGCTAGTTTGTGACTTACAAAGCAATGGCAGTTAAGGTACATCGGGACCTGGGTTCTGTTTCTTTAATATCTGTCCCCGTGACATCAGTGAAATGGTGTGAGGTTGAAGACAGGCCTGTGGTGGCCCAGCTGGGAGAAGGGAGCAGCTGTCAGTGTCGAGATGCTGGCCCGCCCTGGACTCAGGTCTCTGGCCAGGTCTGACTCTGAAATGTCAGTGCCCTCTCCTTGGCCTCCATGCTCAGTCCTGTGTCACCCACTGGTGGCTGTGTTAACCCAGGAACACTGCATATATATCTGTGCATTTAGCTGAGAGCTTGCCCACTATAATGACCGGAATAAAATGCTTATAAACACAAAAAAACACAGGATGGCTACAAACTCTTGTAGAGTGCTTATTGAGAGGTGGGCTTCCCAGGTGGCTTAGTGGTAAAGAACCCACTTGCCAAGGCAGGAGACACAAGAGATGTGGGTTCAATCCCTGGGTCAGGAAGATCCCCTGGAGAAGGGAATGGCAACCCACTCCAATATTCTTGCCTGGAGAATCCCACGGACAGAAGAGCCTGGTGGGTTACAGTTCATGGAGCAGCAAAGCGTCGGACGTGACTGGGTGACTGCGCATAGCACAGCAATGCATTGAGAGGTAGGGTCTATGGCAGCTCCCCTTGAATCTGGCCAGACTGTGCTCGCTTCATTGAATAGGATATGGTTGGAGTGATGCTTTGTGAGGCCTGAGCCTAGGTCATGAAGGCCAGGAAGCCTCCTCCTTGTTCTCTGGAACACTGAGCCACCGCATAAGCCACCATCCTGGAGAGACCATAAGTAGCTAGTCCAGCCTGTGAGTCCCCCCGGAGCCTGGGCCAGACACGCAAGTGATCAAACCATCTGGCAGATGGATCGTCCAGCCCTGGCTCTTCTAGCCTCTGACCATTTGACTCGAATCAGAGACCAGCAGTGCCCACTTTTCTCTGTGCCAGTTCCTGGCCCACAGAATCCATGGGCATAATGAAATGGCTGTTATTTTGTAGCACGGGGTTTGGGATGGTTTGTTAGGTAGAAAACCAGAGCTGTTCTACATCCCCGAGGATTACTGTTCTCTTTAAATGGAAAATAAAGAAAGTGTACAAAGTCGGTACCCTACCTTAGTGTCTTAGTCCATTCAGGATGTGTAACAAAATATCATGGGCCTGGGTGGCTTATTTATTCCTCAGTTCTGGAGACCAGAAGTCTGAGGTCAGGCTGATGGCATGATCAGCTGAAGGCCTTCTTCCAAGTAGCAGATTTCTCGTTGCATCTTCCTGTGACAGAAGGGGTTAGGAAGCTCTGTGGGGTTCCTTTTTGGGGGGTCTTCTTTCATAAAAGCACTAATCCCATTTCATGACCTCATCACCTCTCAAAGACCCCACCCTCTAAAGCCATCACTTTGAGGGGTTAGGATTCAACACATAAACTCTATTGGGGACAGAAAGATCCAGATCATACCATGAGGGTGCATCCCAGAGCTTCCCATGAAGTGCTTTCCTGGTGTCTCAGATGGTAAAGAGTCTACCTGCAGTGCAGGAGACTCGGGTTCAATCCCTGGGTTAGGAAGATCCCCTGGAGAAGGGAATGGCAACCCATTCGGGTATTCTTGCCTGGAAAATCCTGTGGACAAAGGAGCCTGGTGGGCTACACCCCACGGGAGCAGAGAGTCAGACACGACTGAGTGACTAACACACACTTAGCACAAGGGCCCCAATAAATATGTTTCCCTTTTCAAACGAAAGATTCTAACTCTTTAGCAATAGAAGTCAACTAATAACTAAATAGGCTGTGTAAACATTGTAAAAGGTATGAGAATGAAGTACAAAAAAGGAATCAAGGAGCTACTTAACTTTGTGAGGACTGGGGGCTTTGGGGCTGTGTCTGGGATAACTTCAGAAGGAGGAGACATTGCAATCAGTCTAGAAAGACAGGCAGGTTGCTGGGGGCTCACCGACCGAAGTGTGAGAGGGATGTTCTAAGGAGAGAGGTCACTCCCTTTCCTGCCCATCACTGGGCTGCTCCAGCCAGTGAGTCCTTGGCGATGTGAGTCAGGTTCTGTCCCGTATTTACCTCCTGCCTTGGCTTCTATCTGGATCATAGTCCTAACGGTAGCCCGTAAGGAGAGTGACCATCTGATTTATCATCTAAACTGGGGCACTTGGAGAAGGAACAGGGACATTATTAATAATTCTGCCAAGGCAGGGGATGCGAGGAAGGCTCAAGAAGGGAGGGATATATGCATATGTATAGCTGACTCACTTTCTTGTACAGCAGAAACTAGCACAATATTGTAAGCAATTATCCTCCTGTAACAAAAAATAATAATAAAAAATAGTAATTCTGCCAGGACAACAGGTAGAATTCAAGATTGTTCTAGGAAATTGGGATGTATAATCACCATGCCTACTTCTCTACCCCTGCTGCTCGCCCCAGGCCAGGCATGCTAGCTTTCCTAATGATCCTCAAATACATGAGAAAAATTCCAGCCTCAGCCTCACTGCATCTTCTGGTCTCTGCCTACGATGCTCTTCTTCCTCTGGATGATCACGTGGCTCATTCCCCTACTTCAAGTCTTTGATCAGATGTCACCTCTTAAATGGTCTGTCCCTGCTTACCCTATTGAAAACTGACTCTCAATAGCCTTCTCATCTTCCTTGCTTTATTACCTAGCACTCATCACTTTCTAATATACCATGAAAAGTGAAAGTGTTAGTCACTCAATCATGTCCAACTCTTTGTGACCCTATGGACTGTAGCCCATCAGGCTCCCCCTGTCCATGGGGTTGCCTAGGCAAGAATACTGGAGTGGGTTGCCATGCCCTCCTCCAAGGGATCTTCTTGACCCAGGGATCAAACCTATGTGTCCTGCAAGCAGATTACAGGCAGACTCTTTATCATCTGAGCCACCAGGGAAGCCTATACAACAATATTTATTTTGTTAGCATTTTTGTCTTCCCTCATCAGAATGCAAGTTCCAGAAAGCCAAGATTATCTGACTGTTTCATTTGCTTCTGTACCCCTAAATGTCTAGAACAATACCTGACACTTAGTAGACACATGATAAATATCCAGTGAAAGATTTCCTAAGCAAAAGCAGTTGACTGGTCTCCTTAAAGAAATAGAGTCTAACCATAGATAATTCAGGCTATTCAATCTAAGGATACTGAAGAATGTTTTGCATGAGAGATGTTTTTTTAAAGTTAATAGCTTTTGAAAACTAGCCAAGAGAAACATCTAAAACAAAATGTATGGCCCACATTCGGCACGATTTTCTTTTATAAAGTTTTCCTCCACATCTCTTAGTATCATAAATTATTATAGCTGGGAGAAATCAGCTCTAAAATTCTATGTTTCTAAGTGAAAAACTATTATAACTTAAAAAAATTGAAATGCTATTTTTTTCTGGATAGTAAAGAAAGCTGAAGGTCAGGGTAATAAGGGGAAACTGAGGATCTGAGCAATTTATGAGTCAATTTCTTGGGTTGGTGGACCATTGGGATTTCTCCCAGTTGCTGCGGGGGGTATTTCAATCCTGTCTCTAGCTGCTGGAATAACATTTCCTCTATTTCTCTAGCTCCCCACGAGAGTCTGCAGATTCTAGTAGATAAATTGTCAGCAGTCCTTCCCATTTCTGAGGCATTAAGTTTAAATCCTGTTAAGGTTCCTCATATATTAGAAATAAAACTTCTATTAACTTTTCCCCTGTCAGTGCAATCAGACTTAAATTAATTTTTAACACTTGGGTAGAGCAGCACAAGAGAGATATGTTCCCAGAGCTGCCGCACGTGGGCTGCTGGGAGCGTGGGTCAGGAGGCCTGGTCGGGCGGACTCCCCGCGGAACCTGCCGAACCTGCCCCACGGCACCAACAGGTTGTGTTGAGAGGGGCTCTGTCTCCATAGATAGTGCTCCCGGCAGTGTAATAAGATGTTAATGGGATCCCGGGCCATGGTAAGACATTGGCTTTGTAAGACACGTGCTAGACCCCTGAGACAGCCCATCAAACTGACCTGACTGACTTTTCATTGATTTGATCAGGTGGCATCATCACCCTTGGAGATGCCCCATGAGTCACCTTCAGTGCCCAGAGAAAGCTCATTTTTGAGGCTGACCATATGATCTGTGAAAGCATGGGCTTATATGTAGTTGATGTATCATCACAGATAAAGTTTAATCCCTGATTTCATCACTTGAAAACTGTAAGACCTGAAGCAGAAACAGAAAGGAAGGAAAGAAAAAGAGCGACCATTTATTGAACACCTACTTTGTTTTGGGCCCTGAGCAAAGGTGTGTGTGTGTGTAAAACCTATGATAATATCATATTAACTACATATTACATATGCTATCACATATATTACATATATATTATGTATTTTGCAAGAAAATTCATTTAACTGTTAAATGACAGAGTTCTTATTTGAACCTAAGTCTATTGAAACCCAAAACTAGGACTTTTAAAGTTTTAGTGTAAATTATTGAAACTTCCTGTTCCTCAGTTTCCCTTCTGTAAAATGGGGAAATAGTACCCACTCCATATGCTCACTGTGAAGATTAAAGGAGATAATGTGTGTGGAAAGGTTAGCACAGAACCTGGTACAGCTTTCAGCATGCTACCTACTATTGTAGTAGTAATAGTAGTAATTAAATTTCCTCTTTCTTGCAAAGGCAGAAAAGATCCTTATGCTCAAATTAATTTCTTGACTGTTGTATGCACCATTATGCTATGTATTTGGGGGGAAAATGATAAAATTTCATTCACCTTCATTCACTCATTCATTAATTTGTTCATTGTATGTCTATTTAAAAGGTATGCGATTTAAGAAACATAAGTCATACCCCATCTTCAAGGAAGTTTACAATCTGGTTGAGATGGACAGACATATACACACGGTCAAATGAATAATAAAGAAGGCAATAAGTGAACTAAGCCAAATAAGTAAGGTTTGAGGAGCCGAGTCACTGTGGGCTGGATATGTGGAGCTGAGGGGAGCTGGGCTCTACACCAAGCAGGCTTTGGCTTTTAGGAGAGAAAATATTCAGGACCCCTCATCCCAAAGACAAGAAAGTACTTGGGCAACAAATGGCAGTTGGTTCTCTCAGAAATGGAACTTTTGTTTTGCCATTTCTACTCTGAGCTACACAAAATTGGACAGGATTCAGAGAAGGGGTGTTATGCGTACTTGAAATAGGAGCAAACCCTTTCAAAAGAAGTATCCTGTTTCTTAATGAAAATTCTTTTGAATATGGAGATTATATTGTCATACTCTACCATAATCCCTAGACCACCACCACCACCTTACCGTCCCCGTCATCATGATTATCACCATCTCTGTGTATCCCTCCACTATTATCATCACCTCTACCATCACCCCACTCATCACCTGCATTATGTTAACAGCACCACACCATCCCCATCACCACCACCACCGTCATCAACATCATTATCACCTCCACCATCATCTCCACTATCACCTCTACCATCACCTCCACCACCACCATCATTACTTCCCATATCGCTCTTACCACCACCACCCCACCAGGCAAATCACCCAACTTCGAGCCAAGAGATTATGAAAATGAGTGGGCCTCACTTAAAGGTTCATGTCAGTCTAAATGGAGTAAGAGGTTTATGTCTTCTGTTCCCTCATATGAGACAAGATAGGGACTGATCTTGGCCCCAAACAGAGCTTCCCACCTTGTGATCATTTGGTAAAGCTGATGTTACAAAGAAAATGCATCTAAAAGTCACTTGCCTCACTCTGAACCGAGGTTCCCACCTCCTTCAAGTGTGCCTGGAGAGCTGAAGAGAGATCCAGTTGTTCAGTTTCAGGAGGTGGCGAGATGGTGGCGGCCATGGAGAGGGGAGCCTGAGAAGACCTGGCAGACAGGAAGAGTTTCCTTCCCACTTGCAGCAGCCCATCCCCCTCAGGCAATAGACAGGTCTGACTTCAAACCCTAGTTGGGGATACTGCTGCATGAGTAATGTCCAGAAAGATTCTATAAATGGTTTCTTTCATCTCCCATTGAAATGAAAGAACAAGAGAGAGCGAGAGTCGAAATGAATTGTATTCCTGCTGCAGAGAGTTCATTTGATAAATAATGCATATAGAGTTTGCAGTAATAACTGCTCTTTTCCGATTCAGCATGTGCGGGTGAGTTTTGACATACATTCTCTGTATTTCTAACAGACAGTGAATGACTGGTGTCTGGATTGGCATTATGAAAGGCAGGGCAGACTGTTAACATTTGCTGTAGTGTCAGAAAGGTTAATCTGGCTTTTTCCCTTGAGCCAGGGGCAGGGCACTTTCGCCTTTCAGTGGAGATGTGGGAGAAGAAGCAGGAGACATATGGAGAATTCTTCCCCTGGGCTCCTGGGAAGCAGTGGCAAGGAGGTGATACATGCCACCAAGGTGGAGAGGATCCAGGATCCAGGTGGAGAGGGAGATATGTATCTTCAGAGTTTTGCTCTGCTGCCTTCTCTGAGCTTCTTTCTCTTAGCATCCAAGAGACACATGGGGTGCTGGCAAGGCTGTGGAGACACACAGCCAAGCTTTCTCTGTGGACTCCCCTGGAGGGCTGGGGTGGGTGGGGGGCTTGCTCCTACCAAGACGGAAGAAGCACTGGGATATTGAAAAAGTTCCCAATTCTGCCAGCCCTTGGATTTCCAGGAGACAAACACCGGACTCAAAGTGAAAAATTAGTCATTTGATCATCGTTATGTTATCTTGCATTTTGCCTCTAAACAAGTTAGAATCCAAGTTTTTATAATGTGTTTTGCCTTACAAAGTATCCGCACATATCTTATGCCATTTGGTCCTCACAACAATGGGCAGGAGGTTACTCCCATTTTATGATGAAGAAACTAAGGCTAGGAAAGGTTTGGTGAATTGTTCATGGTGGCAAAGCAGATAAGAGGAAGAATTACTCAAAAGAGTCTGTGAGTTAGGTTTTCTGACTCTAAGCTCAGTGCTTTTATTGCTCAAGGTTTCCTCTCTAGAGACGTTTCTGCAGTGACTTTATTGTGCTTTGTATGTGTGTATGTCGGGGGGGAGCACACATGTGGGCACATGTGTGCACGTGCATATAGATGCTCAGGTGCACACACAAATGCACACACACATGCACTGTGCGCACAAAGGACACACACACATCCACATATGTGCACACTTATGTGCGTGTGCACACACATACACACTCAGATGTATACACATGTGCAGGTACACACACACACACACACACATGCACTCACACGTGTGAATCATGATTTCACAGCTGAAGCCACAGGAGCATTCCCAGTAGGGGAGGCTTTCTACTATTCAGCTTATTTCCCTTCCCTTCAGTGAGAAATCACTCAAAACCTCAAGAATCACTCTTCCCGACCCCAGATGGATGGGTGGGGCACCCCGGGAGCCCCAGGAAATAGTTTCCACCCTGCAGGGGTCTGCAATTCTGTAGAATCATGATCCATGGCTTCTTTTAGCCACTGACCTCTGGTTGGGGTTTGTAGCAGTTGGTGACTGCAATTTGCTGGGACTAAGATTTATAATGCTCAGTGTTCAAGAAGATGTAATTTACCTCCCAGGAGGGACAACTTTTGCTCCCAAGAAAATGTTTTCCCTCCCCTGGCTCACCTTTACATTTAAGAAATAACTCTGAGAGGTGAAAGAGTGCTTAAAATTTTAAATATTAGTTTCCTTTCCACAAAGATTAGATAACATTAATGTCAGAGCTGACTTATTTTTCCTCAAAGGTTCTTTTCTCAATTTTCCACTCAGGTAACCTACAAGTGACTTTCCATGAAATAGCAGGAAACAAATTCTCTACATCTACTATGTTTCTCCCCATAATGCTTCTTTCTTCCCATCTTTTGCTTTGATTTCTTTCTGCAACATCTCTTGGGAAATCTTACTTCTTGTTTTCAAGAGTTTACTACTTCTGCTCATACTTTTTTTTCCTGTCAATTTTTAGGTTTCTCTTTTTCCAATGAGACTGTTCCCTTCCACTCCCATGAATTCTTAATGGTTTCCTTCACATGGTCTCTTATTTCTGCAATTTTTTTGCTTTTCCCTTCCTTGTGCCCTGGATCTTGTCTCAACTTTGCCTTATGTTTCCTCCTCCATCTTTGCAGGGACGGGTCATAAGCAGAGTGATACTTTGGGATTGGGATGGTCATAAATTTGACACCAGACTCTCCCCCTTCAATGGCCTTCTGACCTTGGTCAGTCACTTTCCCAGTTCTCAGAGCCTTGGCTTCTATATTTGAAATGTAGGGTATTGATATCTAAAATGCAGAGTTATTTTGAGAGTTAAGTGAGATCTTAAGGGAAGCACCTCTCCCAGGACCTGATCCCTAACAGGTATCCCCAGAATATCCAACTCTTTGATTCCTTAGCTAACCTGGATTAAGTTGCATGGGTTAACTGGGCCCATCAAGGTAGAAATGTCCTTAACTTGGTGTATGTGAATGATCCCAAATAAGCCAGGTTTGTTTTGAAGCCAATACAAATGAAAACACAGAAGCAAAGCAAACAGCGAAGGAAATTGTGAGGCTGAAATGCATCAAAGGGTCGGTTCCCCTCACACTGTGTTTGTACTGAGAACATTTTGATAAATGAGCAAGAAGAAAAATCAAAAAAAGTGCTCCTTGGTTCAAACAAGCTGTCACGGCCTGCGAGATAAAGATGTACTCGTCCAGGGACGTCAGTTTCTAGACACACACCATCATTATGCTCAATTTAATAATATACACAGACATTCTCCTGAGTTCTTATTTGGCAGTGGCCGACACTCCAAGAGCTGATCTTGCTAATTTTGTGTATTTGGATTCTGCAATAAAACAAGCAGTCTCAATATTTGGGTTCACTGGGAACGGGTTCTGCAATTGTAATGTTGATTAAGTAGGGGAACGTCTCTTAAAACATAGTTAATTCACACTGACAGGGTGAGCTTGAGAATCTGTAAATAGCACCACCCCTATCGAGAATAGCAATACGCCTCCACCACGTCAAACAGTAACAATGGCCAGCAAGACAAGGACTGGCCAAAGAATATGCACAGTGGTTGAAAGGTAGGAGGGGGGCAAAAATTTGCACCCTGGAGGGGGTAGGGTTGTGTGTACATGTGAATAATGAACTTTGCCAACAAGATAGTTTTCATGCTTTTGACAGAGTGATAGACCATTTTAGAAACTGTTTCTGTAAAAATGTAGAATTATTGTACTTTTATTAGAGATGGACACAGGCCAAAAGTATAACTTTCTAGAAGTCAGGGGCCAGAGCAGAAGGGCAAGTTTTCTCTGAATCACATTGAAGAAGCTCTGCCTTAAAAGATTCTGTATCTATTTTCATCTTTAAAGAGCCTAGAGTCCAAAGCAAGAGTCCTGGAGGGAGCAGGCGACCTTTAGGTAGGGCTTCCTTAAATTCACTTATATCACCTGCTTGAAGGGTTCAACAGGACCTTCTAATTCCTCTATGTTTTCCAAAGATTTCAGCCCTCTCCTGCTTCTATTTCAGAAACTCCATTATGTGTGCTCTCGTCAGCACCCCTAGTCTTTCCTCTTTTACCATCCTTTCAGTGTATACACTTGTCCAAAGCCAAAGCATGAGCAAAGCCAGCTTACTTAGTAGCTCAATTTATCATCAAAGAATTAGGTTATTTCTGCTTTCTTGCACTGATGTTCCCATCATGTTGGCTTTTGTTGTCAGGCTAGACTCCTCTTGATCTCAAAATAGTTGCCTCAGCTCCAGTTATCACATCCTTACCCAGCAACATTCAAAATTTGGAATTGGGGTAAGAGTGACATTCCCATTCTTATACCTCTGTATTAAAGTGAGAAAAATCCTTTAAAGCTGTCTCACAGTTCATTGGCCAGAATTGTGCATGTGCCCATTTACATGACAGTTCCTTGCTAGGAAGAACAGAGTTACCTTCATTGATCAAGACCCACTGTCCTCTCCTTTCTGCCAGGGGTTAGAGAAGGAACAATCCTAAACTGATTGTTATCAGTCACTCGAATGAAATTAGGATGATACTTATAAAGAAGAAAGGCCTTCCCAGGCGGCACTAGTTTTAAAGAAGCCCTCTGCCAATGCAGGAGACTTAAAAGATGTGGTTTTGATCCCTGGGTTGGGAAGACGCCCTAGAGTAGGAAATGTCAACCCACTCCAGTATTTTTGCCTGGAGAATCCCATGGACAGAGGAACCTGGAGGGCTACGGTCCACAGGATTGCAAGAAGTCAGACTGAAGTGACTTTGCATGAACACAACGAATAAATGAGAGAAGGCTGCTAAGTAGATACCCATAGAATATATACTTCCCAGTGGAGTTGGTAACATAATCCAGGAGTATACAAAGCAGAGGGCTTGCAAGGAATGACATTCCCTTCTTCTCTGGTCTGACTTGCCTGAGGGCTCATGAATCTGAAGCACAGGTACGCTGACAAAAAGGACGTGTAGCTATCACATAGGCTTCTTCACTCTGAATAATTGGTCCCTTGATCTCCCTTCACAAGATCTAAGCCACAAATCTCTTCTCCCCAACACTTGATAGAAAGCCTTGAGCTCAAAAGGGAATAATCAAAGAAAAGAATTAATAATAAGACAAATTTCAACTGCATTGAACTCAGCACTTCGGAATGAGGGGCAAATCCATTTTAGCCCACCAGGTTGAATAGACATGGGTTAACCTTTGTCCAAAGAGCCCCAAGACTTCAGAAATCCAATATCCAGACATCAAGTATTTAACAAAATGTAAGCAATCCTGAAGAAGAGCACGAATCCCGTTAATAAAGACTATAGATGGTACCGAGCTGGAAGACATTGCCAGTCTCAAGGAAGATGAGAGGTTAGCCCAAGGGACCAGACAGAGAGCCAGGGACAAGCAATGAGAAGGTCAGGAGTTGCTGGGAAAGCCACGCACCTCAGACATAATAGCACCCAGAACACAGGCATTCAAGCAGCTGGGAAATTTCTGGATTGTACACTGGACCATTCCCTAGCAACGGGCTGAGCAAATGTTACAAACTGAAAGGATACACCCGAACAACAGTTCATGTGAGCTAAAGTCATTTTCTAAGGCAAGAAAGCAGCCCTTTTGAGACTTTCCACTGTCATCTTACATTCACAGAGGCTAGAAAATGCTCATATGCTAGATATCATTTATTTTTTCATTGTCTTCTACCCTGTCAATTGCCTTTTATAAACTTCCCTGTTTTAATAGTATAGACAGGGCACTAAAAATGAGGACAATTATTTAGATACAGGACTTGAGAAATCTAGCTGCCAGGTTGCTGCTGGAGAGCAGGCTTTGCCTCCTAGAGGGCCCTGCCTCTCCTGGAGCGGGGAGCGGGCAGAGGGCTGTTAGCCTTAAAAGCACTGGATTTGCCCTGCACCTACCCAGGTGGGCCCTGAGTCTGGCCAGACCTGGAAAGCCAGTATGCAGATTAGACCTTTTGTTTCTTTCTAAAAAATAATTATTTATTTCTTTTTGGCTGTAGTGGGGTCTCTAGTTGTGGTGAGCGGGGGCTACTCTCTGGTTGCAGTGCAGGGGCTTCTCATTGCTGTGGCTTCTCTTGTTTCCGAGCATGGGCTGTAGGGCCCACGGGCTTTAGTAACTGTGCCACATGGTCCCAGTGGTTGCGGCTCCCAGACTTTAGACCACAGGCTTAATAGTTTTGGTGCACGGGCTTAGTTGCTGCTCCACAGCATGTGGGATCTTCCTGGACCAGGGATCAAACCCATGTCTCCTGCACTGGCAGGCTTTACCTGAGCCTCCAGGGAAGCCCCTCGACCATTTGTTTCTGGTCTTCCACAGACCGATAGGAGAGACATCAATGCATTCCAGGCCCACATGCCAGGTGGCAGCCAGATATCCTAGAGGAACGAGTAAGGGCCCTCTTGGCCTTGGACGGGTGCGACTCTTCAAAACCTTGCTGGCCTTAATGGAAATACCAGCTTTCCTCCTCTCATACTGTAAGACCCTGGGCAAGTTTCTTTCCTTCTTTTAGCCTCTATTTCCTGATCTATAGAAGAGGGATAATAGTCCTACTGAAGCTCCTAGATAGGGCTGTTTAAAATAAATAATCCGTGTAAACTTTTTAGCTGGCGTGTCATTAAAAAAATTTTAGTTGGTTCGTCTGTCTGACTCTGCCACCCCGTCAACTGTAGTCCTCCAGTCTCCTTTATCTATGGGATTTCTCACCAAGAATACTGGAGTGGGTTGCCATTCCCTTCTCCAGGGGCTCTTCTCGACCTAGGGATCCAACACGGGTCTCCAGCATTGCAGGCAGTCTTTACCCTGTGAGCCACCAGGGAAGCTCTAAGCACTGGATAAATGCCAACTGTTATTTTGTATAAGTCAGTGGAATAAAATGAGACTTGATGACAAATGCTTAAGTAGATTTCAAAGCATATTGATTACATAGCAGCTCAGTGCCCTTATGTGATTTTTTTTAAAGAGCTTTTTAAAAAACTTAGATGGCGCTGGCTTTCGCCTCGGTGTGGGTGTAGTCTAGTTGCTGGTCTCTGTACCTCTGCAGGTTTGGCTCTGTGTGAGGCCCTAGGCTCAAGCTTCCAATGCCTGGCACATAGTAGGAGACCCAGAAATAGATATTGAAAGAAAGAAACAGAGATGAAGGAGTAAAGAAGCAGCCAAGAGCTGTACCTTGTACTTGCTCTGAAGTAACATTGCTCATGGCTCAGACCAACCTCTGCAGCAGGCATTGCCCCCAAGAACTGGATGCTCACATCTCCCCAATGCTGATCCCTTGAGGCCCCCCAGTAAGCAGACCTGCTGGATGTGCAGTAGCTTAAGATACCTCTGTCTTGGTCCCCACCTTTTCATACTCCTGTTTCACCAATTTGAACTCTGGCTCTGCAACCTTGACCTCAGCTCTGCCCCTGGTCTCTTGAACATGCTGTGTGGAAGTGGTCTTTCCACCATCACAGCGTTTTTATTGCTTAAACCCCTATTTGTCACCTATGGGCATCATATTGGACCTTGGCAACCCACTCCAGTACTCTTGCCTGGGAAAGCCCATGGATGGAGGAGCCTGGTAGGCTATAGTCCATGGGGTCACGAAGAGTCGGACATGGCTTAGTGACTTCACTTTCACTTTTCACTTTCATGCATTGGAGAAGGAAATTGCAACCCACTCCAGAATTCTTGCCTGGAGAATCCCAGGGACGGGAGCCTGGTGGGCTGCCATCTATGGGGTCACACAGAGTCGGACACAACTGACGTGACTTAGCAGCAGCAGCATGCCCTTTAATCATAAAAAAATAATCCTGGGAGTTAAATTCTTTAAACCTTATGCAATAGACTGTAAAATTGAGGTTCAGAGAGGTGAAGAACCTAACTCAGGGACACACAGCTAGCACTCAAATACCAGTCTCTGGCTTCAAAGCTCATGAAGCCATTCAAAGCTCGTTCTTCAGCCTTGGCTCTTCTAGTGGATGCCAGCTTGGCTCTCTGAGTCTTGAGGCCTCAGAAAAGACTCCCGTGGAACCCAATTTCCCCAGCTGGTCACCTGGCTGCTGTCTCAGCTAGATTCCTTTCATAGTTCCTTAATCTCCCAGGAGGTACACTCCTGACCTCATCTTTCCAGGCTTGGACTACAGGGACCTGAGTCCTGTCGTGAGGATCTGCCCACTGACAGGGCCCTGCGGCCATGACCATGTCTTCCTGAGCTAGGCGGGGTGTCTCCCAGCTTCTTGTGCGGGGCTCCCATCTTTGATCTGCTGTGTCAGGAAATCCTGTTTCTTATCCCAGATGACTGGTGCCCACCGCTTGTTGTAACAACAGTCATTGTCTGGCCCGTGGATAGCTTGTTCAATCTGACAGATTGCCCATTTAGCTCCTACAACTGCATCTACATGTCACCATCCCACCCAAATGGCACACTCAGCAGACAAAAAGCTGGGTTGGGGTCTCGGCGATCCTTCCTTACTGGGTTCCCTGGCCATACACAAGCTGCCAAGACCCACACTGCGGACACGGCACAGTCCCCAAACTACTCGGCCTTGGCTCTCTGGGGTGGGAGAAATAGGTCTTAACCCCTGAATCCTCAGAAGAAGGAGGCTGGAATTCCAGGGCCTGGCAGATGATTAATAGGCCTGCCATATTAGATTCGACCCATCAGGGCAACATTAAATGTGATTTATGACTTTGGTTTTAATTGAGATTTTACTGAATTATTTATTCGATGCAGAGAGCAGACCTGGACCCATATTCCTAAGTGTGCCAGGCGTCCTGTGCTCAGAGCTGGGCAAATATGTTCTACCCAAGGGTGATGTCCATGCTCCCCCAGAGCGGTGCCCCAATCCTCCACCTCCCAGCTAGAGAGGGTCCACCTTGGAAGAGCCACAAAGGCAGAGTACTTTGTCTCTGCCGCTTCCTGCTTCATCCTTAACGCTTTCAAACCCAAGGACAAACTACAGAATGGACTGGTTCACAAAATGAAACCATGAACTCCATGAAGTGAAGGTGTAAATGACTTCATGGAGCATTTCCATTCTAAAAGAGAACAGAAGAGCTGGGCGATGTTTAACTCAGAGGGATGACCTTTCCAGGGGTGGAATTTCAGGTCACTGGGGAGAAGCTTGAAGGTCTGGTCCACAGGCAGATATCAAGGGATAGCCATGAGCTTTGGAGGCGGGGGAGACAACGATGTGGTGGTCTTGCGGCCCCACTGACCCACGGAGCTTGTGACTGCGGCTGCCATGCTGGCCGGTAGTGATGGGCATTCTGAGCATACCACTATCTGCGGGCATGATGGATGGTGAGGGCAGGGAGGAGGACCAGGAAATATGTGGAAACTTTCTCCCCACCCCCACGAGGCTGCTTTCTGACCTACAAGTGGGAAAATTGGGCTTAAACGACATTTATTGAATTTTGAACTGCATAGGGCCAAGAAAATTACTCGTTAATATATAAAGCACTGCATTTCCCATAATGTGAGTGCCAGTGAAAAATGGATTCGTGCTTGCTTCATAGAGAGAAGCTTGCCTTTAAAGTAGTAGCGTAAATGTGTCCTTAGGGAGAGAGGGAACAGCAAATTAGATAGAAGCTTGCAATATGATATGGCAGAGAGGAAGCTTATGCACGGCTCTGTGCCTGCAGACATCAGAGCTGAAGAAGGAGGCAGGTAGTGTAGCAGGAGCAGTGTCTTGATCTCCAGGAAGCTGGACCCCCTACCTTCCTTCCCGAACACCTTCTGAAGGTGAGAGAGCTTGCTGTTGCGGGTCAAGTAAGGGAGCTTGCACAATGTGGAGGGAAGGGCATGGTTACAGAGGAGGAGGTGTGGGTTGGAATCCCTCATGGTCATCTCTGGGCAAGTTGCTTACCTTCTCCGAACTTTAGCTTCCTCAGTGGTATACAGATGGAGGCAAAATGCTTGCCAAGTGGAGCTCATGTGAGACTTCCTTTAGATACAGCATACAGAGCATCTGGCTTCTAACAGAGGTCCTTTCCTTTACCTTTAGACATTCCTTTGGCAAAATATTCTCATTTATGCCACATTTGTTGAATTCCTAACCTGCACAACATAGCTTGTGACCCCAAAGAGTGTGGGATATTGTGATAGTTTCAATGAATGACATGCAGAAAGAAGTATGAAAATACAGAGGAGGTGAAATTAATCCAATGTGAGGATGTGGGGGGAAATCTGAGACAGGTGCCGGGAGGATGAAGAGACCCCTATGTTTAGTCTTAAGTATGAGCAGTAACAGCCAAGGGAAGGGGCATTCTGGGCAGAGGGGTGGGCAGGGGCCAAGGCATGGTAGTGGGAATGGCATGGTTCATTTAGGGCTTCAGCTGGCCAGAGCATAGGTGTAGTCAGGGACAGAAGCAGGTGACCCTGGAGGGTCCATACTGAGCAGGTAGACTTTGTTTGAATAATGAAAGGTAACCACTGTCATCAAGAAGGGGACAGTGGATCTGGCAGTTTGTGCAGGCTGGGCTGGGGTGGCTGGGGCAGAATGGATGATTGGGAGGTTCTTGCTGCAACCAATAAAGGTGACAGTTACTGAAGGTCAGAAATGGAGTGTTGGAGTTGGGGATGGGCAGAGGGCAGAAATGAGACATTTTTAGGAGGTAAAATGGGCAGAAAACAGGCCTGAGGAAAGAGTCACAATGGTCTTTGGTTTGGAGATTGCTTCCAACTGAGAGACAGAATTCAGAAAGAGGAGCAGATGGTAAAGAAATCCCTGAGCCGGGTTTCAGACTTGTTGAGTTTGATGGACCTATGGGGCTGCTAGCTGGAGATAACCAGCAAGTGTGGGGCCACAGAGGGCAGGATGGTGGATATGCCCTGGTCTTCTGCGAGATGTTCTGGGTCTTCAACAGCAAAGAAGGCAAGGCCTCCACTGTTGAGGAATTCATGGTCCTTACAGGAGGGCTCATTGCCAAGAGAACACAGCACAAAGGGCAATTGACTATGTGTAGTTGAGTCAGAGGAAGTTCAGAGAGAAAGAGAGTTTTGAGTTGGACCCTAAAGGGTGAGTAGAAATGTACCAAGTCACGGGTTGAGATTGGCATGGGGACTGGGGCTTCCCCACTGATGGGATAAATACATAAAGATATAGAGGAGCTGTATTGATGGGTATGAGGAGGGTTGCAAAGCCACTTCCAGCTGGACTGGGGCTTATGCTGGTAAGAGAGGGAGCAGAAGATGAGAGAGTAAAGAAATTCTAGATTCTAGATTGTGAGAGTGCTTGGAAGACAGGCTCAGGGGCCTCTGGCGGCGTGACTCTAGAAGTGGGATCTAACAGTTGTAAGAATGGCAGATCTGGGCTTTGGGCAAATTTCGGTGTGGTGCATAAACTGGAGTTTATACCAAGGATGAAAATATAGAGACCAGCCTGGAGACGACTGTTGTGGTCCAGGTAGGAAACGTTGAGGGCATCACGTACTGTAGGGCAAACAAGTGGGACATAAAGGGCAGTAACATGAGCCCTTTCAGAGGGAAAATGTGCAGTGACAGCCCCTAGGCTAGGGTGGGGCAGGCAGGGAAGAGGCAAGGATGCCTGTGAGATTTCTATCTGGGATGATGGTGTGGAATGATTGACTGTGAAAAGGAATTGTAACAAGAGTAGAATATGGAGAGGTGGGTGTACAGAGAATGAGTTCAGATTTGGAAAGGTTGCATTTTAGGGATCTACAGAGAAATAAAATAAGCAGCTGGTATGTGGATCTGGAGCTCAGGAGAAAGATTCAAATTTAAGACTCGCCAGTGTAAACATGATAGTTGCCTCCATGGAAATGGGGATGGATTGGATCATTCAAAGAAAATGAGCAGAGTGAAAAGAAGACAGAAGATGGAGCATGGGGAGTATCAACATGGGAAGGGCTGGCAGAGGGGGATATCTGTAGAGAGAGCAGAGTCACAGTGATGAATCTCCCCAAAGAGAATCAACCAAAAGTCAAGTCTCAGCTCTTGGAGAGAAGAAACGTGCCTCCAGTAGGCTCCCCCCACCCCAGTATCCCTAGTCTCCTTTGAACACAGGATGTATCTCTGTAACTGTTTGCTCACTTGCTTTTTCATTAGCCCTTTGGTGAGATTGTCCAGCATCACTGTCAGTTGAACACTTGGCACAGGCTGGCACTAGGTGGGGATTCGCCAAATCTTTGAGTAAGAGATTAATGCTACCAAACAATGCGGCAAGTCAAATAAATTAAGAAATGGAGGTAACTAGATGGCACTAGCAACTTGAGCAGTTTCCGTGCGGTGGTGGGATGGATAGACCACTGGGGTGGGGTTGAGGGGCAGAAGCCAGTCTGCACTGTCAAGACCAGGGAGCTCATAGCTAATGAACATCTGAATTAGACAATGCAGAGAGAAGAGCAATAAGTACGCTGTAGTTAGTAAAACACAAGAAATGTCTTATGAGTCATCATAAGACAGAAGTTAATACATCGGTCTGAGTAATAATCTCACTCATGTCCTTCCCCTCTCGTCTCTGTACTTATTGCATCCCAGCTTGTCAAAATCTTTATTTGTGATCCTTGACAGAACCAGTGATCGTGTCAGTCTGTACTTGTTGCAGGATTAATAATTTGGGCTGTGTGTTGATTTGCAAGGATTGGTAGGGTCGTTAAGTTGGGAAGGGATGATGTTTTAGAGGAAGTGGGTATCTGGTTGTTTGTGTCCTTTTGGGGCACTTGAGTTTCTCTTGACTCTTCTAACCTTTACCACCATCAGTTAAACCGATGATGAGTCACGCCTGCCATCTGCTCTTCTAAACCAGTACCTGAAGGACACCCCTGGAGTCTGTGTCACAGACCATCTTCGTGCCTGAAGATTAAGAGCTTCTAGATTTTGAGAGTTATACCTAGGTATAGGTTAAGCTAGGGTATAAGGAGTAAGGGTGGGAGGGTCTGGAGTATGGGTGGGAGATAGAATAGTGATAAGAGAGGTGACTATTTTAAAATAAGTGGTGGTCCAGAAGAAATTATTTTTCTAGAAGTATTAGCCCTTAGCTCCTAAGTCCCACTCACTCCTCTTGAATTATTATATTTTAGCAGACAGAAATCATAGTAAGTATTGTCCAACTCTGCAGAGAAGTACTAACTCCATCTCTGGGTCTAGTAAACTCCAGACACACGATTTCTTCCTAACACTTCTTTCCCAGCTGCCAAACACATTTTCCTCCTCTTTTCTTTAAACATCTGGTTTCTGTTCATGTCAATAAGGTAACACAAACATGCACGCACACACTCGTTAATCACTAGCAGACCTCAAAGATGCCCCTGGCCCTCATCTTGAATTACACTGTCCCCTTGATGAAGAAACACAAGGGAGAAACATGATCTTGGACATGCTTCCAGCCAAACTATTGTTCCTAAAAAACGAAGCAACTCGGACCCTCTCCTGGGGATCGGAAGCTCCAGGTTGGAAAGAGAATCCAGTAAACCAGCAGTGACCTCCCAGACATGGGGTACAGCCAGTTGGGTGGGCAGAGCAGATGGCCAAGTCCCGTATGTCTAAAAAGCTTTGGAAACGAGATTTGGGTTGTCTCCTACTCCTCGCCTGATTCTGCCCACTCGACCCCACTGGGTAGCCATAGTGATGCTGGAAGGATAAGGCTGAAGCACTTTACCTTTATTCTTGCTTCCCTTTTATGTATGAGCAGCTAACAGACTGAGAAAATACACTCTTTAATGTACAATCTACCCAGAAAGATCAATGGCAGCTTAACATGCATTTCTGTCTAATATTCACTTTGGCAGGTCTTTGTAATAAAATGCTGGTTTTAATGAAGTGCATTAAAATGAGAAGATTCATGGCTAGCCTCTGTGCTTTTATCACCACTGCCTCCCCTTGAACTGTCAGAGCATCAACCACTCTGTGGGAAGGAGGGAGAGGGATGTCATTTTAGGAATCACAGACACAAAAATTCCCTGTTTCTGGAATGATCCATGTTACAAGCATACATTTTAACTTAATTCACTTTATTTCTATAATATGAAAGTGAAAGTGGTAGATGCTCAGACCTGTCTGACTCTTTGTGACCCCATGGACTGTAACTCACCAGGCTCTTCTGTCCATGAGATTCTTCAGGCAAGAACACTGGAGTGGGTAGTCATTCCCTTCTCTGTGGATCTTCCCAATGCAGGGATCAAACCTGGGTCTCCTGCATTGCAGGCAGATTCTTTACCATCTGAGCCACCAGGGAGGCCCATCTATAATATGATGTCTTTCCAAAGATATGTCTTTGGGAAGACATTGAGTTGTGGGCCAGGGAGCCGGAGATGATGGGGAAAAGAGTCATATTATGGGCTGTGTTGTGTCCATCCAAAATTAATATGAAGTCCTAACCCCTAGAACTTCAGAATATGACCATGTTTAGAGAAAAGATCATTAAAGGGGTGATCAAGTTAAAATGAGACTGATGTATGTGCACTCATCCAATATGACTAGTATCCTTGTAAGAAGAGGAGATTAGGACACAGAGCTTCCAGGGGCAGAGAAAAGACTACATGAAGCAACAGCAAGAAGGTCGCCATCTGCAAGCCAAGGAGAGAGGCTCAGAGGAAACCAAGCCTCTGGCCCCTTAACCTTGGGCTTCCAGACTCCACACTGTGAAAAATAGATTTCTGCTGTCTGAGCTGCCCAGTTCATGATATTTTATTATGGCAGCAGTAGCAAACTAATACAAGACCCATAGCTTGGGACTGGAGCACTGGGCTTTGAGTTTATTCTTCAGAAGAAGAAAGTGATCCAAGGACATGAGAGGATAGCCCATAGCCAGGTAGGCCCTGGAGTGAGGTCAGTGGGAACATCTGGAAACTTCTGGAAACCAGAGAATGAGGGTTTCGGTAGTAGTGGCAATCTATGTCTTCGAATGCCTATGAGGCTGCCCCTGGTAAGAAAGAATACACTTAGAACAAGCAGCAAAAAGGTGCTGTGTTTATAAAGGTGGGTAAAGAGTTTCAGAGACACGTGGGTAGACAGGTGCTCAATATTTATTGAGCGTTATGGAATTAACTGAGAAAGGGCACAGCAGAGTTGCTAGAAGCAAGACATTGAGACCCCATCTCCAACACACACCAGCTGTGTGACTGCCCCACGCTTCAGCTTTCCTGTCTGTGAAGTGAGAGTAACAGCAGTTCCTACCTCATGGGCTGCTAGGAGGACGGAATGAGTGAATACTTTTTACGTGCTTAGAGCAATGCCAGTCACCTGGACAGTGGGCCATCTTTGTTAAGTGAGCGAGTGATTTGGGCACAACCTGAGAAGGTCCATGCAACAGTCACTCTCGTAACAGTAGAACAGGATGCCCTGAGGTGTGAGCTCTTCATCTCCAAGTCACCAAATCCCATCTGCAGCCTCAGTCCCCTAACCCCTCATCTCCATTCCCCTCTCCACTTTCCTTCAAGTTCTCACTGACGCATCTATTAATAGACTCCTCCCAACCTCTTCTATCAACTTGCCTTGCCCCGAACATCTTCTCCCCCCATTTCCCTTCCACTATTCTGCCAAAAGTGAAAGTGAAAGTGAAGTCGCTCAGTCATGTCTGACTCTGCCACCTCACAGGCTGTAGCCTACGAGGTTCCTCCATCCATAGAATTTTCCAGGCAAGAGTACTGGAGTGGGTTGCCATTTCCTTCTCCAGGGGATCTTCCCGACCCAGGAATTGAAGCCGGGTCTCTCGCATTGCAAGCAGATGCTTTTACTGTCTGAGCCACCAGGGACTTCTTATTCTGCCAGAGCAGAAGTTTAAAAAAAAAATCATTGCATCTTTTATATCTTTATCTGCTTATTTCCATCACCTAAGGGCTTGGGGAGAAGGTGTGGGGAAGCTGGTGTGAGTAGGTTAAGGAACTGTAGGAAGTGATGTTAACTATTGCGGATATGCTAGCTTTTCAGGGGTGAGAGGGATAAAATCAAGCTGTTTGGCACAAAAAGGGTCTTCTCTGGTATGATCTTTGGTATACTCCTCTGGCTTTATTTCCTGTTCAGTTCAGTTGCTCAGTCGTGTCCAGCTCTTTGAGACACTATGGACTGCAGCACACCAGTCTTCCCTGTCCATCACCAACTCCCAGAGCTTACTCAAACTCTTGTCCATTGAGTTGGTGATGATGTCCAGCCATCTCATCCTCTGTTGTCTCCTTCTCCTCTTGCCTTCAATCTTTCCCAGCATCAGGGTATTTTCCAATGAGTCAATTCTTTGCATCAGGAGGCCAAAGTATTGGAGTTTCAGCTTCAGCATCAGCATATCTCCTGTTACTCACAGTTTATGCTACACAAATGTAGAATGCTTACTGTCCCAGGAATACATGGTTCTGGGCTAATGCTATTGTGCCTTGGTTCATGCTCTGCCCTGTAGTACTATGTGCCCTGGAATACCCTTTCCCTTCTTTTTTCCCCCCTATATCTATTGAATTTATGTTCATCCTCCCAAGTGCAGATGGCCTCCTTCAGAAAAATACCCCTGATTACTGTCCAAATAGAATTCAGAGCTCCTGAATAATCCTGCTCTTATCCTGGATAAGAAAAGAAAAATTGTTTCTTTCAAGTGTATTTAGTATCAATAAATAAATATCAGGAGGAGAATTCAAGAAGTAATTAGGAATTTGAAATCATCTGGCATTTCTTCCAGAGTATCTGGCTGCATCTCAAAACTTCAACAGTCCTATGATATTGAATAAAATGGCATTTTAAGAAGCAAGCCAGCTCTGCAGTGAAGGGGACAGGGCATTAGCGTCAGAAGAGTAAAGAGTAAAGCTCTATGGTGGTAAAAGAGAGCTGGACAGGAAGACCCCATATCGCCCAAGTGGGCGAGTGAAAGGAATGTCATGCTGGTTGCCGTCGTAAGGACCACAAATCTATCGACACACCTATATGCCTGTGGTCCTGGTCTCACTCCACTCCATCTTGGGACACCTGAACCAACCGGAAAGATCCTTGGTGACCATAGGACTATCTCCCAGGTCTTAGAAAGAAGCTTGCGTGTGTCATGATTACAAGACAGGGAGACCTCGTAAAAACCACCATCTCTCTGAGCCAGCAGTTTATACCGCTCTACAATAGTCTGACTTAGAAAACCGCCCAGAGGACTAAGTAGATGATGAACGTCAAAAGGATTTTCTAGCTCAGAACACTGTGCAGATTAGGTTTTGCTTTGGGTAGAACTGCTTAACAGTGGTTTGGGTGTTCCCTGTTCCCTGAATCCACAGTCCCCCGTGTCCCAAGGCCGGCCTCTGAGGCCCTCTGGGCCTCCCCTCCTTGGAGATGGCTGAAACAATGCACTCCACATCCCCTCTCTAGTCCCCCAAGGGCACATCTCTCAAGGGAAAAAACAGTGGTCTCTACTTAACAATCCCTTCTGGGCTCACTGGAAAGTAGATTAATGAATCTACTAAGTAATTTTTGCAAGTGCATTAGCAGGTAATAACTTGGTGTGCAACTCAACGTAATAGAGGCCTAGCATCTAATATTCTCCTTGAACCCCAAATGGTGACCCTCTGAGGAGCTGGAACTGCATGTAAGCTCAGGATGGGGTGCGGGGGAAGCAAACGCAGGACTTGAGACTCATAGCACTAGGGGGGCAGCCAATCTCTAGGTTTATAAATAAACTGCCAGATCCCGTAATGGGGTTAGCACTTCTTCCCTAAGTACATTTTAAGAAGAGTGTAATGGAAAGGTAGGCCTGCATGGGAAAGGGGAGCCAAAAGAACTGACTCTTAAATGTGTCTATATTTTGGTAATATGCTAGGAAAATATAAGTGAAAAAAAAAAACTGCAAGGATAAATGAGATAATAATAACCATGGATCACTTTTAGTTCCTGGGAAGAAAAACACCATATAGATTTGAGGTGTTATTATTTTGCATATAATATATATATATAGACACTGTATATTTATTCACAGTGAAGCTCACATATGTCATTCCCACTAATAACATTTTCTTTTCTAGCTCCGGCGTAAAAGGAGATATGCCATTTTCATATGTTCCACACATACTCAGAGGAACCTGCTTAGAATATTTTGGCTGATGAAATTTTCTGGATTGTAACATTTATCTTTTTGAAGAGCTTGCTTCCCACAACCCCATGTGGAGGGTTGTGCTTTTACCTCTCATTGCAATGCCATCTACATGGGGATTTTTGTGTCAACTGCTTATCTCAGGCATTAACCAATTTCTTGTCTATTTGTATTGTTTATAAAGTGCCGGACATACACAGTGCATCTGCAATGTGTGGGGACCCGACTTCCTGCCCTGTGGCGAGCCGCATCTAATGAAAACAGACAAGCCCAGCATACTGGAAATCATACAAATACAAGACCCAGAAAGATGCTGCTGCTTGGGAGTTGGAAAAGGCTAGTTAGGGCTTAGAGGATCTAGAGAAAGAGACAGAAATGTTTGGAGGAAGATTAGGCGAAGGTGTTCACTGTGGCACACATATACAGCACACACAGTGAGTTCTTAGACCAACACGGAGTTGGAAAGAACCTTCAGAAGTTATCTGTCCCCTCTCCTGTTTCTCTCTTCCTCTGTGTCCCTCGGCCATCCTCAGTGGTGGGGATGGGCCATTTAAGGGCGGATCTCTGCAGAGCAAAGGTTTAATCTCCAACTGGCTTCCTCTGCCACCCAGCATGTTTCTGCGTGGCCCACTGCCTCTGCTGTCACTGGCTGGGTGCTCAAAGAATGCAGATTCATTTGAGTATTAGTGAGAGCAAGGCACAATAGAGAAATGTGTTGCAAAGAGAAAAAACTTTCATTCTCACATGAAAAATAAACCATTTGGGGTTATGTGTAATTGCTCTCTTGGACTTTTCACTTCATTGGCAATTCCTCTTTGGAGCGGATAAATGGAAACTCCCAGTTTAATTTATACACACAGCCCTACACAGTATTGGGTGAGAAAACTTGTACCAGCTTTCAAGATGTGTACATGTTTTGCCCACATGGAGAGACATGTGTATGAATGGAAGAGAGGAAGAGAAAGATGGGGGAACAGAGCAGGCAGGATTTGGCTGGGTGACTTTAGAAAGAATGCAGAGTGTAACAGCGAGCAGAAATGGGGTCCCATGCAAACACTGATTCGTGGTCGGACCTTGTGCAAGTCTCTTGATATCTCCGCTCTTGTTTCTCCATCTGCTTCTGCATTAGATTCCCTTTCTGGTGTGGCTCAAGAGATGGAGCAGAGCTAACCCTGGGGCTCATCTTGGTATCTGTGAATTAATTCTTTCCAGACCAGCATCATTCAGGAACACCTACCTACCCTCCATCAAACAGACAACAAGCAAACAAATAGAAAACCTTACTATCTGCACTTTTCCTTTAAGCAGCCACCAGGGTGGATGATGTAAGAAAGGATGGAAAGAGATCAGCACCCAGCTCAAAGTGCCCTCCACTCCACTGTGGAAAAGGACATCGAGGGACTTCATTTGTACAGGATTACATGGCCACCTCCCTATAGTAGGACCTGTTCTTGTTTCTCCAGGAATTGTGCTTAAGCTGTCAGGTTTCTCTTGTTAAATTCTCCTTATGACTGTTGGCAATTAGGCCACTGGGGCTTGTCTGTACAAATGCAGGCATTAAAAGGAAATCAGACTCTACACTATGGTTACAGGCTGGTACATCCTAGGGCATATGGGTTATATTAACCTGAGAGCATTTATCTTGTGCCAAGCCTTTTATGAATATTATTTCATTCTATCTTAATTGTAACTTGACATTATGATCTTCATTTGACAGGTGAGAAAATTAAGATTCAAAAGAATTTTTTAAAAAATTGTTCAAGATTATACACACTGTAGAGCAGGGATTCAAACTCCAGACAATCAACCACTGGCAAGAGTTCACCCCATGTTGACTCTCAGATTCACCAGCTGGCTGCTCAACCACCCCTGTTTGCAATAGAAAGGACCCCCCTCTCCACGGATGGTACCGTCATTCATCTGTATCAAACAGGAGTTGGTTACAGGTCACCCTTGGACTCAGAACACAGAGATATGGAGGGCTGACTGGATAACTCTTTGGTTTTCTTGATGAATTCAGGGCCACTATTTTTCTAGCACTGGACCGGAATATATGCAGAAGGCCCCTCCAGGGAATATCCCCTGAAGAAGTTTCCCCTCTACTAACAAGTCAGTATCCCCAAGGTGGAGCCCAGTTTGTTTCAATCTCTTCTAAGTCTATTGATTAGGTTACTCATGTGGGGACTCCTCAAGTGGGTAAAACGCTCATTTTCTTCTTCCTAAAACTTTAAAACAATTAATTAATTTATTTATTTTTGGCTGTGCTGGGTCTTTGTTGCTATACAAAGGCTTCCTCTAATTGTGGTGAGTGGGGGCTACACTTCGTTGTGGTGCACAGGCCTCTCATTGCCGTGGCTTCTCTTGTTGCAGAGCATGGGCTCTGGGCGCATGGACTTCAGTAGTTGCAGCATGTGGGCTCAATAGTTGTGGCTCCCAGGCCCTAGAGTGTGCAGGCTTCAGGAGTTGTGGCCTACAGACTCAATAGTTGGGGTGCATGACTTAGCTGCTCCACGGCATGTGGAATCTTCCCAGACCAGGCATCAAACCCATGTCCCCTGCATTGGCAGGAGAGTTCTTATCCACTGTACCACCAGGGAAGTCCCTCCGTAAAACTTCTAATCCTGGTGATCTGGTAACCTCAGGCTCAGCCCCCTAATTTCTTTAAGCTCTCTGTGGGCCCATCGGCTCCTGTCATACATGGGTCTGTTGGTTGGACATGGCAGCCAGAGTCCTGAGGTTGGTATTCAGTTTCACCCCACATACCATCCTTAATGCCAGACTAAAATAACCACAGGACTTGGTTCCTCATGCCTCATCAAGATCTAAACCCTGGATCTGAGATGTGGATTTTAAAGGACCTCATGGCGTCGCTCTGTTATGCTTTGTGGCCAGTTGGTTCCTTTGAAAACCCTCCCAGCTGATGTGGATAGCTGCATTTTCCTGTTACTTCTAAGCCAAGCTAATGAGGCATGCTAATTTTGGAAGATGCATAACCATGGACAAATCTATTTCAAATCTGATTTTAGAAAAAAGTGAAAGCCTTTGAGACAAGTGGCTCCTGTGTTCATGTTGTTCAGAAGGGTCAGTGACGAGTAGTGACACTAGCCCGGTAGGAGAAAGGGCAGAGTGGGGACAGGCTGGCCCTGGCCACAGAGACCCGTCTGTGCATATGTGCTGAGTTGCGTAGCGTCTCCACCAAACCTTTTCCTCAGCCTACTCACAGCAGCTGCAGGACTGGCAGCAACCCCAGGGCTCGATCTGCCACTCTCTGGGTCGATGATCCTTAGTACTCCGTCCAGCTGTGAGGTCAGATGCTGAGACTCACCCAGGGCTGCTCATTGAAAGAAATCTGCCCAGAGAAGGTGATGGGCAGAGGCAAGGGTTGGACTCAGTCACTCTGTGAGCAGTAGTGTGTCCCCACTGCCTCCACAGCCTTCTCCTTCCTCCCCTCTAGGCATAATGATGAATGAACACTTATTCAGTGCTTGGCACTGTGCTAAGTACTTTACATGAAAACAACTTAATTCCTACCACTGTTTTGTGAGGAATTGGGAGGGAGGTGTAGAGAGGTTAAGAAGCTCACCTGAGGGGAGTTCTCTGGTTGCCTAGTGGTTAGGATTCCAGGCTTTCACTGCTGTGGCCTGGGTTCAATCCCTGGCTGGGGAACTAAGTTCCCACAAGCTCTGCAGTGCAGCAAAACAAAACAAAACAAAACAAAAAACCCAATGACAACAAAAACAAAAGCTCAAACCACAAAAACAAAAACAAGTAAGAAAGCTCACCTGAAATCCAAAGCTAGTAAATAAGAGAGAGGATTTGAACTGAGAACTCGTCCCCCAAAGGCACTAGTTATGCTACTTTTCTCTGACTTCCCTCTTTTCTGAAGATGCCTAATGTCTTCAGTTCTCTTTTTCAAACCTTTTGAGTCTCATTTCACTACTCTATCTAGACGCGTATCCTACACCACTTCTCGTTCTTTTATTAATCCACACATACTCGTATTTATTCACGTCAAGTATTCTTCTTTCTGATAGAATAACCTAATTTCTGCTAAAGTGTTAATGACTACCAAGGAGTAATATGTTACCTTAAACAGAAAACCCTCTGCATTGTCACAGTGGAGTAGGATGCCTCAATATCAAGGGGAGAGAAATTTGTAAATCTCTGGCTCTACATCTGGACCAGTGAGAGAAAATTTGAGGTTAGGGAAAGCAGAGGGGGGCATTCATTCTTGCACCCTTTGAATCACATTATCTCACTAGGTTAACATATAGTACATTCAATAAGTGTTTACTGAAAAATGACTGGATGAATGAATGAGTGAACAAACAAATGAATGAATATGAAAATACCTAGACAAGATTTAAGTATGTGGTAATACTATGTCTGGACAGTAGAGGCCACTGCTAACATTTTCCAACATCTGTGCTGGTACTAATCATTGAAGGAAAAGCCCCAGGCATGAAAAACTTTGGTACCCTAAAGGTTGATTCTGGGGATAAGAATCTCAGATGAATTTTAAGGTGCTCCCTTCCCTCACTAAGCCCTTCATCAGAGGGATTTTAGGTACGAACAAGGGATTGTTCTGTTTCTTGGAAAGAAGGTAAGGCCCTTCCCCAGCCCTAGGATGACTCATGGTGTTGGTGGTGTCCCCCTGAGACACAGACCCACTAGGATGATCAGAAAAATTACCTATCCTATCAGACTTTGCTCTTGTGGGTGGCTTTGGGGAAGAGGATGATGGTTGGAGAGGGACCACTGGCTAAATACTGCTTTCTGCTTTTTGGTGTATCTTTCTGATTGGAGCACTATCAGAAGCCAGTTTTCCAGATGACTCTCTAGTTCACTTTGGTAACCCAGATAGGAGTCTGGGGAATCTTGGTGGACCCAGAACTTTTCTCTAGGAACAGACATATTCTTCTGCACAGAAAGCCTTGACCCAGTGTTTCCTGTTGGAGTGTGTTTTAGTTGCTCAGTTGTGTCCGACTTTTTGCGACCCCATGGACTGTAGACCCCACCAGACTCCTCTGTCCATGGAATTCTCCAGGCTAGAATACTGGAGTGGGTAGCCATTCCCTTTTCCGGGGGATCTTCCCAACTGAGGGATCGAACCTGGGTCTCCTGCATTGTAGGCAGATTCTTTACTGTCTAAGGCATCAGGGAAGGCCCTTATTGCGAGTGACAGTTGGCTTTCCTCTGTACCAGAGCCATTTGAATAATGCCCAGGGGTCACCTCCTCTGCAGGACCTCCCTCGTAAGCTCTGCCTCCCCAGTCACAACCCTGTCCACTAGATTTACCAATATCTAGTGGTCAGTTCACTGTCATTTTCCAGGTACGACCCTGTGAATTCTTCAAAGGCAGAGACAGTTTTCTTTCATCATTAGGTTCTAAAAGAGTGAATGACTGAAGTCCACAAGGCTGCACTGTGCTGATCCAAATCAGCTGCTAGGATGACCAGCCTCACTATTTTAACTGTTGTGTTATTTATGTCGCGTGGATACAGGAAGGGGAAGGAAATGGAACTACCTCTTCCTGACTTTGCCTTTGTGGCCCTTACTATGATGACTGCAAGGGATAAAACTTTTCTTGCTGAACATAATGAACCAGAGTTAATTTTATCCATGTTTATTTTCAGTTCTGCATGCACAACAGGAGACCCTTAATGACCATCCAACTTGTGTCTTATTAAATTTAAAAAGATAAAATGAATTGCATGAACCATAAGCTTATATGCTACCATAATCTAATGAGGAAAACACTGATTAAAGTTTACTCAGTGCAGAACAGTAACACTCTGTACCCTGAGCATATCAAAATAAATGTACACCAAGAGGATATGCTCAGGAGGTAAATATCTAGCCCTGTTATTATTGTTCAGTCACTCAGTCGTGTCCAACTCTTTTGCAACCCCACAGACTGTAGCCTGCCTGGCTCCTCTGTCCATGGAATTTCCCAGGCAAGTATACAGGAGTGGGTGGCCATTCCTTTCTCCAGGGGATCTTTGCGACCCAGGGCCCTATGTTTTATAATAATCAGTTGAATGTATGAATGAATTAGCCAGTAAGAACAACACAATAAATGAAGAAGTTAAGAGCCCTCTTCTCCCTTCATGATTGATTATAGGAGCCAAACCCACTGAAACTCCTCTAGGATTCTCTAAAACGGGAAGTTAGCATCAAGAGCTGAGATTCAATCCTGCCACTTTCCCCGGGCCATGTTTGTGCCCTCACACAAGGTCTCACCAGATAGTCAGTCAGTCAGTTCAGGCGCTCAGTCGTGTCCGACTCTTTGCAACCCCAAGAACCGTAGCACGCCACGCCTCGCTGTTCATCACCGACTCCCGGAGTCCACCCAAACCCATGTCCATTGAGTCTGTGATGCCATCCAACCATTTCATCCTCTGTCGTCCCCTTCTCCTCCTGCCCTCAATCTTTCCCAGCATCAGGGTCTTTTCAAATGAGTCAGCTCTTTGCATCAGGTGGCCAAAGTATTGGAGTTTCAGCTTCAACATCAATCCTTCCAATGAATACCCGATAGAGATCTCAGTTAATGAATGGTCTCCCATGGGGAACCCCAAAGTTCTTTGCAGATGAAAACTTGTCTCAAGTGAGAGGAAAGTTTGACCAATCTTTCCAAATTGAATTAGGGGACATCTGCAACTCATCTCACTGGGGACTTCTTTCAAGTCAGCTCCCCAAATTTCTTTCAAGTCATCTCCCCAGCTCTACCAAACTGTGTAGTTAAGGATCTATGCCAGGTACCAGTGGTAAAGATGAATGAGCAGGCTACCATCCCTGCCTTACCATCTCCTGGGGGAGACAGACAAGTCAAGAGATGATTAAAACATTATGGTCAGTGCCACCAGAGAGCTGCAGAGGGAGCCTAAGTGAGGGGACACCTGATCACACTGCTTGGAGGGACAAGTTAGAGGGCCAGCGATCTTTAAGAGGGGGAGGAACCTGGGCTGAGTCTTGGGATGAGTTCAATATGAGGTCAAGCACTGTAAGGTTGCTGGTTGGGCAAATACAGGGAAAAAGCCCCAGGAAAAGGAGGCTTACCTGTTAAAGAATGAAAGCCATTCGTGCAACTTTAGTGAGGCTGGAACACAGTGGGAAGAAAGGAGATGGAGCATAAACAGGCCAGATGGAGGAGGGAATGGAGGCCTGGATGCTAGGAGTTTGGATTTGATCCTGAAGGGACTATGGAGCCACCAAAGGATTTCCTGATACATATGAAAGGAGGCTGCTATTGGCTTTGAACCTCTGCACTTAGCTTAGAGATGAGTTGTCAGAATGTGGGAGTTTGGTGGAGGCGAAATCAGACCCCAGAAGCAGCTGGATGCAGGGGGCTGGAAACCGGGGCCTGGAAACCAGGAGCTTGGGCCCCAAGTTCAGGCTCTGTCACTGAACCCCTCTGAAGCGGGAGGCTCTCGGTGGCCAGCCTCTGGGCCTGCATTGCCCTGCCTGGTCCACAAGGCTGTCATGGGCCTCTTGTGCTGGCTCCCATGACCCCTGCATGTTGTAACTCTCATCCCCCGAGGCTGCCCTTGCTGGTTCACTTGTCCACGTGCCCCCATGGACTGTGAGCTCCTGGAGAGCAAGGACCTTGTTTGGTTCAACACGGTGTCCCTGGTGCCCAGCACAGAGCAGGCCACATAGAAGGTGCTCAACAAATACTGCTCAGTGACCTAGTAATGAGTGAATGAATGCACGGATGAACTGTCATAACCTCTCTGAACTTTTATTTAACTTATATAGTGTGAAAGTGTTAGTCGCTCAGTCGTGTCTGACTCTTTGCAGCCCCATGGACTGTAACCCACCAAGTTCCTCCGTCCATGGGATTCTCCAGGTAAGAATCCTGGAGTGGGTAGCCATTCCCTTCTCTGGGGGATCATCCCTTGATCCAGGGATGGAACCTGGGTCTCCTGCATTGCAGGCAGAGCCTTTACCATTTGAACCACCAGGGAAGCCCCCATTTACTTTATATACTTATTGGCAAAATTAAAACTATCTCAGAGCAATTCCCTGATTAGGATTGTGCTCACTCTGAGGAGGGCCTGGATTTAATTTCTGGGTAGCGGGGTGAGGTCCTAAGATCCCACAAGACATGCAGTCAAAAAAAAAAAAAAGGAAACCATCTCTGTGCTCCCATGAACCCCTTCATTCTGACCATCTCTAATCTCTGAATTCACTGCTTTTCCTCTCTCCCACATCCTTCTGCCTTCTTGCTCTCTTCCTCCTGGGCATTGACTCTTGCCAGTTTCTCTCCTAGGAGTCCCGTAGGGCACCATGCGTGTTCCTGAGTCCTGTGTGCAGGTGTGGTGCTCCCGTCCTTCACATGACCTTGGCTTCTGTATCCTATCTGTCCACTCCTTCCTCCTCCCCACTCTCTGCTTCTGCAGCCCACACATCCTGCTCTGCTTTCCTGGCTTTCCCAGTTTCCTCTCTCTCCCTGACCTTTGCCTGTTTCTTTCCACTGAGTCCTCCTTTGCTTCCCCAGTAGTTCTCATCCTCATGAAATTTCTACTAACCCAATTTCCTGTTTGGCTTCTGCTCCTGGCACTTGGTTCTAACTGACCTCCAGACTCTTTTCTCCATTTATTCTGAACAGAACTAATTGGCGATGATAATGGTACAGATGCTATTTCAGCAAAGGAAGGAATAAAGAAGCGGACGATGTCTTTGAAGGGATTGGCAGGTCGGCTGTGGAAGGAAGGAGGGCCACCACTGGCTCCATCACTGAGCATACCCTGTCCTTGGATGGAGCTTCAGAGAATCTGGAAGCACATGATGAGCATCTGGAACTGTTCCTTCCACAAAATAATCTATCAGAAGGCAGAAAAATAATTATGTTTCCCTCAATGATCCCGACAAAGATGTTTGCTCTCCTGAAGGACCTCGAGGCACTCATAAAACTAGGAAAACTGAGTTAAGTGCTTTTTATTAAACCATTAAGAGATTTTATTCAGCTAAGACAAATGTCTTCACTGAAGGATGCAGAGTTTGATAGTATATAAAATACCCAGATGAAAACTTGTCTGAATAAATTAGACTGATGCATGTGGCATTTCGGGCTCTGACTGTCTGATTCCCTCCTTCATCTGATTCCCTTCTTCAGCCCCAACCTGTCAACCAAGAAAACATTCTTTAATGTTGGACTCACAGAGTCTGGGGAGGAGGAAGGGAGTAGGCATGAGAGAGAAGTCTTGACTGCATGGAAGAGTCCCAAACTGCAAATGGCTTTGTAAGAGCCTTACCTCTAAGACAGAGGTAGCAAGGAACCCGTTTTCCTTCCTCCATAGCCAAGGACTCCCAGACCTTTGTGGCCTCACCCACTTTGCCAGCTCCAGGGAGGCTGAATGACAGACCAAGGAGACTGGAATATTGACATTGAGGAAGGGCAGGCAGAAACCAGAACTCACATCCAGTTTCAGGGCACTCAAATCTTTGGTCTGCCACGAAATATGTGAGGGTGTAGACTCAGAGAAAGTGAAAGTGTTAGTGGCTCGGTTGTGTCCGACTCTTTGCGACTCCATGGACTGTAGTCCGCCAGGCTCCTTTGCTCATGGAACTCTCCAGGCAAGAATACTGGACTGGGTTGCCATGCCCTCCTCCAGGGATCTTCCCAACCCAGGGATGGAACCTGGGTTTCCTGCATTGCAGGCAGATTCTTTACCATCTGAGACTCAGAGAAAACACTTTTAAAGACTCTTACTCCCAGCTTTCCTGTCGCACCTGCCAGATCCTTTGTGATCCTAGAACAGATTCTGTGGGGGGACATCACAACTCTGCCCTCAGCTGTTTTCCCATTTTTCCAAAATGGAAAAAGTACTAGCGATGAGCATCTTGTGTGCCAAGAGATTTAGTACAATAATGTTTATTTATAAGGAGTAAAACTGAGCTCGCACTGTGAGTTTGCAATGGCTTGGAGTTAATAATACTAATAGCTAACATTTATTGGGTATTTACCATGTCCCAGGCACCAAGCCAAGCATTTTACATATAACGGCTTCTTTTGTCCTCACAACAGCTCTCAGAGGAATATGCTGTCATCCCCATCCGTTTGATGATGTACCCAGGGTTCATAAGGTGATTTAACGTACTCAAGGCCACTCTAAGGCTCATCCAGTTGAAGATCTTCCCAGCATCCTTTTCCTTGTGGAACTGACTAGCTTCCTTCCTTCCTCTGCCCCTTGCCCTCCATCTACCCATACGGCTACCGAGGGAGCTGCTGTGGTTTCCTGTGATCTTCCCCTGCCAGTCATTCCTTCCCCAAAGCATTTTTGAATCTGGGAAGAGTGACTGTGATCAGTCTGAAGTTCTCACGTGTGATGGTAGCCACATTACCTGGCATGTGACCTGGGGGAGGAAGCAGAGACTCACCGCTAGGAGTCAGGAATGACCACACACACTCCCAGGGCACACTGAGGATCTTTAAGTCCTTGGCCCCAATTGCTCCTGAGGCCCAATTTACATTCTTGGGTTCCACCAGCCACCCTCAGGGTGCTTATAAGAAAGACTCTCAATTTTTTTAGCTACTTCATATTGGTCTCAGGAAAACAGTGCCATGCAGTGGAGACATGCATGGCCTTTGGTGTCAGGCAGCCTAAGCATAAACCCAAGTCCATCAATTTCTGGTTGTGTGATCTTGAGCAAAAGGCTCACTACCTCTTGCCTCAACTTCCTCTGAAAAATGGGGATAGTAATAGTACCTACTGCAGAAGTCTTTTGGGGGATTATAATGCAGGTATGTACTTAGCACCATACCTGATATGGGATGAGGTTCCAAAAAGAAAAACAACAACAACAACAAAAATAGTGACCTTTATTTTTAATACAAATTTTAATTGTAATTTGAATTATTACCATAAACATTATTTCTCCTGATGATCTGTAGAATCACAGTATTCTAGTTAAGGTTTTCTAGTAGTATTGGGGATTTTGAGCTGACCACCCAAATTTTCAAAATTGCTCCTTGCAGAGAGGGTGGAGTTGAGGGTGTGAATGGCTGTGAGTGACTTAGCTGAGGGCATTGAGCTGGTGCTTTCCTGCAGGACTGAGGGCAGTTCCAAAAATAAGAGCTAATAATATCTTCAGGAGACTGCCATTCTGTGCAAATCATGAGGTGGGGGTGCAGGAAAGCAGAGAGTCAGATTGATTTTTAAAAGGCTGAACTTCCAGGCTGTTGTAAGAAGCAGCCAGCAAATGAGAGATCTATAGACTCTGTGAACACACAGTGCATCACCGGGAGTGGTCTGGGAGATGGATTAGGCATTGAGGAAGAGTATTTGCAGAACAAAGAAGTTTTTATATGATGTCAGAATGTGAAAATTCCCAGAACTGGTTTTTTTCTTTTTTCTCTTTTTGATGGGCAAAGTTGGGTGGGGAGAGAAGAGTGGAGAAGGAAATTAAATTTCTTAAAAGGATCACTGCTAAGGATTAAATGCTGGTTGGAAGAAAGTGCTAGAAGCCAGATGTGATTTGGGAATGCAGTGAGGGGCAATGGAGGGGAATAGATTCAATACAATCCTGCCTGGCTTTTCTGCTGGACTGGGAAATTGATTTAACGGGAGCTGGGCAGAGTATCCTCAGAGACCCTGGGAAGTTGGGCAGATTTGTTACCGGGTCCAGCTTCACAGGCTTTCTGGGCAACTCCTCCAAGAAAGTCATTTGGGTGAGAGCACTCGTTATCCATCCCCAGCTGCCACCAAAGTTTGAGCACGGTCCGGTGCAGATGTCACTCACGGAAATGTGAGAAGAGGAAACTCCCAGGATCCTCCTACTACCACGAAAACCTGACAGATTACATGAGGGATGGGAGATGAGAAGGAAACATTCTTTGCTGGTCCCAGAAGGATGGATGGGGTAAGGGTTGTGTAGAGTTGTTGGGGAGGGAAGGGTGCCTGCTCTCCAAGGAACAACCAGAAAGGGTGGAAATTTGGGGATAAAGGAATAGGAATCTGAGCACAAAAGAATGTTGAGAGTTGAAGGGATTTGAACCTGCAAGTGAATTGGAAGTCTCCCAGGGATGGTCAGACAAAGGTCACACAGTGTGGTAGTGAACATGTCACAGCCCAAGAACTTCAATTCCCTGAGGACCTGATGCATTTATTTGTTTCCGTCTTCACACACATTTTATTTATCTTTTCATTGACTATATTTCATGTGCTCTACATTACATCCCTGCAATGTATTTATTTTATAACTGGGAAATTTGTACCCCTTAATCCCCTTTGACTGTGTGGATCAGAATAAACTGTGGAAAATTCTGAAAGAGATGGGAATCCCAGACCACCTGACCTGCCTCTTGAGAAACCTGTATGCAGGTCAGGAAGCAACAGTTAGAACTGGACATGAAACAATAGACTGGTTCCCAATAGAAAAAGGAGTACGTCAAGGCCGCATATTGTCATCCTGCTTATTTAACTTATATGCAGAGTATATCATGAGAAACACTGGGCTGGAGGAAGCACAAGCTGGAATCAAGATTGCTGGGAGAAATATCAATAACCTCAGATATGCAGATGACACCACCCTTATGACAGAAAGTGGAGAAGAACTAGAAAGCCTCTTGATGAAAGTGAAAGAGGAGAGTGAAAAAGTTGGCTTTAAATTCAACATTCAGAAAACTAAGTTCATGGCATCCGGTCCTATCACTTCATGGCAAATAGATGGTGGAACAGTGGAAACAGTGGCTGATTTTATTTTTCTGGGCTCCAAAGTCACTGCAGATGGTGATTGCAGCCATGAAATTAAAAGATGCTTACTCCTTGGAAGAGAAGTTATGACCAACCTAGAAAGCATATTAAAAAGCAGAGACATCACTTTGTCAACAAAGGTCCATCTAGTCAAGGCTGTGGCTTTTCCAGTGGTCATGTATGGATGTGAGAGTTGGACTATAAAGAAAACTGAGTGCCAAAGAATTGATGCTTTTGAACTGTGGTGTTGGAGAAGACTCTTGAGAGTCCCTTGGACTGCAAGGAAATCCAACCAGTTCATCCTAAAGGAGATCAGTTCTAGGTGTTCACTGAAAGGACTGATGTTGAAACTGAAACTCCAATACTTTGGCCACCTGATGCAAAGAGCTGACTCATTTGAAAAGACCTTGATGCTGGGAAAGATTGAGGGCAGGATGAGAAGGGGATTATGGAGGATGAGATGGTTGGATAGCATCACTGACTCAATGGACATGGGTTTGGGTGGACTCCGGGAGTTCATGAAGGACAGGGAGGCCTGGCGTGCTGCGGTTCATGGAGTTGCAAAGAGTCGGACACAACTGAGTGACTGAACTGAACTAATCCGCTTTACCTATTTTACTCAATCCTCCTCCCCCTCTAGTGAGGACCAGTTTGTTAGGAATGAGACTTTACATATGTGAATTTTTTGGGTAATTATATCATTCCTTTGAGTATTAACATTTTTTAAAATGTTATTCACACACATTTTAGATCCCTGTCAACACAATAAAGATGAAAGGAGGTGATATGGTTATCCTGAACTTATGGGCAAATGCAAATGGAGCCATCCCAGAAAAGCTGAGTGATCCAAGGATATGCAGGATGAGCCAGAAACAGCCCAGACTCACCTGAATTTCAGCTCAATGGCCTTCCCTTATGCCTTCCTCACAAAGGCCAGGTCCACTTCTCAGTGATGCATATGGTCCGCAGGGAGTCTGCTATCCCACATAAAGAGGCCTATTGCACTCCACAGATGGAGATCACATGGGGTCGCAGCTGCCTTTCTTGCTGGGTAAAAGTTGGGGACTTCCAGTCCCCTTCAGAGTTTGTGCAGAGTATTCTTGTCTCAGCTTCATGTAAATCATGTTTGCTAAGTGGAGCTGAACGGTATCTTGGCATTTATTTAGGAGGGGCTAAGATGGAAGTAAGGGCTTCCCTAGTGTCTCAGATGCTAAATAATCTACCTACAATGCAGGAGACCTGGGTTCAGTCACTAGGTTGGAACGATCCCCTGGAGGAGGGCATGACAACCCACTCCAATATTATTGCCTAGAGAACCCCCATGGGCAGAGAAGCCTGGTGGGCCATGGTCCATGGGGTCGCAAAGAGTAGGACACCACTGACCGACAAAGCACAGCACAGCCGCTTCCCAAGGGGTAAAGAATCTGCCTGCCATGAGACACGGGTTCGGTCCTTGGGTCAGGAAGATCCCCTGGAGGAGGAAAGGACAGCCTGCTCCAGTTATTCTTGCCTGGAAAATTCCATGGACAGAGGAGCCGGCAGGCTACAGTCCATAGGGTTGCAAAAGAGTCAGACAGGACTGAGTGACTGGGGACACACATACACACACGCAGAGAAGATGGAGGAGAGAGAGTGTCTTCCTGGGGAGACCGTGTAACCTCATCATCCCTGTATCCTCATCATCCTGGGAGACCTGAAAGCACAGAAGCTCGGGGTAACATTAATTATTTGATGTTGTGAACATTCAAGAGACCATCGGTCATGGGTAGGTGGCCTCTGTGCTTGGCGATATTTGCTTTTTAATAGCGCTCACCGTTCAGAGTCTGATCATTCTATTTCTCTAAGAACTTTATATCTATCATCACTTGTGTTTTACAAAAAGTTGAAATCATATACATAATATATATTTTCTAACTTTAACCAAAAGAACTACACATTTTCAGTCTGAATATGAGTTCCTTGTAAGCATAATACATTCATATATTAATTTATTTCCTATTCTTTTCATGACACTATTCTAGGATTTCATCTCCTGACTTCTTTACCTACTTACCAGTGAGAGAGACTGAACTATGATGATGTACTCTCATCCACAAATGAGAAATCAGAATCCCAGAGTGGTGAAGTAATTGCTTCAGAATCATATAAGTTAGTGGAAGCATCCAGACCTCCTGAGTTTAAATAATAGATTTCATACTATGGCATTAACATTTATGCAATTATTTCTATTTCTAAATTCCCAGGTCCAGGTTTTAAGCCATAAACTTTTTGATTACTGGTTCCACGAATTACTTGAAAGTTGCACAGAAGACGGCCACTCACTGTGGGCCAAGGGCCATTGATAGCAATCAGATGATGGGTCCAAATTCAGGCCTCCCAGTAACCATTTTCAGAACCAAGTTGGTTTTCTTGCTCAATGAACAGATTTAATCCAATTGAGGGTAGGGAGGGTATTATTTGAGGGGTTAGTCTCTGGAGAAAGCCCAGGTTTGTTTTGTCTGTTGCTGTTGAATACTGCATGTGGTACTATCACTTACAAGAGTCATTTGATGATCAGATTGCCTGTCTCCCGGTTCTGCAGATGGATCGGCAGTTGCTCACACACAGCTGTGCGCATCTGGCATACAGGTGTGCTTTCTGATAGGTGACTTGCTTACAAAATGATTTCTTCTGGGAGCAAAGACAAGAAATTGCCCAAGGCCTTAGACAAAACTGTCCATGAATTAGAGCACTGATTTGTTTCTAACAACGGTTTTCTGAGATGGATTGTTTGGCCTAGAGGATGAAATACCCGTGCTAAAACACTGAGGAGAGTCACAGGATCTCCATCCCCAAAGGCAGGTGTGTGCCAAGGCCTGAGCTGCTTTCTGAGGCTTGACACAGTCTGGAGGGTTAGCGTTTGAGTCCAACTGCTCCCATGAAGATTTATGGATGAAATTACATGAAGGATTAGAATTTCTTAAAAAAAAAAAAAAAAAAAAAGATCCCATGTGGGTGTGGGGGTGTGGGCAGTGAGGGTTATGGGTGGAATGAGAGAGGTGGAGAGTTGGTGATTTTTATAGCCGAGTGATTGGTACATAGAGCTCTTTATTTTGACAACTCTTTTTATTTTTATGAATTTAAAAAATTTTCTGTAATAAAAAGTTAAAAAACAAAATCTGTTCCAACATATGGGCCCTCAAAAGTCCAATTCATATTATGAGGCTTTTTGTGAAGTTCAGGGAGCAGATGACTGTTGGAGTGCAGAAACGGACGTAGGCAGTAGGAGCAGCAGGAGATGGGATGATGGTCACTCTCAGAGCAAGGAGGACAGGAGGACAAGAGGGAGGCTGCGATGGAGAAGAAAGTGGCAATGGATGGAGAGAGGGGGGTGGGGGAGAGAGGGAGAATGAACTTGGCATACTCCCCCAGTGACATACTATTCTCCACCAGCAACCCCCCGCAGCCCCCATAGAAAGCAGGAGCCTCATCCCCATCCCAGTGGCTGTTCTCTCCCTCCTTCCCCCCAAACTTGCCAACATCTCCAAGGAAGGGAACATGGGGCTGCTTAGAGCCTACAAATATGACCAGCAAAGGGGCTGGTAGAAATTAATGTCTATTGGAGCTACATTCAGTCAAAGACTCAACCCTGGTCTCCAAGATATAACCTAAGAAGAGGAGAAGGGTGAAGGAAACAGAGAGGTGGCAGAGTAAACAGAAAACCAAGGATGTATTAGAAGGCGTGTCCCTCCTCTGGGGGAAGGCTTACCTGGGCCAGCCACCGGCCTGTTTATTCAAGAGGCAGGCACCTGGAAGAGTGAGCCTGTGTGACTCAGGCATCCGAGGAGGCCTGGCCCCTCTGATCAGCTGGCTCTGTCCTCACCAGGTGAAGGCCACGGCTGACGTTTACAGCCTTAACAGAAGTGTGATGGCTACCCTTCCAGCCAGGACAGCCCCCTCCCTGACCCTTCCAAAGTCACAAATACTCTGAACTAAGCTGGTGGATGACCCTTTTCCCATTGTCAACTTCCAGTGGGGCTCCAGGGCTGGCATCCCTCCTTCCCTACTGGAGAAGACAGGCTTGGGGTTGAAGCTCTGGTGTCAGGCGGTCCTGGGGACCAAGCCTTGGGGGGCGGGGGGCTATTGCCTGGCAGGAGTCGAGACCACGTTGTCCTCCAGGGGGCCCATATGGCTGCGCGGCCACAAATAGCTGCACCAACGTGCAGGAGACGCCCACTCCTCTGAAACCGGCTCCGCATGCTCGAGTCAGACACACGCTGTCCGTGCCTCCATCCTGATGGGATGAGGTTCAGTCCAGCCCAGGGGACCTACAGCCTCTCTTCTGGGAGGTTTGCCCGCTAACCTGTTTCTCTTGGTCT